>NW_027527932.1:2157024-2269221 GCF_008692635.1 Crocuta crocuta
TTTTTTTTTTTTTTTTGGTTTCAGTTTTGTGTTTTTGGTTTTTGCCATTGAGTTACATGAATTTTTAACATATTTTGGATATTAACACCTTTCCAGATATATGCTTCATACATTTTTTCCCCATTGTGTAGGTTTCTTTTTCACTGTGTTGATGGTTTGCTGTGCAGAAGCATTTTAGGTTGATGACTCCATTTGCTTATTTTGTATTTTGTTCCTTGCGCTCCAGGCAAAAATCATTACCAAGACCCTGTCAAGGAGCTTTGTTTTCATGTTTTCTTTTAGGTGTTTCATGGTTTCAGACCATATATGTGAGTCTTTAATCCACTTCAGGTTAGTTTTTGTGAGTGGCATAACTTTTGGGTCCAGTCTCATTCTTTACATGTGAGTACCCGATTAGCTCCACCACCATATATTGAAACAACTGTCTTTTCTCCACTCAGTATTTTTGGCTCACTCGTCAAATATTAGTTGACTATATGCTTGGCTTTATTCTGGGCTCTCGGCTTCGTCCCATTGGTCTATTTGTTTTTATGCCAGTTCCATGCTGTTTTGAGAAGTATAGCTTTATAGTATATATATCGGAAAGTGTGACGCTTCCTACTTTGTTCTTCTTTCTCAGGATTGCTTTGACTATTCAGAGTCTTTTGTGATTTCATATAAATTTTAGGAATTTTTTTTGGCTTCTATAAAAAATGCCATTAAAATCTTGGTAGGGATGACATTGAATCTATAGATGGCTTTTGGCAGTATTGACATTTTAACAATATCAATATTTCTTTTTTAAAGCAATATTAACATTTTCTAATCCATGAACACAGAATACTTTTCCATTTATTTGTGTCTTTTTTGACTTTTTAAAAGTCAGTATCTTGTTTTTAGAACAGAGATCTTTCACCTCTTTAGTTAAACTTCCTACTAAGTATTTTACTGTTTTTGATGCTCTGTAATTGGGATCAATGTCTTTATTTCCTTATCAGTGTCTGGAACCTCAGGATAAAGTCTGGGAAGGCTCAGACAGACAAAAATAGCATTTATTTACAGCACATGGAAATAAACTGGCCAGTCAGGATATAGTAATACTATGTCATGGTACATTCAGCAAGTATTTACTGAGTACCTCTTACAGGCTAGGCACTATGCCAGCTACTCCAGAAGTTGAGGGGAAGATACAGGGCAATATAAGATATGTTATCACATCTTTTTTTTTTTTTTTAAGTTTATTTTGAGAGAGAGAATGGGGGAGGGGCAGAGAGAGGGGGACTGAGGATCTGAAGAGGGCTCCGTGCTGACAGTGCTCTGCGCCCAAGCCCAACATGGGGCTTAATCTCACGAACCATGAGATCATGACCTGAGCTGAAATCGAGAGTCAGATGCTTAACTGACTGAGCCATCCAGATACCCCTGTTATTAGATCTTAAGAAGCTTATAATGTGGTTGGGTGATAAACCAAACATGTCTATAAAGTTAACTAGCAGTTCAGTGTGTAAGTGCCAAATACGTATTACAGACGATAAGACTTTAAGAGCTCAGGAGAAACAGGGGTCTTTTTTCCCCCTTTTATTTTCTTTATCCTTTAATCTTTGCACTTTTTCAAATATGTTCACATTTGTTTAGACAATTTGATGAGGACGATTATTATGCTTATGCAGAAGGACAGATTAAAATTAACTGTAGACAAACCTAATTACCGGGTTTGGTTTTGTATCCATCCATTCACTCTTCCATCCTCCACCCATCATCCGACATTTACAAAACCCTTATTACGCACTGGGCAGCATGATAAGTCATAGAATTACAAAGGCATCCTCAATTCATATTTGCTGATTTAAAGTCTACTTTGACCACAAATGAAAAATGACTCTGCGATACTAATAAATGACAGCTCGAGGATCATATTCATTCATTCACTCACTCACTCACTCACTCACTGATTTATGCAGACCTTAAGGGTTTATTCTCAAATACCAGGCACCATATTCAGTGATGGGGATTTAGTTGTAAAAAGGCAAAACATGGACCCAGCCTGTATAGCATATCTGGTTCTGGTTTTCATAGTTCTTACAAATTTTTCTTTTCAGTCCTTAACAACTTAATAGAAGAATCAGACATTAAACAAATGCAGTTGGTCCTTTAAGAAAACAGATTTGAACTGCAGGGGTCCACTGAAATGCAGATTTCCCCCCCATAAATATAGTATAGTACTCTAGATATATTTTCTCCGCCTTATGATTTTCTTTTCTTTTTTTTTAAATATTTTATTTATTTCTAGGAGAGAGAGAGAGAGAGAGAGAGAGAGAGACAGTGTGAGCAGGGGAGGGTCAGAGAGGGAGGGAGTCACAGACTGAAACAGGCTCCAGGCTCTGAGCTGGCAGTCAGCACAGAGCCCGACGCGGGGCTTGAACCCACGAACCGTGAGATCATGACCTAAGCGAAAGTCGGACGCTTAACCGACTAAGCCACCCAGGCGCCCCTCTGCCTTATGATTTTCTTAATAGTATTTTCTTTTCTCTAGCTTACTTTATTGTAAGAATACAGTATATAATACATATAATATACAAAATATGTGTTATTCAACTATTTATGTTATCAGTAAGGCTTCCGGTTAACAATAGGGTATTTGTATTTAAGTTTTGGGAGTCAAAGATATACATGGATTTTTGGCTATGTATACCAGCACCCTTAACCTCCATATTGTTGAAGGGTCAACTCTAACTACTGAATCACAGTTGTGAAAAACGCTATGGAAGAGCAAGACCAGAGCTATGGGAGCATGTACAAGGACTAATCCCTTTTCAACAATGATCTTGGGAAAACTGGACAGCAACACAGAGAAGAACAAAACTGGATCACTTTCTTAAACCATACACACAAAAAAATTCAAATTGGAGTAAACACCCAAATGTAGGGGCGCCTAGGGGGCTCAGTCGGTTAAGCGTACGACTTCAGCTCAGGTCATGATCTCTCGGTTCATTGGTTTGAGCCCTGCGTCGGACTCTGTGCTGACTGCCAGCTCAGAGCCTGGAGCCTGTTTCAGATTCTGTGTCCCCCTCTCTCTCTCTGATCCTACCTTGCTCACGCTGTCTCTCTCTCTCTCTCAGAAATAAAAGAAAAAAAAAAAAGACGCAAATGTGAGATGTGAAACCATAAAAATCCTAGAAGAGAGCACTGGCAGTAATTTCTCTGACATAGGCTGTAGCAACTTTTTTCTAAATAGGTACCCTGAGGCAAAGAAACAAAAGCAAAAATAAACTATGGGGACTGCATCAAAGTAAAAACCTTGTGTACAGTGAAGGAAACAGTCAACCAAGCTAAAAGGCAACCTACAGAATGATATTTGCAATACAGAAGATATTTGTAAATGACATATCTGATAAAAGGTTAGTATTGAAAATATATAAAGAGCTTGTAAAACTCAACACCCAAACACCAGATAATCCAATTTAAAAATGCGCAGAAGATGTGAACAGACATTTCTCCAAAAAAGATATCCAGGTTGCCAACAGACACACAAAAAAGATACTCATCATCACTTATTATCAGGGAAACACAAATCAAAACCATAGTGAGATATCACCTCACACTTATCAGAATGGCTAAAATAAAAACACAAGAAACAACAGGTGTTGGCAAGGATGTGGAGGGAAAGGAACCCTAGCGCACCATTAGTAAGAACGCAAACTGGTGCAGCCACTGCGGAAACCAGTATGGAGGTTCCTCATAAAAGTTAAAAATAGAACTACCCTACAGTCCTGTAATCACACTACTGGGTATTTACCTAAAAAAACAAAAACATCGGGGCGCCTGGGTGGCTTAGTCGGTTAAGCGTCCAACTTTCGCTTAGGTCATGATCTCGCGGTTCGTGGGTTCGAGCCCCGCGTCGGGCTCTGTGCTGACTGCCAGCTTGGAGCCTGGAGCCTGTTTCAGTCTGTGACTCCCTCTCTCTCTGACCCTCCCCTGCTCACGCTGTCTCTCTTCTAGAAATAAATAAAACATTAAAAAAAAAACAACATCAATTCAAAATGATATGTGCTCAGTGATGTTTATAGCAGCATTATCTATAATAGCCAACATATGGAAGCAGCCCAAGTGTTCACTTGTTAATGAGTGGATAAAGAAGATGCGGTCTATACACACACACACACACACACACACACACACACACACATACACACACACATGATGGGATATTACTCAGCTACAAGAAAGAATGAAATCTTGCCATTTGCAGTGACATGGATGGAGCTAGACAATGTAATACTAAGTGAAATAAATCAGATAAAGACAAATACTATATGATTTAACTCATGTAGAATTTAGGAAACAAAACAAATGAACAAAGAAAAAGAGAGAGATGAATCAAGAAACAGACTCTTAACCATAGAGAATAAACTGATGGTTACCAGAGGGGAAGTGGGTGGGGGATGGGTGGAGTAGGTAATGGGGATTAAGGAGTGCACTTGTCATGATAACGAAAATAAAACTTAAAATCAACAGTCACTTACTGAGGTACAATTTACATTCAGTGAAACTCAACCTTAAAAAAAGTAAATGGAGTCAGGGCACCTTGGTGGCTCAGTTGGTTGAGCATTTGATTTTGATTTCGGCTCAGGTCGTGATGTCACCATTTTGTGAGTTCAAGCCCCATGTTGGGCTCCTCCATGCTGACGGTGCAGAGCCTGCTTGGGATTGTCTGTTTCCTTCTCTCTCTGCCCCTCCCCCACTAAATAAATAAATAAATAAGGGATTAATTTAATTGGGGGATAGGAGGGTTTCCTCAGAAATCAACATTTGACCTGAGATCTGTGAGATGGTTTGCAATTAGCCAAGCCTAGGATGAAGGGAAGAATATTCCAGAGAAAGGCAGTAACAGCACACATATATGTCTTTAGGAAGGTGCTCTGAAGGGGGGACAGCATATAGTTAAGTCCTGATTGGAGAAGGTACCGGACATCCTGAAAAGTCTGAGGATCAAAAACAAGGTCAGTGTGTCTGAGCCCTAGGAGCAAGGTGATGATTTGTGTAGTGAGGTTTGCGAGGGAGGCTGGAGTCTGATTATGCAGAAACTCTCAGGCTGTTGTATTAGTCATGGTTCACCAAAGAAACAGAGCCAATAAGGGGTGTGTGTGTGTGTGTGTGTCTATAAATATATATATATATTTAAGGTATATATGTATATTTAAAGTATATACACAGACGCACACGTAATATATATATACACACACACATATATCACTAAACTTTGGAGGCTGAGAAGTCCCATGATCTCCCAACTGCAAGCCAGAAGCCCAGAAAACTGATCGTATAGTTCAGTCTGAACATGAAGGCCCGAGAACCAGAAGTACTGATGGTATAAGTCCCCGTTGGGGGGCAGTAGAAGATCAGTGTCCCAGATCAGGCAAGCAGACAGAGAGAGAGAGAGAGAGAGAGAGAGAGAGAAAGATCGCCCTTCCCTTGTCCACACTTTTTTATTTAGGCCTTCAGTGGGTTGAGTGACATCCACCCAAACTGAAAAAGGCAATCTGCTTAACTCAGTCTACCAGTTCAAATGCTAATATCATCTGGCAACACCCTCACCGACACACCCAGAGTAACATTTAGCCAAATATCTGAGTACCCCATGGTCCAGTCAAGGTGACACATAGGATTAAGATGATCACAGTTTATATCACAGATTATATTGCAGTGCATTGAGAAATCATGAAGGTGGTATGCAGGCAGGCAAGAAATATATTTTCTTTCTTTTTAAAAAATGTCTGGTGGTATGCAGGCAGGGCAGAGAGAGAATCCCAAGCAGGTTCCACGCTGTCAGCACAAGGCCTGATGCAGAGCTTGATCCCAAGAACTGTGAGATCATGCACAAGTTTGCTAAGTGTAATAAATAGGTAGTAAATATCAATTAATTCCAAATTCCACCTTCTGTGAAATTTATTTGTGTTTAGGAACCAAAATTATGAGTGGACTTTTTGTGATAATATTGATCTTCATCTTTAGTTCATGGCTGCCTTCAAATAATTCTGGACACTTGCAACATACATATTATGGGCTTTCCTGTGCATATAATACACGTTCTGACATGGCCTCAGTATTCTTCAGTGTAAAGTGAAAATGTCAGACAAAACACATTCCAAAGTTCCTTGCATCTCTACTGGTGTTAGGAAATTTAGAAGATAGTTCAATAGCACTGATGTTGAATGGACAGGTAGAAAGTATATATTGTTTAAGCCTTTTGTGTTTAGGACTTAGAATTGTGCGTGGCACATGGTAGGTGTTCAACATTGGTAAGTGAACCATTGATGATAGGTTTTCTGCATAGCAACCAGGCACATTATAGGTAATGGAAAAATACTGGCTGAATTCAGTGGAATCTCCTGGAAACTCGAGAAGAATGTTAAATTGATGATTTAGAATAAATGTGTTAATATTATGCATATTTAACACTTAATATTGAATGTTTCCATAGAGCCAAGTTATATGTAAAACTCTTGACATGTTTTTATCTGCTTCACTTAGTTTTTCTACACCTCAAAAAATGTTTTTGTTTGTTTGTTTGAAACTAAATCCAATGGATTAAACCATCTGCCTACTGTTTTTAAAATGAAAAAATTATTTTCTCCCACATGAATGAGGTATGCTAGAATGTAAACCCTTAGAGGGCAAGAATTAATATTTTCATGTTATTTAATATTCTTCAAAGGAAAATGCAAACCCATGCACTCAGGAGACACTAATAAACACCACCTAATTATGATCAAGTCTCTTGAAACCAGGCTTAAAATAGTTTTTTGTTTTTCAGTTTGTCCAAATATTATCTATATTTAGCAACACAAAAATTTTGAAAAGCAGATAGTTCTTTGTTTTCTAGATTGTCAAAATATTATCTGTATTTAACAACACAAAATTAAAAAGAAATCCAAATATCTTCTCAATGGCTTTTAAAATGCGTAGGTAAAAATCAAACAAAGTTTCTTAAATCTCTGGGATTTCATAATTGTTTCTAGCGGACTTGTCTTATCATTAGTTTATAATCTCAACCATACTCAGACTTAATTTCTAGTTTCTTACAAGAATTTTAAGATAAATGTAAAGTTGCTTGTAGTATAAATGTCATTCAACAGGAAACTGCTCTAAATACTCATAAAGCATTTTTGGAAAAATACAATAATCATAGGCAGTAAGAATAGGAAATTAGGCATCCCTTTTCTGTTAATGATCCATCTTTAATAATCTCAGATGCGAGCTTTTGGCCAGTTCTAAACAGGTGCTCAGAGCACTGGGATATAGGGTTCCGTTTCCCCCGTAAAGACAATGGCTGGGTATGGCACCTAACATTTCTAAAGCATCTGCTGTGAGCTGGGTGCTTTGTACATTGAGGCGTTTAGCCCTCAGAACAGCTCTGTGATTATCTCTCTCATTTTGAAATAAAGAAGTCAAAGGCGAGGTGGCGGCAGTTTCCCAAGGACACAGACGGTAAGTGGAAGATGGGATGCTGCCACAGACTGCCACAAAGGCCATGTGCTGCCAGCACATGGGGCTGGCTCCCTCGGGTCATCCACGGGAACGCCCACAGCAGTTCTGGCCATTCTGCCATGACCACTTGAGACCTCAGTGGGCAGGGAGGTTATTTCATCATGGAAAATTCTGGAAAAGAAGAGCATAGTCCACAGAAGAATTTTGTGTGAACTCTAACAGCAGAACCATCCTTAAATATGAATATGATGGGGCGCCTGGGTGGCTTAGTCGGTTAAGCGTCCGACTTTCGCTTAGATCATGATCTCGCGGTTCGTGGGTTCGAGCCCCGCGTCGGGCTCTGTGCTGACTGCCAGCTTGGAGCCTGGAGCCTGTTTCAGAGTCTGTCACTCCCTCTCTCTGACCCTCCTCTGCTCACACTGTCTCTCTCTCTCTCCTAGAAATAAATAAAACATTAAAAAAAATTAAAAAAAAATGAATATGAATGGGGCTCTGACTTAGAGCAGAAAATAGTTTAGTGTCATTTATCAGTATTAGCTCCTTTCCAATATTCTTCTTTACAGATTACCGAAGAATTGCCAACAGTACCTTTCTCACATTTAAACCCATTGTTATGTTCTCTCTAGGTCCAATCTCTCCATAAATACCACTAACCTTCATCTGGAAGCTATAAAATGTAGCCATGAAATGTTTTTAAGTATAAAAGGTTTGAGGCAAAGGATATAAAGAAAGAATATTATCAAGAGCACAATTTGCAGAAGCAGTAGCTTCTTATGGACAAGTATGCTACTGTCCCTGCCTCCTTCCAGCTTTTTAAATGATCAAAAACTGAGAAACCAGAAGATACACATTATTTTGGCAAAATCAGTTTTGAGAAATTCACATAAAGATATATTCTAATCAAATAATAAAACATTTTAAATATAAAAAATGAAGCTGATGGATTGGTAACACTATCTTGCAACTAGTGATTGTTGTCATAACATTGTATTTCAGTGAGGTAGTTTTTCATCTAATACTCAGTAGATAATAGTGTGTATGTGTGTGTGTGTGTCTACACAAAAGGGGTAGAAAGTATACACATCCCAGACTCCCTAAAGGAGCTTCACTGTCAACTTTGAAATCTCTAATTACCTCTTCCCAGTTAGAAGTTCTCATTGTCAGGAACTTCTGGTTAGCATTTCATTGCTTTTATTTATATTTTCTCACATATGTTTATATCCCTTAATAAGATATAATCTAATTTTAAATATTGAGCTTTATGAGAATGGAATCATACGTTTGTATTCTTCAGTTTGTTCTTTTCACTTAACCTCGTGCTCTTGAGATTTATATTGTTATTGCATGTGCTGGTAATTCATCAATTTTCATATATATGAATTTTATAGAACCTCATAATTTCATGTATATGAATTCATATATATTTCATATATATAACTTTCATATTAATTGTGGTGTATATATATACAATTAATTTGTTAATACTACAGGTGATACTACAGTTGATTTGTTCATTCTTCTGTTGGTGGACTTTTGGGTTACTTCTACTTCTTTTTTTTTCTTTTTTATAATCATAGTGCTCCTGTGAACATTCTTGTTCTCTGTGTACAAAAATTCCCGTAGGGTACATGCATTGGAAGGGAATTATAGGTCATAGATTATGATCATCTTCAATTTTATTAGATAATGTCAAAGTGTTTTTTATAGCAGTAGTACTAATTCAAACTCCATATTCTTATTACTTGACATTGTCAGAATTTTAAACTTTGTCAGTCTGGTGAGCGTAAAATGGTTTTTCGTTGTGCTTTCAGTTTCTATTCGACCCATATCTGAAGAGTGTGAACATCTTTCATTTGTTTATTGGGTACTCAGGTTACTACAGTGATGTGCCTCTTCAAGGTTTTTTGCTATTTCTTTATTGGATTGTTTGGGTTTTACTTATTGATTTTTTTGTCCTTCTTTTTGGTAGGGTGTAAGGTAGATACTTACTTTTTTTTTCAGAATACATAATTAGTTAACTTAGCACCATTTATTGGAAAGCCATTCTCCACCAATCTGCACACAGCCAGCTCTAAACCATATATGTGTGGATTTCCTCCTAGGCTTTCTATTGTATTCTACCAATCAGTTCTGTTTATCCCTTGTCTATCTCTTCATTAAATCCACCTGGTCTTAATATTTAAATTGTGATTTCTGTTAAGGCAAATCCTCCTCCCTTGGTGTTCCTCTTAAGGAGTATTTTGGCCCCTTAATCTTTCATATAAATTTTGCCGTTGCCTTACAAAATTTTAGTTACACACATACACACAAAAATATCCTGAGATTTTGACTGGAATTGTATTAAATCTATATATTTCTCTAGGCAAGCAAGAAGGTTTGACATGTATATGATATTACAATTTTCAGTCTTTGAATATGGTGTATTTTTCCATTTATTTAGCTCTTTCAAAATATCTTTCAGTAAAGGTTTATGATTTTTTCCATAAAAGTCTTATTTATTGTTGTCAAAGCTTTATAACTTCCAAGCAGGGGGTATTTCCCAGTGCCCACTTTGGATATGGCTATCAAAAACAATGGTCATGGAGCCATCTTTCAGAAGGAGGAACTCTGAGATCAAGGAAAAATTCCCAAGGGAACACCTTTGAGAGCACAGAAACGAATTCAATCAAGAATCTTCCATTTTACATCCCTCCTCAGTGTATACAACTTATATGGATTCTGCATCAGGGTTTAATGCTCGGCGATTTCTGGATGTTTCCTATTCTTCCTCTTTTTAAATGGAGTTTTTACTGCGGTTATCCGGATCCAATTCTACTGCTGTGTTTTGCATGTTAGGAATCTATATGACTTGTGTTCTTAGTTCACAGGGTACTGAGCCTTGAGGAGCACATCAACATCTGATTGAGAGGAATTGTATGTGACCTTAAAGTCAGAAATGAATACAGTGACCAAATGGGACTATGTGGGGAAAAACTGGACTTTTAGGGAAGCAGTGAATGTATCCTATGTGTGGAATGTATCCCATGCCTAAAAAGATTAGGCGATCGCTGTCTCAGACCATATATAATTTTTAACTCAAAATGGATCACAGACTTCAGTGTAAGAGCTAAAATTATAAAACTATTAGGAGAAAACTTAGATGTAAATCTTTGTGACCTTGGATTAGGCAGAGGTTGCTTAGATATGACTGAAAAGTACATATGGCAAAAGAAAAAAGGTAAGTCACACTTCATCAAAAATCAAAAACTACCAACTATGCAAAGCTGACTTTACATTTGAAAATCAATTAGTGTATTCATCACATCAACATGCTAAAGAAGAAAAATTGCATACAAATAGATGTGGAAAAAGCACTTGACAAATTCCATCACCTATTCATTATAAAAACTTTCAGTAAACTAGAGAGAGGAATTTTCTTAACTTGATGATCTAAAATAATTCCTTCAGCTAACATCATATGTAATGGTGAGAAGCTCAAAGCTATCCTACCAAAATCAGGAACAAGGCACTACTGCTTTTCAACACCATGCTGGAAATTCTAGCTAATGCAATAATACAAGAAAAAGAAATTAAAGGTATAGACTAGGATGGAAGAAATAAAGCTGCCATTGTTTGCAGATGACATGATTGTCTATGTAGAAAATCTGCAAGAATCAACAAAAAACTACTGGAACTAATAAGTGATTATAGGAAAGAAGGTCAGTATGCAAAAGTCAGTTACTTCCTATAGACCAAAAATGAAAAAAACAGGGGCACCTGGGTGGCTCAGTCGGTTAAGCGTCCAACTTCGGCTCAGGTCATGATCTCATGGTTCGTGGGTTCAAGCCCCGCGTCGGGTTCTGTGCTGACAGCTATTCCAGAGCCTGGAGCCTGTTTCAGATTCTGTATCTCCCTCTCTGCCTGACCTTCCCCTGCTCATGCTGTCTCTCTCTCTCTCAGAAATAAATAAAGCATTAAAAAATTTTTTTAAAAAATGAAAAAATAGAATTTGATATTAAAAATTTACATTAGCACCCCCAAAATGAAATTCTTAGATACATATCTAACAAAATATGCACAAGATCTGTATGTACAATGAAATTCACTACACACCTTCAAAAAGATGACAAAACTCTGATGAATGATGTCAAAGAAGAAGTAAACAAGTGGAGAGATACCCCATATTCATGGATAGGAAGTCAATTTTGTAAAGATAACAGTTTTTCTGAATTTGATCTATAGATTCAGTGCCATACCAATCAAAATATGAACAGGTAATTTTGTAGCCATCAACAAGCTGATTCTAAAGTTTATGTGGAAAGGTAAAAGACACAGAATAGCTAATATTGACCATTGAAGAACAAATTTGGAGGACTAATTACTTGACTTCAGGACTTACTCTAAAGATACAGTAATTAATGACAGTACGGTGTTGGTAAAATAACAGACAAATAAACAGGATAGAATTGGGAGCCTAGAAATAGGTCCATATAAATATATTCAATGATCTTTGACAAAGGAACTAAGGCAATATGATGGAGGAAATATAACCTTCTTTTCTTCTCTCTTTTCTTTTCATTTTAGGGAGAGAGAGAGCACAAATGAGGTAGAGGGGCAAAGGGAGACAAAGAGAGGATCTCAAGCAGGCTGCGTGCTCAGTGCATAGCCTGATGTGGTGCCCGATCCCATGACCCTAGGATAATGACCTGAGCAGAAATCAAGAGTCAGATGCTCAGCTGACTGAGCCACCCAGGTGTCCCACAGATATGGTCCTTGCAACAAATGTTCACAACTGGATATCCACATGCAAAAAACCCCCCAAAAATCTAGACACAGACTTATACCCTTCACAAAAATGAACTCAAAATGGATCATAGGCCTAAATGTAAAACTATGAAACTACTAAAAGATAACATAGCATAGAACTTCAGTGATCTTGCTTATGGTTATAACTTTTTAGATAAAGCACCAAAGAAATGATCCATGGAGGAAATAATTGATAATCTGGACTTCGTTAAAACTACAAACTTCTTTGTAAAAACCAGCGTCAAACGAGTGAGTAGATAAGCCACAGACTGGGAGAAAATATTTGCAAAAGACATATTTGATAAAGGACTGTTATCCAAAATATATCAAGAACCCTTAACACTTAACAATAAGAAAACAATTCATCTAAAAAATTGACCAAAGATCTTTGATACCTTCCATAGATAGATGCCAAGTAAGCACATGAAAAGAGGCTTCACAGTCATATGTCATCAGGAAAATGTAAATTAACACAACAATGGAATATCACTATACACCTATTAGAATGGCCAAAACCCAGAACACTGGAAACACCAACTGCTGGTGAAGATTTGGATTTTACTAGTATCACACTGTCTTAATTACTGTCTCCTTATACTAAGTACTTGTTTTTAACATTTATTTATTTTTGAGAGAGAGAGAGACGGCATGAGTAGGGGAGGGGCAGAGAGAGAAGGAGACACAGAATCTGAAGCAGCTCCAAGCTCTGAGCTCTCAGCAGAGAGCCAGACACAGGGCTTGAGCCCACAGACTGTGAGAAATGACCTGAGCCAAAGTTGGATGCCTAACCAACTGAGCCGCTCAGGCACCCCTCTTGGAGTCAAGGAGGTTAGTCCTCTAACTTCTTCAGTATTAACTGATGAGTGAAAACAGGAACTCTCATTCACTGCTGGTGGGAACACAACATGGTATAGCCACTTTGGAAGATAATGAGGTAGTTTATTTCGAAAGTAAACAAACTCTTATCATACAATCTAGCAATCATGCTCATTGGTATTTAATCAAAGGACTTGAAAACTTATGTCCACATGACAATCTGAACATGGATGTTTATAGCACCTGTTCATTGTCAAAACTTGAAACATTCAAGATGCCTTTCAATAGGCAAATGGGTAAATAAGCTGTGGTACAGTCAGACGGTGGACCGTTGTTCAACACTAAAAAGAATGAGCTATCAAGCCATGAAAGGACATGGAGAAAACTTAAATGCATACTACTAAGTGAAGAAGCCAATCTGGAAAGACTATATATCGCATGATTCCAACTATATGACGTTCTGGAAAAGGCAAAACTATGGAGACTGTAAAAAGATCAGTGGTTGCCAGGGTTTAAAGGGAAGGAAGGATGAATAGTTGGAGCACTGAGGATTTTTAGGGCGGCAAAACTACTCTGTATGATACTGTAATGGTGAATACATGTCATTATACATTTTTCCAAACCAATAGAATGTCTAACACCAAGCGTGAACTGTAATGTAAACTATGGATTTCATGTGATAATGTTGTCATAGTAAGTTCATCAACAGTAAGTTCAACAAACGCACCACTCTGAAGGGGGAATGTTAATAATGGGAGAAGCCAGGGGTCCCTGGGTGGCTCAGTTGGTTAAGCATCTGACTTGGGCTCAGGTCATGATCTCACGGTTTGTGAGTTTGAGCCCCCCCGTCTGCCTCTGTGCTGACAGCTCAGAGCCTGGAGCCTGCTTCGGATTCTTTGTCTTCCTCTCTCTCTGCCCCTCCCCTACTCATGCTCCATCTCCCTCTCCCTCTCTCTCTCTCTTTCTCATTCTTTCTCTCCCTCAGAAATAAAATAAACATTAAAAAAATAAAAACAAAAAATAATGGGGGAAGTCATTCATGAGTGGAGGCATCATGGGGAAATCTCTGTACCTTCTATAGTCAGTTTTGCTGCTCAAACCTAAAATTGCTTTAAAAAGTAAAATCTATTTAAAAAATTTAAAACTCTTGGACCTCACCAGACATTATAAAAAAGTGAAAATATAATCGACAAATGGAAGAAAATATTTGTAAGTAATATATTTGATTAGAGAATTGTGTTCAGACTATATAAACTCTTAGAAATGAACAACAAAACCAATAGAAACAGCCCAGTTTAAAAATGGGCCAATGATTTGAGTAGACATTTATCTGCAGGAGATATACAAATGGCCAATAAGCACATTAAATGATGCTCCACATCATTAGTCATTAAAGAAAGATAAAGCCACAGTGAGATACCACTTCATACCCACTAGGATTGCTAAAGCAAGATAGACAATCACAAATGTTGACAAGGATGTGGAGAAATTGGCATGTAAATGCATTGCTGGTGAGAATGTAGAATTTTGTAGCCACTTTGGAAAACAGCTTGGCAGTTCCTCAAAATATGATACATAGAGTTACCCATGTGATTCTTAGTTGACTGAATTGAGGCTTTATTTCTTTTTTTTTTTTTTAATGTTTATTTATTTCTAGGAGACAGAGAGAGAGACAGCGTGAGCAGGGGAGGGTCAGAGAGAGAGGGAGTCACAGACTGAAACAGGCTCCAGGCTCTGAGCTGGCAGTCAGCACAGAGCCCGACGCGGGGCTCGAACCCACGAACCGCGAGATCGTGACCTAAGCGAAAGTCGGACGCTTAACCGACTAAGCCACCCAGGCGCCCCAAGGCTTTATTTCTTAAGGGAGATTTTATGTTTGGTTCTCTTAGGTGTTCTAGAGTAGTGTTACAAGTCAGGTAGTATTTTTTATGTTCATGTCTCAAATTTCTGGACTATGATACAACCTATGTTTTCATATTCTCCAACATTAGAGCTGGTATTGTGTTTTGTTTTTTAAACCTGAAATATAGACTGGGATTAAAAATATATCATACTATTAAAAGACTGGGATTTGATATTTTTTTTAAGTTTGTCTTTCTCTGAAATTATAAAAAATTTCTGATTTATAAGAGGACTCTATTATAACTCCCTACGTTTAGGTCCATGGCCACATGTCTTGTCCTTATTTGTCCATTAAAACACAGTCTCTTCGTTCTGATGAGTAACGAATGTTTTCAGTGCAGTAAAAAGCTCAGAGATGGCTGAGCTTTGGTTTTCACTTTCCTCTGTATTTTTGGCCCCCAAATTTTGCTTACTTTTCTGGTGAGATCAGTTATTCGTTTAGAAGAATTTAAAAAAATGATCCAGGGGCGCCTGGGTGGCTTAGTCGGTTAAGCGTCCGACTTTCGCTTGGATCACGATCTCGCGGTTCGTGGGTTCGAGCCCCGCGTCGGGCTCTGTGCTGACTGCCAGCTCGGACCCTGGAGCCTGTTTCAGAGTCTGTGACTCCCTCTCTCTCTGACCCTCCCCTGCTCACGCTGTCTCTCTCTCTCCTAGAAATAAATAAAAATATTTAAAAAAAAAATAAAAAAATGATCCATATTTCCAGGTGTTTTATAGTGATGGATTTTCTTAGGAAATGTAAGTAAGCCGCTATACTGATAGAGAAGGAAGTTACGTTAGCATTCTGTATGAGATGCTACATCACCAAGGAATATCTATGCTATTTCATCTATGGATATCCGATAAGTAGTATCTAATAAGTCTGAGTCTTTGCTACAATATTATTTTGGCCCCGTTTATCGAGATTTCTAAGTATAACATAAAGTTGAATGAATTCTTTAACCTTGGGTTTGAAAAAGAAAAGTTGAAGATAGATAAAGCATAGCATGAGACGATAAGTATGTACACTTTACTGAAAACTTTTATTGAGTAAAATTACATCCACTGTGTTACTCTATGTGGATACCATATTATGTACTAGTAATTATGTATTATATAATTATAATACAGATATCTATATAGATATATAATACATACATACAGTGGTGCTGGTTTAGTCTGCCGGTGTCTCCTCATCAATGAACTGGTGAAAACGCTTTATTAACTGTAAGTGAGGAACAGGCTGTTCAGTCTCAGCCAGGGCCCCCTCCTTTCACTATCCACGTGTAGTAGACTCTTTCCTAAGTTCTCTTCCCTCATTTATGCCTCAGGCCCTTCTGTGCTGCGAGATTACTTCTTAAACCAAGGAACTGAAGGTACCAGGAAATACTCAGATTTTTTTTGTACTTGTTCAAAGTTCCTCTTATAAATTCTCTTTATCCATTCTATTTCTAAGTGGGTTGGCACTCCGCACTATGCTTGTGTTGATAATCCAGGAATACCTGCCTCATATGTCTGCTTATCTCCAAAGCTTTTCTGTCTATTTCAAATCTTTGCTAGTTGCGATCACCGACTGTCTCTCACCTTGTTGGTAGGAGGGGCATCTGAAACACCTCATCTCTGACAGGTGAAGACACTCCTTGACCGGGAGGGGTCTGGCCTAAAATTATGTTTTCTATCTGGCAGAGTGAGGGACATAGAGGCCCTTCTTCTGTAGAGCAAGCTACCATGCTCCTTATTTGCAGAGGCTCAGAGGATGTCCATTGACCTCTTTATTATCCTCACTGAGTGGGCAACACAAGCTCTCAGCCTGTGGGTTTTGAGGGCTCACTCAGGTCACAAGAGTCCAGATATTCACACCGGAGGGAACTGATATGTTTCTGTTGTTAATGTTTGAGAAAAATCAGTGCTCTGTAGCATATCTATACCTATCTTAAAAAGCACAGGGAACTGAATGTCTTTGCTTCTAGCTTTGACCACAGAAGAAGACATAGGTGTAAGTCTGGTATGACGTTAACAACAGTGTTTCTCCTGTTATAGAGGGAGGATGGGAGTGGAATTTACATTTCAACCAAAAGCAAAAAGAGCAATATTTAGTCTCAGCTAACAGACTTTTCTGAAGCCCTATTGTAACTTAAGCGCACTGGTGGCAGCTTTGTACTCATAAAAAATACTTGCTACAGAGCACATACCACTAAATGAACCAAAGGTACAGAGTGGGGTTTTCTGTTTAAATAAATAAGCACCATTTGACATCTGGTGAAAATATCTCCACAGCACCCTTTGTTCTCTTTAGCTTACATTGACGAGGTTTTAAAGTTGAGAAACTGCCCTGTTAGGAAAGGAAGCACATGAAGAAACATGACTATTAGTTTTTCTTCATTGGAAATGTCTGAAAATTTCACATCTAGAGTCTGTAGTTATTATGGGGTTTGGCGTGTGGGTGGCTGAAAATATGGTACTTGGCCTTTTGGTGCCAAACTTTCGCGCAGCTTCAGCTGTCTGTATACAAAAGACACGGCAGAACGTGTTGCTTTACTTTTAATATTCGGAATTGTTCGCCTTGCCAGTGGAATAGTGAATATGTGGATGGTACTGTTGATCTTGGAGTCTGCCAATCTCATAGAATCTTAATTGATGAAGATGCTGTTAGGAACTGAGTGAGCATGTGGGTGGGGGTGGCTTAGGGAAAGTCTGCAAATTAGAAAATGCTGCCCTGGACGCCATTTCCTCTCCATTTCCCTCTTCACCTTCCACACCCAATTTTCTATGTTTCCCCTTTCATGCCTCAAATTGATGTCTTTGATGTGTCCTGACCCCTAATCCTCATGTTGATAGAAAGTACCTGACAAATTTCAAAGATTCCAAGTGACCATTCTTGCTTAAAATTTCTTTATATTTTCTTAGGTTTTGGGAAATGAAAAGAAGTGATCTGGGACCCCCAGCTTCTGGACAATCTTCTCTGGAAGTTCAATATGGTCAAGGCCTGGTGCTTGAAGTGAGCTGTGAGTCATGAGCCACAACGGCTGCTTTTCTTTCTGTCTGCATGTCTGTCTGCCTTGCTTAGCTTTCTCCTTCCTTTCCTCATGATTTTCTTCCAGCTCTATTCCCTTTCTCTGTATTTCTGTCTTGTTATGTGGAGAGCTATTAGAGCCTTCTGCTGTCCCAGGGAAGTTGTGAAGAATAATGGATGGCAAGCTGTGTTTCCTAGGGAAGCCATGAAAACCCCATCTCTGGCTTTAAAGAGCAGAGTCAATAGGAGATGAATCTGTGTACGGTTCTGTCTTGAAAAGGCTGGAGCTTGGGTTATAGCCACTCAAGCTGTGGGCGCAGCGCTTACCCTGTTCATCACATCGAAGATGAATTCCACATGTGGATTGCAGCCTAGGAAAGAACAAGGGACATGGTGTCTCCTTCATTCTTGGTCACATCCATAAGCCTTCCTTTTCCTCCACGAAGCTGGTCTTTCCTGTGTTTGCAGGCTTTCTCTGGAGTGGGTTTGATATACGATTATGAAGAAGGAATACTTAGTACTGTGATATAAAGGGTTTCCTGTAGTTTCCATCCTTGTTCGTGCAACAAGTATTTACTGCCTGTCTGCCGTGGACTTGCCTATCAGGCACTGGGGTTGGGACTGGCTACACAAAGAAAAGTAAGATGGATTTCTTTCCCCTAGCACGCTCACTTTCTAGTGGAGGGAAGACCCACTACATAATTTGTGAGTTTGCACAATTTGTGAGGTACAAAATGAAAATTTGAGGCTCTTGGCTAAAAAGTTATTAAGAAACTCAGTATTTGACAGTAGAACACTAAGCAAAGTACCCTTCTGAGCATGGGGCTGGCTGGCTCTGTGAGACTGCATAGGTAGAATGCCCATGAGGCTGGCTGGGAGTGGGGAGAGAATTGATGCATATTGCTACAGGGCTGGGGGAGAGGGCCTGGGAGCGCTCTGTACACAGTCTTCTGGCGGCCCTGGGGACGGAGGGGTTCCCCCAACTCAAGGAGGAGTGAGAAAGCAGTCTTCCATCTCAGAGGTTTCCCTTCTTACCTCTGTGTCACTAATGGACTTCAGAAATATGTATTCCTCATGCTTTCTCTGGGACAGAGTCACCAACAGCTTTGTCTTGCCATACTGAGTGTACTTTAATATGGAAATCCTTCCTTGTTTGGCCAAAAAAGAGTCCCAAGTCATTGTACTACAAAAGTTAACACTCAACAATAAAATAATATTTTAAAAGAGCCAGTGAGGAAAATGAAGCAAAGATAATGTAAGAGTAGGAAGAATTAATAAAGCCTTAATGAGATAAGTATGCCTACTATGAGATTCTAAACATATGCTAGAAATTGGCTGCACATTTAATTTTTTTAATTGTAGTAAAATATACATACCATAAAATGTACCATTTTAACTATTTTTTGTCTTAAACTTAATACATTTTTTAATTTTTTAAAAAGCTTATTTATGTCTTTTGAGAGAGAGAGAGGTGTGGGGAGGGGCGGAGACAGAGGGAGAGAGAATCTCAAGTAGGCCTGTGCTGTCAGTGCTGAACCTGCCGTGGGGCTCAAACCCATGAACTGTGAGATCACGACCTGAACTGAAACCAGGAACCTGATGCTTAACCGAGTCAGCCACCCAGGCACCATAAGAGTTTCTTTAATTTTTTTTTTTTATTTTTAAGTAATCTCTACATTGAACACGAGGCTCAAATTCACAACGCTGAGATCACGAATCTCACGCTTCACCACTGAGCCAGCCAGAAAGCCCCCTTTTTAACTTTTTTTCAGTGTATAGTTCAAGGGCACTAAGGACATTCACACTGTTGTGCGGCCATCACCACCATCCATGTCCAGAACTTCTTCATCATCCCAGACTGAAGCTCCATAGCCATGGAACAGCAACTTCTCATTTCTCTCTCCCCCGGCCCCTGGTAACTACGACTTTTTTCCTATGAATTTGACCACTGTAGATATCCCACAGTATTTGTGTCCTTTTGTGACTGGATTATTTCACTTAGCATATGTCTTCAGAGTTCATCCGTGTTGCCACACGTGTTCCAATTTCCTTCCTTTTCAAGGCTGAGTAACAGTCAGTGGTGTGGCTGTGTCACACTTGATTCATTCATCTATCAGTGGACCGTTTATTGTTTCCACCTCTTGGCTGTTATGAATAACACTGCTGTGAACCTGGGTGGACAAATGTCTCTGTGAGTCCTTGCTCTCAGCCCCTTTGGATATACACCCAGAAGTGGAATTGCTAGATCATATGCTAGTTCTGTGTTTAATATTTTGAGGAATAGCAAATATAGTTTCGAGGTGTCTAGCAGTCTCCTCCAGAAAGGAAACATAATAAAGCATACGATCCACAGTACCCTCCAGGTAAACACAGATCAGTTGTTTGTGAGACTAGAAAGAACTTTCTCCCACGGGTGCTTATAAAGAGGTTGCTCTGTATTTTGATGAGCGACAGGATCTAAAATAGCCTAAGAGTAAAGATAACAGTGTGCGTGCAGGGCCTGTGCGGGGCCGCCGATGGCATGATGCCACAGCGCAGGTCGCTGACTCCGCACGTGGTCCCGGCTTGGCGTGGCGCTGGGTCCTCTTCGGATGAAAATTCAAAAGAAGAAAATGGTTAGCAGGGGAGAGAGAAATTTAAAAGCACATCTAAGGGAAAAGGGAGTTTTCTTTAGGAAAGCGTTCGTAGCACTTTGCAATTTAGAAAGGAGCATTTTTTTTTTTCCAGGATAAACTGTCTTTATTTCTCTCTGTAGCAAACCGTATTGCTGCTGAACCACTGCTTACATAAACTTCAAGCGGGCCACTCAAGCTGCCCGACTGCTGCTTACTGTCCTGAACTGAGCTTGCTTGTCCTGCAGTGTCTACCTAGTGTTTTGTTTTTGTTAGAAATTCACCTCGCCTTGTCTACTAAGGAGAAAGAAAAGGGAAATTACACCCCAGAGCTCAGCAAGCCTATAAAATGGCAGAGATTCCTGAAGAAGACTGCCCTGAACCCCAAGGCCCTGGCTGCCTGCGCTGTAATGAAATGCATGACTACGGGAGATAATAATAATTGCAGCAATGGCTCGTTACAGCTCCCGGATGATTTGGGGCTGTCAGGAGTGCGCTGTCCTCTGACATCCCAGGAGGCGAATGGCATCAGTGACTGCAGGCCCTGATTGGGGCAGTGAAATATTGCTGGCAAAAATTAAAAGGTCCCCGTGTCAAAATAATTCATGATATGCATATCTTCCATTCTGATGAAACGGCTGATATCCGGATTAGCAAGATAATAAAACTGATCAGGCTACAGTTAAACAATTTAAGTTGGAGAGCTGTTCATTTTGTAAGTGTCACTTGTCAGATCAGGGGGTCAAAGCAGAATGAAAGGCTCTCCCCGGTAACCTTCCAGTGATGTGGATCTGGAATGTTCTTCATGATTTGTCCAAAGTTTTCATCATCGGGCTGCCGAGTAGCATTACCGCGGCAGGCTGTATTCTGACATTCAAATCCCCGGAATGACAGGTTATTAGGAGAGGAGAAGTGGCTCTACATACATTAAGCGCCGTATCTCTGACCTGTAATGTGAACTGATAGTGATATTGTAATTGAGTGAGTCTGAAAAAAAGGAGGGGGGAGTCTTTATTAAAACATGGGAATGGAAAGGAAAGCATTTATATTTCTGATGATTTGTGGGTTTGTAAAATAAGCTTTTGGGTGATGATTTATTTTCCATTTCTAAAAGGCGGAGTGGTGTGCATAGTGTTTATTCGGTGTAACAGTTATTAAACTAAGATAACACGAACTCTGTCTGCCTCTTCTTCACATGCTGAGCAGGCACAGATCAAAAGAGATTTGTTCTATTAAAGGCAGGAGCATCACAACGAACAAAATGGACCCCAGTACAACCAGAGGCTGGGGCCACTCCAAAGGGTATTTGCCTCCTCGCTCTAGCTTCATGCCCTGCTCTGCCTGAGGCTGGGAGCTCCCTCCTCCATGAGCCCAGATAAGGGGGGTGGGCGGCCTCCCTTATTGGTGTCAGCGACTCCATTGTGGCTGCTGTCATGCACTGAGAGACTAATTTAATGTGTGTTAATAGGGTCTTAGGTGATACCTTTCAGCTTTCTCATGAAATACCCTAGTCTCAGGAAGTAAGGCAGGCAGATCACGGAATTCAGTGGTGGCCGTGGACCCCCTCAAAGAGCCTGACTCTTGGGTGACTGTAAAGAAACTCAGTGTGTGTGTTCGTGTATGTGTGTGCACACATGTGAATAGGTGTATGCATGTGTAGTGTGTGTGTGAACACATACATGTTTGGGATCTTCTCCTGATTTCATACGGTAAGAATTGCGCAGAGAAAGTTCTAATAGTATGAGCACTGTACCAAGCATCGGGAAACTGAGAGTCTGGGATGAAGTTCAGCAGTGACACACTAAGTGACTTGGGCAGGTTAGCCACCATCTCCACCTGTAAAACGGCAATAATAGTTGTCATGGTGCTATGGTAAGGGAGAAATGGCATGATGGGTGTGAGAACCATTGTAAACTATAATATAAACCTAAAGTATTGACGTAAAACTAAGAATAGGACTGAGGCATGTTTAGCTCCATGCAGATGTAAGAGTTTATTATGTCCACATTGTTAAGATTTTATCACAGGAGCCTTAACTGAGATACCTCAGTATTTGAAGTGTGTTCTATAAAAATACCCACCAATGAAATATGGTAACTTCAAATATTTTGGAAACAGTTATCTTAGGTCTCTGTTTAGTTCTCACTATTACAATAATCACCTACTTTTTATTTTATGAATTTTTCTTGGGGGTGTATGTGTGTAATAGCTGTGTGTACAGATGAGGCATCTCGGCCTTCCCCAAAATTGAAGCTAGTGAATATTGCCCTTCTTGTTTTACAGACGGTGGTATAACATGGGCGTTTGGAAATGCCAGTAGTGAGTCAGCAAAAGAGAGAGTAGAGGCACGGATGGTCCAGGATTTCTGGCTTAAGAAACTGGGGGAATGATGGTGACATTTTTTAGAGATGATGAATGCTGAGAAAGGGACAGTTTCTGGGAGTAAAAAATAAGAGTTCTCTTTAGGACAGATCACATTTGAAATGCCTATTATGTTATATCTTTTCCTGCTATAAGTTTAAGGAAGGTATCCTTGAATGACTTTTATATGCACATAGGAGAAATGTTATAAATCAACTAACTTGCAAATGTTTTAAATGAATTTTCAATAGATAAATTAAAAACAATAAAAAGGATTTGCTTAAATCCAATAAACAAATCGATGTATAAGGACCTGTATATAAAGAATGCATAAGTAGCCTCACCTTGTGAGAAAAAAAAATAAACAATAGAGAGTAGTGATCGTTGTGAGTTAGGGTAATCTTAGAATGCTTCCTGGAGGAGGTTAATTTAGAAAGAGACTAGGAAGATAGGTTGATGGAGGGAAATATAAGGGTGTTTCAGAGGGAAAAACAGCACCAGTAACTACTTTAAATACATCTCTGAATGGAGGCCTATCAAAATATGAATTTCCTATTTTATAAGAGCACTGGATAAGTACATGGTAAGTAGAGACAGAGGTAAAGCAATATTGAAATAATGGCAGAGCAAGAAGAGCTAGTAATTTAGGAATAGCTGTGTGGAGTGACGTCTGTGTGAATTCATATCTACTAGATGCTTTTTCAAGGTCTCTCAGGGACTGTGAGCCAAGGATAGGCAGGTTAAGTCAGGTTGCAATTCAGTGAGCAAATTTACTCCTACTCAAAGTTAAATCACCAAAGGATTTCTGGATGGAGAGTAATCCCAGGTACTGAGATCTTGGATAGCCAGAGGCCAACTCTCAACAAATGGCTATAAAGATGTCTGTGAATGGCTTGTGTGTGGCCACTGGGGTGCCTCCCACTCTGGTGACATAAGAGGGACAGGAGAATTAAGGGTAGAAGGATTTGGATGAACACTGTTGATAAATAAACTATTTTTGTGTCTGTCCATTTTAAAATTTGTCTGAGGCCACCAGCCAGAAGTAGTTTTGCTATATCCTAGGCTAATTCACACTTTGGGAAGATCTGGCTCAGTCTAAGCTACTTACAGCAGTATAGAAATTTTGAGTTATTAAACCAAAGGACTTGTTAGCAGCAGGTGTGAGAAGGTCTGTCATCTTGTTCCCAGTTTGGGGGTCATTTTATTTTTTTATTTTTTTATTTTTTAATGTTTTATTTATTTCAGAGAGAGAGAGTGTGAGCAGGGGAGGGTCAGAGAGAGAGGGAGACACAGAATCTGAAACAGGCTCCAGCTCTAGCTGTCAGCACAGAGCCTGNCATTAATTTAGGGTTAAGAGTTGGGCTTATATGAGATGTCCAATGAGTATGAGGCCACTGTACTTGTAACTTAAAAAACAATATATAAAAATTGGTTTTTATGTGTATAGGAAGTGTGTTGGGAGCCAATTCTGAGCTCATAGGTTGAGAAAGAGCTCCCTGTGTGGTTAGGTGAGTTGCATGTCTTACCGACCAAATGGTGACCGATATCCACTCCCACCCAGTTGTTTCTGCTTGGAGCACCGACCTCCAAGCCATCTTTGTTGATCAGTATTCAGAGTGACTTATTCTGGCCTTGAATATGCTGATTGCACCTGTGAAGGAACCTATTGTAGGAACTTCTCCTTTTGTGATTATGGGAGCAAACATTTGTGTTTCCTGAAAGACCTGTTTTTCTTAATACTTCCCCTTAAGCAAACAAGCTATTGACCCCTGCTCACAAAGAACTAACCTCACCCTTTTTATGCTAAAAACATTGTCTTGTATGCTAACGATACCTCCCTTCCCCAGAGGATAAGCATCTAAATCCCCTACCTCAGTCACTGGTGATGAACGTTATGCAGGAGTCCTCTACAAATCTATGTTCCGGAAAATTCTTACATATCAAAGGAATTTGTCATCAGAAACCATTGTCTAAGGCAAATGCCACTTCTGTGCCGTCCCCCAAACACTTAATTATAAAATAAAGTTGAGCCCCAGTCAGAGCAGAGATGCCTGCCTGGTGACCAGAAAGATTCTCGGGGCCTCTCACCCTCCCTCGCCGACACTGTCTATCCTTCAGGGACCCCTGGGCCCGCCGGAGCCCGACTCTGGCAGAAGTGTTGTCAGTATCTGTTGTGCAGGACATTGGAAGAGAGAGTTCAGTAAGAGAGGAACAGTGACTGAGGGTATCACCCAATCTTGCTGTGCTGAGATGCTTCCATAGGAGGACTCTTTCTATTATCCACTCAGTGTTCAAAAGAGGTGGTTAACCTCATGACTTCCTGTAACAGCTGAGTTTCAGAAAACTTCCTGAATTGATATATTCCAGTGTTTATTTATAATCATAATTCCATAAAAGGTGAAAGTAAAGTTGAAAATAAAATAAGATGCTGAATTAAAGTTGGTCAAATTTCTCTTTATGTTGAAAGTCTGAGTACAAGAAAACTTCAACTTAAATGCCTTGCCAGGACCAGCACAGATAATATAGTCTTACATGGGTCAATGATGTTATTTGGATGCTGAAATTATTTTACATTTTCAAAATAATAATATTGAGTCCCTTGGAAGTCTTTGGTTTAATAAATACACATGCTCTTGCTTCAGATGTGAAATCTTTAGTCAGGTATTCAATGTAGATTAGAGACTTTTTGGTTATATCGATAAAATGTTTATATACTCATTTATTGTAGATATGATGTGTTTCAGGATTTCATAGTAAGGAAAGTAAAAGTGGAAAACATCCTGGGAAGACCTAACTTAGTTGCAAGTAATTCCCTTAAACCAGATCTTTGGGCTTCCCTTTTCAACTGCCACCTTTTGTTGACATAGTGTTCTTTGTCCTTATTTTTAAAATGCCTTTACCTTTATTATCATTACTCTATTTTATATAGTCCCATATACACTCCTAAATATATATCCTCCACTTATCAGAAAGAGTGAAGTAGAAGAGACAGCCAGGGCTGTTTAGGATTGTTTTTATTAATTTTTTGATTAATTTGAATAAAATTTTTAAAAATTTAAATCCAAGTTAGTCAACATACAGTGTAATAAATCCAAGGTAGTTAACATACAATGTAATAATGGTTTCAGGAATAGAATTTAGTGACTCATCACTTACATATAGCACCCAGTGCTCATCCCAACAAGTGCCCTCCTCAGTGCCCATCCCCCAACCAGCCCCCCCATCTCTCCTCTAGCAACGTTCATTTGTTTCTTAAATTCCATACATGAGTGAAATCATATGATATTCAACTTTCTCTGACTGACTTATTTCTCTTAACATAATACACTCTAGTTCCATCCTTGTTGTTGCAAATGTCAAGATTTCATTCTTTTTGATTGCTGAGTAATACTCCATTATACATATAAACCACATCTTCCTTATCCATTCATCAGTTGATGGACATTTGGGCTCTTTTCATACTTGGCTATTGTCAATAGTGCTACTATAAACATTGGGGTGCATGTGCCCCTCTGAATCAGTATTTTTGTATCCTTTGGATCAATACCTAGCAGTGCAATTGCTGGGTCATAGGATAGTTTTATTTTTAATTTTTTGAGGAAACCTCCATACTGGACGTACCAGTTTGCATTCCCACCACCAGTGCATGAGGATTCCCCTTTCTGTGCATCCTCACAAACATCTCTTGTTGACATCTGTTTTAGCCATTTTGACAGGTGTGAGGCAGTATCTCATTGTGGTTTTGACTTGTATTTCCCTGATGATCAGTGATATTGAGCATCTTTTCATATGTCTGCTAGTCATCTGGATGTCTTCTTTATTATTATTATTTTTAAATGTTTTATTTATTTCTAAGAGAGAGAGAGAGAGAGTGTGAGCAGAGGAGGGTCAGAGAGAGAGGGAGACACAGAATCTGAAACAGGCTCCAGGCTCTGAGCTGTCAGCACAGAGCCCGATGAGGGGCTTGGACCCACGAACTGTGAGATCATGACCTGAGCCAAAGTCGGATGCTCAACTGACTGAGCCCCCCGGGCGGCCCTGGATGTCTTCTTTAGAAGAGTGTCTGTTCAGGGACGCCTGGGTGGCTCAGTCAGTTAAGTGTCCGACTTCGGCTCAGGTCATGATCTCACGGTTCATGGGTTCGAGCCCCACGTTGGGCTCTGTGCTGACAGCTCAGAGCCTGGAGCCTGTTTTTGGATTCTGTGTCTCCCTCTGTCTCTGACCCTCCCCTGCTCATGCTGTCTCTCTCTCTTTCTCAAAAATAATAAAACATTTAAAAAATTAAAAAAAAAAGAAGAGTGTCTGTTCATGTCTTTTGCTCATTTCTTCACTGGATTATTTGTTTTTTTGGGTGTTGAGTTTGCTTAGTTCTTTATATATTTTGGATACTAACCCTTTATCCAATATGTCATTTGCAAATATCATCTCCCATTCCATTGGTTGCCTCTTAGTTTTGTTGATTATTTCCTTTGCTGTACAGAAGCTTTTCATCTTGATGCTTTTGTTTTAATCTTGAGCTTTTTATCCCAATAGTTCATTCTTGCTTTTGTTTTCCCTTGTCTCTGGAGACATTTCTAGTAAGAAGTTTCTGTGGCCAAGGTCAAAGAGGTTGTTGCCTATTTTCTTCTCTAGGGTTTTGATGGTTTCCTGTTTTACATTTATGTCTTAATAGGATTGTGGTTTGTAAGAGTCTGAGGGATGATATGGTTTAACTTAGTTTCATAGGGATCATTTTTTATTATATTTCTTGATTGAATAATTTGTAACATTTCAAACAAAGTGAATGAAGTGCCTCTGCTGCCTTCCTAATGGGAGGCATTACAGTTTGTGGAATGGAGCATGAGCTCTGAACCTGCTAGCCTGGGTTTGACTCTCTATACCATAGCCCTGTGATTTTTGGATGGGATATTTACATCTCTCTGGACTTCAATC
The DNA here is from genome assembly GCF_008692635.1 of Crocuta crocuta. Taxonomy (NCBI): domain Eukaryota; kingdom Metazoa; phylum Chordata; class Mammalia; order Carnivora; family Hyaenidae; genus Crocuta; species Crocuta crocuta. The sequence goes on from NW_027527932.1 coordinate 2,184,892, forward strand.
TCTCCGTCTGTAAAATGAGGAACAGTAATAAATGGTAAATTATCTCATACAGTTAGTGTGGGGGATAAACTAGTTATTTAATGCATGACACTGACTAGTGTTAGCTAATACTATTATTGTTCACAGTTTTTCCTTGTGAATTCATTATTGTCACTGGCTCTTGGTGAGATAGGACTTAGCTTTTTTCCCTCATTCCTTTGAAATTTAGGGGTCTGTGCCAGCTATTATCTTTATTGTGTGTTTGGAGCATTATACTTTAATACATTATTTAGCAGCATTGCTAAATATCTTCTTTTTAAAAAAATTTTTTTAGATGTTTTTTACTTATTTCTGAGAGAGAGAGAGAGAGACAGTGTGAGCAGGGGAGGGGCAGAGAGAGAGGGAGTCACAGACTGAAACAGGCTCCAGGCTCCGAGCTGGCAGTCAGCACAGAGCCCGACGCGGGGCTCGAACCCACGAACCGTGAGATCATGACCTGAGCCGAAGTCGGACGCTTAACCGACTGAGCCACCCAGGCGTCCCGCTAAACATCTTCTTAAGGCACTAAAATAGAAGTTATCCTATTGATCAGACTCCAGGAGGGGTGGGGGAAATGGAGGAGACTGGGGAGGAAGATGGCCCCTGAGGGGAGGGGAAGCTGCTGGGAGAGTTAGGGGCTAGAAACAGACTCCAAAGGGAGCTACCCCCTTGTCATGTGCTGTTAGGGGCCTGTCCCCACAGTGCGCAGATCTGCTGGAGCTGCACCCTGGGCCCTTCCTTCTCCAGGAGCAAGTGGACATGTGGGTCTGTGTCTCGCCTATAGGGGGCAGCACCACAGCTCTGGTCATTTGTCTGTATTCTCCTGCTCCCTCCCTTTCCTTTCTGAAAGACATTGTTTTTACAGCCCATCTAATTTGGGTGTAAGCTTGGCCAGCCTCGTTGTCGTTTTAATATATATTATTTCAGTTTTTCACACAATCTGTAATTTATTTTATTGACTTTCTAATAAATGGGGGGGGGGCAAAGCTCTTATTTCCATATGGACTGTGCATTTTGGAGAAGCTTCTCATGGCTCAGTACTAGAGCAAATCCACTCTGGCTCCTTTTCATCCCTCCCATTTGAGGTTTATGTGTCTCTCCTCTCCTAATTTTTCATTAGAATATAATAATAGTCTGAGGAAAGGGTGATTTGATATGTGATATATTTCATTATGTTCTTATGGTAAGGGTAGCGTCTAAAGTGGGAGAGCATCACTAATTTCTCGGCACAGTAATTTATTCCACAGTATTTAAATGTTGTAATTTTCACACGGAGGCACATGCTGCCACATCTATCTTCCCCTGGACCAGTCTGTCTTGCTCTTTCCTTTTCATCTGTTTTGTTTTTGCATATTTTTTTCATAAATTCGACAGATGGCCTCTTGATGAATCCTTGATAATACTGTCATGTAAAGCAGCTAAGACTAGAAATCATCTCACAACAATTTTTCATTGCAAAGGGAAAATTGAACAGAGACAAACATCACTAAGTCCCTAACAACAGCCACAAAATATCCACTTCATGTGAATAAAGAGGACAGCCTTGCCTCCTAAAGCTCCCACACAAATGCCAACGTCCTTTTAAAGTCCTCTGAATATTTTATGTTGTGTTTAGACCCCCCTTCAAGCCTCAGGTTGGTTGAGATTTGTGGGTTTTCATATTCCGAACGCTCACACAGCCTCGCAGCCTCCCTCTTCTCCCTGAGCCCCCCCTCCCAGGGCTTGGTAATTGTGGATCAGGTGAAGTTTGCGTCCCCTCATTTCAAGGTCATGCACCAGTAGGACCATTTTCCTGACTCAGAGGGCACGTAATTTCACAGCCATGAACTCCTCATTAATCCCCCCGAGTGGGGGCTTGGGAAGTTCCAGATCACAGGTTTGTTTTTGTCTTGTTCTCTGACTCAGTGCTTCACAAAGGGATTAGATTAACCCCTTTGATTGTATTTGTGTCTTAGGGCCTCCTGTTCGAAATAAAGTGATTTCTTCCACCCTCTCTCCTGCCCCATCCCCCCCTTCCCATTTCCTGACCTCATTTTTTTCCCTCCCATTTAATGAATAGGTTGCAGATCATTAAAGAGAGATTTGTGGCAAATACAGGGAACTGTTCATTTATTGATAGTAATTACAGCTTTCTTTTCAGAAAGACATATATATGTATATATGTACATTTTCCCATTCTTTTTCAGAAGCCCATCTATCTAGTGTCAGGATTATCACAAAGATGAAAATGTGTTGTCCAGTGGGTATGAACTGAAGTCCTTCTGGGTCTGAATTCTTATGGTTCCTAAAAATTAGGACATTATTAATTTGTTTCTCTGTGCCATTGGCTCCTAGGGTAGGTAGGCACAGGATCTCAAGCAAGATCTCGCCTCGTTTAAAATGGCTCCTTTCTCCTTGCCTTTGCTTTCCTTTCTTGTTCTCATCGTGATTCTGATGGCTTTTGTGACTCTCAGAGACCACGAAAAGGACCCTTCTGGGCCTTTTACAATTTCTCAGGATGTGTGAACCATTGCAAGCCCCCCTTGCAAGTACTGAAATTTCCCACTTTCCGTGACACAGAAGCAACCACAGCTGTCATATAGCCAATGTCTGTGGATCAGGCGTTTTACCCCACGCCCCCCAATACTGAGGTAGGGTTTACTGTGCTTATTTTACAGAATAGGAAGCCAAGCATAAGAGGAGTTAAGTAACTCATCCAAAGTCCACATTGTTAGAAGGGTTGCAGCCAGACTGAACTCTGGTCTTCTCGATTTCACAGCCCACACTGTCTCCTTCCTCTGTACCGTCCCGCTCCCTCGTCTGAGAAGCTGCTCGAAGCTCCAAACTTAAAACCAGTAGGCCCATTTTCAAGTTTATGTGTTTGCAAATGTAACGTGAGGCTGTACTCCATTTGGAGGCATGATACATTTCCTTTTTCTCTTTCTCATCTCTTTAACAATAAACACAAGCTTGGAAATAACAGAATTGGAGTGTGCTGTGCTCCATTCCAAGTTAAGAGGCAGGGTATCAAGCCTGCCTAGACAACTGCCCTCTATTCAGGGAAGCCATACAATGCAGGGATGGAGAGATTCAGCTTTCAGACTGGGGTTGAATTCTGACTTCTCTGCTTTTTACCGTTATTTTACTTTTGTCTAGCCCAGAACACAGACTGTTGTGAGGATTAAAAGTTAACGTGTATAGCTCTTTAGAAGGTCTCTGGCTCAGAGCAAACACTCAGTGAGTAATGCTGTTGCTTTTGCTGATGTGGGAAGTGTTATTCTGTGGTCCGCCCGACAGAGAACGGCAGGGACACACCTGGAAAGTCAGGTTTGCTTATTTACTGCAGCCAGGGCTGAGGCACCTCAGGGAACTCTGGGGAGAGTTGCTGAGAGCTCCTCGGAGGGGCTTATTGTAGGATTTGGGCTTGCGTCTGGCAAGTCTAAGGAGCGTTTAAAGAAGCAGAGGCCAGGGGTGCCTGGGTGACTCCGTCAGCTAAGCTTCTGGCTCTTGATTTCACCTCAGGTCATGATCTCACAGTTCATGGGTTCAAGCCCCAAGTCAGGCTCTGCTCTCAGTGGGGAGCCTGCTTGGGGTTCTCTCTCCCTCCCTCTCAGTTGATCCCCAGCTTGTGTGTATGCTCTCTTTCTCTCTCTCGAAAGCAAGAAAGCAAGAAAGAGGAAGGAAGGAAGGAAGGAAGGAAGGAAGGAAGGAAGAGAGACAGAGAGAGAGAGAGAAAGAAAGAAAAGAAAGAAAGAAAGAAAGAAAGAAAGAAAGAAAGAAAGAAAGAAAGAAAGAAAGAAAGAAAGAAAAAGAAAGAAAAGAAAGAAAGAAGATGCAGAGGCCATTGTTGGATGGGTGCTAGTAGTTTGATGACTGGATAACCTGATAGTGTTTTATCTAGAAGCCAGGGTGATTAAAATGGGGCCAGAGCTGTCACTAGTAAGGCAGCAGAAGGCACTCATTTAGTTCAGGGTGAGGGAAGTTCAGTGTCCTTGTCTCTGTCTCGTCTCACACATGACCTTGGACAGTCTTTGTCTCTGCCTTGTTCCCTGGCATCTGCAGAGCAACTTTGTCTGATATTTGTTTATTTTTGTGAGCACTGTTTATGTGTAGTTGTGAACGTTGTGGCTTAGGGGGCAACCAAGACCTTTTTACCACTTTCTCATTGATTATGTCAGCCTTCTCTGACAATTAAAAAATATATATATACTTAATAGAACTTACTGAATGCTTGTTCTAAGTATCTTAAAAGGTAACTCTCGCTTTATCCTCATAAGAACCCTATGAGGTAGGTACTATTACCATTTTTATTTTATTTTATTATTTTCTAATATTTATTTCTTTATTTTGAGAGAGAGAGAGAGAGAGAGCAAGCATGTGTGCACACAAGTGGGAAGAGGCAGAGAGAGGTAAAGAGAGAATCCCAAGCAGGCTCCAAGCTGTCAGCATGGAGCCCAAAGTGGGGCTTGATCTCAAAAACCCATGATCTCAAGAGATCATGACCTGAGCTGAGATCAAGAGTAGATGCTTAACCGACTGAGCCACCCAGGGCCCCCACCATCTTGATTTTAAGATGAGGAACTTGAGACAGAGAGAAATTCAGTAACTTGCCCAGGGGTCACAGCTGGTAAGTGACCTGTGCTTGCTTTTCTCTAATGTGCTCCATTTCCTCATGGAAGGAAAACTCGCCTCAGGCATTTGGTGTTCCCTTTAGACTCAGAGAATTCTGATACCCTCTTTTGTGACTGAGGCGTAATTAAAAATGGGAGTTGCTCCCTCCTCTGTGCTATGGCATTTCTGTTATTTAAGTGCGCGCATGGACGCTGGATGAGGAAACACATTTACGTTGTGGACTTGGGTCAAGTGTTTGGGGGGACTCAGATGCTCTTGGAACTTGTATAGGGGCTGCGTCATAATGCGATGGGAGCTCAGGGAGGTGGGTTGTTCTGGGGAGAAGAGATGAAAGACAAATAGGGAGACAGTTGGACAGAATATTTTATTATGGACAGTCTCATGGTATTGACAAGACAATAAAGTTTTATAAAATGCTGAAAGTCAGATAGAGTCTGGGTTTTCTGTTTTACTACCGAGAGGCCATAACTGCTCTAAAGGAAGAGGCCTGGTAGTGAAGAAGAAGTTCAGAAAGGTGATATGAAAATGTAATAGGGAAAGAACTTGAAAAGTTCTTATTTTAAGAGCTAATATTTGCTCATACAACAAATATTCATTGAAAATGCAGTATATGCATGGCATTGTGATAAGTCCTAGGAATAGACTATATTACAGGAAGACAAGGTCCCTGACCCAATTTCTCCCTTTTTAAATTCCTTTCAACAAATGCTTATTAAGCACCTAACATATGGTAGGCACCCCCCACACACAAGAAAAACTAAGCCAAACCAACCAACCAACAAAAATAAAAACAACCCCAGAAACCAAAATTCAAACCAAACAACCGACATATACATTTTAAAATAAATTGAAATGAAATGAGGTGAAATAAAAAGTAGCCTTTGCTTTCAAGTTACTCATTCTTTGCTGTCTGGCAAGTGAGGAAGACTTTTTATTGGTGACGATATTTTGGGATAAAGGACTCTTATTCAAAGCTGCCTCTCAGACTGTGCTTTCTGCTGTCTGCAAAATACATTTCTTTTCAGCTCTCTGGTTGATGTTCATCTCACCTTTATGGGTGGGATCCAGGCATGATGCTTGGAGCTTTACCTCTGCCTTTTCTCTCTGTGTAAGAATGTGCTGTGGGTATTTTTTTACTGTGCCGTAAAATGGGGATGTTAAGGCACAGCGTGGGTAAATGGGGTGCCAGACTTCACATAGCTGGATATGATAGAGATGGGACCCACGCCTCCTGCCTTTACAGAAAGTAGAACTTCAGACAGTTGTAAAGTCTCTGCACTCTTGTTTTTTCATTTGGTTTTTGTTCATCAATTTCTCACATTTACTAACTCCACATAGCTACTCTCTTTTATTTATTAAAAAATTATTTTTAAGTTTTATTTATTTATTTAGAGAGAGACAGCAAGCCAGGAGAGGGGCAGAGAGATGGAGAGTGAATCCCAGGCAGGCTCTGTACTATCAGTGCAGAGCCCGACTCAGGGCTTGAACTCATGAACTGCAAGATCATGACCTGAACCAAAATCAATAGTCAGACACTTAACTGACTGAGCCACCCAGAAGCCCCATTATTCTCTTTTAGAAGACAAAGTAAAGCTTCCTTTTTTTTTTTTTTGTTAGATACACAGTGTTTGTATGTAATTATGTACTTCATCTATGGCCATGAGATAATAAAGAGAAAAAGGCAGGTGTGAGTGATAAGAAGCTTTATTTTGGCTTTGGGGTCTCAGGTCTCAAACTTTTTATAAGTTTGGGTCTAGAATATTATTTTCTCATCAACTTCTTTGTAATATGTTTTGCTTATGTTCTGCTGCCTCAACCTTGGAATTTTGACAAACTCAGGTGTATGTACTTTGGTTAAGGCAAGTCACTAACTCTTCCTGTGCCTCTCTTTCACTTTTTTTGGATATGATAATAGAATAGATATTTTTTTAAACGTGTATTTATTTTTGAGGCAGAGAGAGACAGAGCACGAGCTGGGGAGGAGCAGAGAGAGAGGAAGACACAGAATCTGAAACAGGCTCCAGGCTCTGAGCTGTCAGCACAGAGCCTGACACGGGGCTCGAACTCATAGACTGCGAGATCATGACCTGAGCTGAAGTTGGACGTTTAACCAACCGAGCCAACCAGGTGCCCCTAGAATAGATATTTGATCAACAGCATTTCTGTGAGAAATAACTACTAAACATTTTGGAAGGTGTGCAGTAAACACACCTGGCAAAGACCAGAAGCTCTCTTGCTGGACAGGACACAGCCCTACGCTCTGTGACTCACATGGGGATTTGTCAGGCTGAGATCTCAGGTCTTATTCACACGAAGGCACTGTAGCCAGTCTTCATTTGTGAATTCACATCTGGGGATTTCTGTTTGGAGAAGTTGCCTTTTGTAACTCAGCCTTTGTGATTTTTTTCTTTTTTCTTTGTTTTGCTTGGAGTGAGACCAGAGGGGAGTGGAGCATGGTTTTCTAGTACTTGTATGTGAGCAGCATTACCCTGGTATAGTGTATGTATCACGGCTCACATCTTTCCATTAGCAGGAGCTTATTCTGCTTTTTCTCTATTCCTTTGGGGCTGGGTTATTCCATTTATAATTCATTTTTTTCTTCTGACAATTTACTGCTTAAATGCAATTTTGTCTTATAGAAAAGCATCTCACTAACCTCTCACCCTTTCTACCCAGATACTCCTACACTTTTTTTCTTAAGCCTCAAGAAGCCCCTGCTTCCCAAGTGCAATACTTGGAGATTTTTCCAATAGAAAACTAGAAAAATTCCCACATTCTGTAGCAATTTCAGTACCAGCAGAGGCATCAGCTGTTTGAAGCTATCCCTTTGGGACCACAAAATCAAACAGTAATATCCCTGATATGGACAAAGCCTGGGCTTCAATTATTTAGCAAGAACCACAGTTGTGCAGGGAAAGCAGTGTGCCAAAGTGGACCCACACAGGCCCGGGACTGAGAAACCCCACGTTTTCCTTTAGACTTGCCCTGGTACATTGCACGCCTGGGCGAGTCTCTGCACCTTCTGTGTCCAGGCCTTCAGGTGCAAGATCCATTGCCTGCAGCTCTCAGGCGTGTCGTGGTTGTGAGAGAATAAAATCTGCCTCATGTGCTTTCTCTGTCTCTTCTTCCGCGCCTTCCAACTGTTAGGCATGGAAACCCCCTGATCTCCCGCATCTGGGTGGATGGTCAACAGTGTCACTTTTTCTTCAAAGCCACCCAGCCTTAGGCATCCGCAGTACCCATCCACCCGCCTGATGCAAGCGCTGTGTTTCTGTGTGGGGCGGGAGCTGGCTTTGCACTGAGCTGAGAGAGGGATAGAACAGTGTTCAGGCCCCAGTTGTACCACGTATCTGTTTTCACCAGTTTGAAGACACATGTTTAACTCATCTAAAATTGAGATGTATTCTAAAATCAATAACGTTTCTGCATACTGTCATAGTTTAACTTTCAAATTGTTTCTTTCTCAGTGGAACATAAAATAATGGTACGTGATCAGAGTTGACTTAGATTTAGTAAAGTGCTGTAACAGTTGTGTGGCTGCATGCAAGTCATGTAGCGTCTCTAACCCTGATCTATTTATAGAATGGGATGATAATGGCAGTGGTGCTGCAGGTTTTTTGTGAAGGGAAAACAGAGTATGTTATTGAACTTATCAGAGAATTGCACCGTAGAAGTCATTCAATGAAGGTTCTTTGATAGAATCTTTAGATCCAGAAGATATTGGGGTAATGGAAGCCACTGTTTAATATTCATTTTCTCTTGTCATGCATCGTTGGGACTGCTCTCTTCTCAGTGACGCCTGTGTTGACACAGTCCAGCCTTTATTACTAAATCATGGCAACTTCTTTTCGTCTCCTCGCCCCGTCCAGTGCCTTCTCCAGTCCCATTTCTGATTGTGTGAAAAGGATAGGGAAGCATGAATTATTTAAAATTTGAAGCCTAAAATACCACAATATTAATTTTGACCTCTATTTTATTTACTTGTTATATAATCATGTGTTTTATAATTCTTATGAGAATGTCTTCTTATCATAGATATGCCTTAAAATATTAGTTTTAGAATGTAACTGGTTTATGGCCATAGGAGGTGATGGGGCAGAAGCTGAAAGGATTGAGTTTTAACTAAAAATAAGCCAACAGCCTGAAACTCTGTGGTAAGTGTATAGTATGTAGCACGTCTGATTAATATAGTAGACAGGAAAGAAGATGTCTCAGTTGACCACAAGTTAAACAGAAATCAGTGATAATAAGCACTTTGGATAAAGAAGCAAAGAAGCAAATCAAGCATAGGTAATGCATTCATATCACTCACTCAGAAAATATTTTTGGAGTGTCCGCTACTGCTTAGCACTATACTAGGCCCTGGGGGCACAAAAATAAATAAACCCGGTGTTTTGCCTGCAGAATGCCATGATAGGAGAGAAGATGGAATGGAAATCAACTGCACTGTAACATGCATAATACTAAAATTATATGGAAAGTAAGAAGGTAGGGAAAAGACCCAATAAAATGATCAGGAAGGAAGGGGAGACGGGAAAGGTTTCCCTGAAAGACATCACATATGAGCTGGATTATAAAAATTTTAATATTAACTCCATTAGTTAACAGGAGTGTATCAGTTTTTAAATTAACTTAAAGATTGAGATAGGATTGACATATAACAATGTATTAGTTTCAGGTATACAACATAGTGAGTCTAGTTATTACCATACACTGTTACAATTTTTTTCCTTGTTCTGAGAACTTTTAAGATCTACTTTGTTAGCAACTTTCAAATGTACAATATACGTAAAGTTCATTAGTGTATCAATCTTAAATTTCCTGGATTTGATAATGATATTGTGGATATATAAGAAAATTTCCTTGTTTTTAGGAGATAGAAACTGAGATATTTAGGGGTAAATAGTGATGGTGTCATAACTTACTCTCAAAAGGCTCAGCAAAGTAATAATTGCTGTGTGTGTGTGTGTGTGTGTGTGTGTGTGTAGAGAGAGAGAGAGGGAAAATATACAGCAAATATGGCAAATGTTAGAAATTGGAGAAACAGTTTGAAGACTTTGTTTTATTATGCAGCATTTCTGTATGTTTCCTGTTACTAAATTTTTTCAAAATAAAAAAAAGACTCTCTTTCTCAAAAGTTTAAACATTTAATTCTAAAATTTCCTAAAGAAAAAATAGAAACTTTTTATAATTAAAGTTGGATTTGCATTGGAAAAGGGCTGTTTACTACCAATTCATGTAGATTACCTTTGAAGTATTAATACTGGATTATACAATTGGACTCAAATATCTGGAGCAGTAGTTTACTTTGAACTATCACCATGTTGGCCTCTATGTGCTTTAAAGTTAGCTAACTATGAAAAAAAACTTCTTGTTTTGATGAAGTAATTAAAATCTATAAATGGTCACCATGGGAAAAAGAACTTCCTCCAAATTCTGATTATATCTGTCAGTTATTTGAACACAGCATAAAATTCTATTGATATAACCCCATATCTTAGTAGGAGAGATTTTTTTTTTAAAGCAAATCATGTAGTATTTGGTTTCAACTCATATTATGCCTTCATGGAAAGAACTTTTAATGCCCATTCTGTGGACCGGTAATTGGTACAATTGTGAATTAGCCACGTCCCCTTTTATACATCTGACTAGCTTTCATCCTGGTTCCTCAAGAAGCTGGTAATTACGCTCACAATCGTATTAATTACAGCTTCTACCACCAGCTCCCTTTTAGGGACACCATATGCCAGGCATCATGCTAAGCATTTTATATTTAAGGTACATTTCTTTGTAAACATATAGTTTAAAAAAATCCATTCTGACACTGTTTTAATTGGCATATTTTGTCCATTCGTATTTGATATAATTGCTGATATACTTGGGTTTATAGCTATCGTCTTATCTTCTGTTTTCTATTTGACCCACCTGTTAGGTGGGTCTTTTTAACTCATTTATTGCCTTTCTTTGGGTTATCAAGGATATTTGTTATAGCATGTTTTCCCTGCATTGTTAGTTGTTAGTTGTATTTTCTTATCATTTTTTAAGAGTTACTACAGCATAGCATGTATTCTTACATTATCCAGTTAATACAAAGATTAATTTTATCACTTCCATAATAATGCTAGAATCTTAAAACCCTTTATATCCATTTACCTCTTACTTTGTACTGTTGTTGTCATGCATTTTAATTCCAAACACATTTTTAACCCCCATAGGACATTATTAATTTGTTTTGAACAGTCAATATTCATTTACACTTACTTAGACTTACTAAGACACTGTCTTAGTATGTTCAAGCTGCCATAACAAAATGCCATAGATGGAGTGGCTTAAACAACAGAAATTTATTTTCTTATTTATTTACCTGAAATTAATTTCATTACTACTTTTAAAGATTTTATTTTCTTAAATACTCTACACCCAACTTAGAGCTCGAACTTAATAACCTCAAGATCAAGAGTTGCGTGCTCTATCAACTGAGCCAGCCAGGCACCCCAATAGGAATTTATTTTATCACAGTTCTGGAGGCTGGAAGTTCAAGATCAAGGTGCCACCAGGGTTGGTTTCCTTTGAGGCTTCTCTCCGTGGTCGGCAAATAACCGCGCTCTTGCTGCCCCTTCACATGGTCTTACCTCTGTGCACTGTGTCCCTGGGGTCTCTCTGCATGTCCTAATCTTGTCTTCTTATAAAGACATTGGTCAGATTGGGTTAGGGCCTACCATATCAGCTGCATTTTAATTACTCTTTTAAAGGCCTTATCTCCTGTACAGTCACATTCTGGGGTGCAATATTATACAGCCTTTCTAGTTCCACTCATAGTCCTGTTGTTTTCTGGTTGTCAGATGCTCTCATTTTACACCATATCTAGGTTTTTTATTTTTGTGGCGTTTCCTCATCCTTCTCAATGAGTGAATTCTTTCTCAAGATAAGAGAAATTCACCCACAGACTACATGGAGAAACAATTTCTCACCTATCAAATTGACAAAAATACAGAAGTTGATAATGTACTTTGTAGGTGACTCTAGACAGATAGGCAGTCACACATGGCTGGTATAAGTGCATATTGGGAAAACTTTCAGGAGGGAAATTTGGTAATATTCAGCAGCATTATGCTTACCTTTACCCTCTGACCCAGCAATACTATTCCTAAAAACATACTACAGAAGGATCTGGCAAAAATATAAAAAGTCCATTTCGAAGCCTATTAAAAGTACTATCGGTGGGGTGCCTGGGTGACTCAGTCACTTAAGCTTCCACCTCTTGATTTCAGTTCAGGCCACTATCTCAAGAATGGTGAGATGGAGCCCTGCTTCCGGCTCCATGCTGATAGCAGAGAGCCTACTTGGGATTCTCTCTCCCTCTCTCCATCTCTCTCTGCCTCTCCCTCACTCGTGTGCACATACATTCGCTCTCTATCTCAAAATAAACTTTTTTTTTAAAAAAGTACTATTGGTAATAACAAAACATTAGAAAAACCTCACCTTATGATCAGAAAGAACTAGTTGAGTACACTAAGGTGTGTGTACAAACTGAAGTGCTGTGCAGCTGTAGAAAGGTATGAAGAACGTCTTTATATACACTTATGAAGTGATCTTCAGGATATTAAAAAAAAGCAAGATGGAGAAAAATGTGTGTAATATGTTACTACTCATCTAAGGGCATGAGGTGTTGGGATGTGTATATTTCCTAGGGCTACCAGACAAAGTAGCTGTAAGGAAGACCGGGTGACTTAGACAAGAGAAATTTGTTCTTTCACAGTGCTGGAGGCTAGGAATCCGGAATCAAGGTGTTGGCAGGGCCATGCCTCTGGAGGCGGCACAGAACACTCTTGACTTGCCCTGTTCTCGCTCTGTGGTGCTGCCTGTCCTTGGTGTTCCGTGGCTTGAACCTGCTTCACTCCAGTCTCTGCCTCCGTATTCACATGACCATCTTCCCATGTGTGTGTTTATGTCTCTAATTCCAAATCCCCTCTCTGTTCTCTTATAAACATATTGGTCACTGAATTAGAGTCCATTCTAAGCCAGTATGACCTCATCTTAACTTGCTTACATCTACAAGGATCTTATTTCCAAATAAGGTCATATTCACAGGTACCTGAGGTTAGGACTTTTTTATTTTTATTCTTATTAAATTTTTTTTAATGTTTTATTTATTTCTGAGAGAGAGAGAGAGAGAGAGAGAGCAGGGGAGGGTCAGAGAGAGAGGGCGACGCAGAATCGGAAACAGGCTCCAGGCTCCGAGCTGGCAGTCAGCACAGAGCCCGATGCGGGGCTCGAACCCACGAACAGTGAGATCATGATCTGAGCTGAAGTCAGACATTTAACCGACTGAGCCACCCAGGTGCCCCTGAAGTTAGGACTTTAACATATCTTTTTTGGGGACAAAATTCAACCCACAACAGAACATGTACAAATATGTGTGTGCGTATGATGGAGGGGACAAGGGAGGAAATGTATGTTTCTATGAATAAACATTGTTTTATAGATTTGATTTTGGAATAATGTAACCATTCACGTAAGTGTAAAGCAAAATTAAATATAAAATTCTAGAAATTAAAGGCAAAATGAAAGAAATGAATTGTCAGCATATTGAATTTGTGTCACAACCATATAGAAAGAAACTATTTTAAGTGACTTCACAACAAGCTACTTTGACCATATTTCCAGAGAGGAATATGCCTTAAGGAAAATAGAACCGAAAAAAAATGTTAACCTCTCTCCAGTGATCATATTGTAGGTGGTAGTGTTGGCATTTCAATTTTAAGACTGTTGAATGTATATTGTGTGAATGAAGTGAATAGTTATGTTTATGTTATTGGGAAACAAGATTGTGGGATAGGAGAAAGGACAAAAGATGTTATGTAAACGAGGAAAAACTTTGTAGTCCTAAATATATATTAGAAATGTAAGTTTGAATTAATGATATATCTTATATTAAAGCAACAACAAAATAACAACGTATTTCTAGCCCTGTTTCCTGAAAAGGCTTGGAAGCAAGGTCCAACCCAGTAGCAGTCAGTAAACTTTGTGCCAAAATACTGGTCTGTTAGTATAATTTCCTTCCTGAAGGAACCAGCTTCCTCAGAAAAATGACAGATCTGGAGCAGGAAATGTTCAAGACAGACCTGTAATATTTCATCATACTACAGGGCATGGAATGTATCAGACTCCCAGGAAGGTGTCCAAAGGATTCTAGGGTCAATTTGAAAAGGCCTCCACTGGCAAATGTGACCGTTTTATCGATAGGGATAATAGCTACAGTAGACTAAAAGTATGTTCTTTTTTGAAAAAAAGTTTATTTATTTTGAGAGAGAGAGAGCATCAACAGATCATTCTCCCAGTATCTTTCCATTTGTTTATGCCATCTTTAATTTCTTTCATCAGTGCTTTATACTTTTCCGAGTACAGGTCTTTCACCTCCTTGCTTAAGTTTATTCCTAGGTATTTTATTATTTTTGGTGCAATTGTAAATGGGACTGATTTTTAAATTTACTTCATTATTAGTGTATGGAAATGATACAGATTTTTGTATATTGATTTTGTGTCCTGCAAACTTACTGAATTCATTTATCAGTTCCATCAGTTTTTTGGTGGACTCTTTAAGGTTTTCTATGTATAGTATCATGTCATCTGCAAATAGTGAAAGTTTTATTTCTTCCTTATCAAATAGGATATCTTTTATTTCCTTCCCTTGTCTGATTCCTGTGGATAGAACCTCTGGTACTATGTTGAATAAATGCGGTGAGAGTGGACATCTCTGTCTTGTTCCTGATCTTAGGGGAAAACCTTTCAGTTTTTCACTATTGAGTATGATGTTAGCTGTGAGTTTTTCATATATGGCCCTTATATGTTGTGGTATGTTCCCTCTAAATCTACTTTGTGGAGGGTTTTAATCATGAATGGATATTACACATTGTCAAATACATTGTCTGTATGTATTAAAATGATCCTGTGGGTTTTTTGCTTTCTCGTTTTGATGTAGCATTATCATGTTGATTGATTTGCAAATATTGACAAATGCTTACATACCAGGAATTAATTCCCTCTATCATGGTGAATGATGTTTTAAAATGTAGTGTTGGGTTCAGTTTATTAAATTTTGTTGACGATGTTTGCATCTGTGTTCATTAGAGATATTGGCCTATCGTTCTCTTTTTTGTGTGTTACATTTATCTGGTTTTGGTACCAGGGTAATGTTGGCTTCATAGAATGAATTTGGAAGCTTTCCATCTTCTTTTTCTTAGAATATTTTGAAGAGTATAGTGTTACCTCTTCTTTGCATGCTTGGTAGAGTTCACCTGTGGAGCCATTTGGTCTTGTACTTTTGTTTTTTGGGGAGGTTTTTATTACTGATACAATTTCATTGCTGGTAATTGGTCTGTTCAAATATTCTGTTTCTTCCTCATTCAGTCTGGGAGGTTATATGTTTGTAGGAATTTATCCATTTCTTCTAATTTGTCCAGTGTGTTTTTGGCACATAATTTTTCATAATATTATGACAATCCTTTGTCTTTCTGTGGTGTTGGTAGTTATTTCTCCTTTTTAATTTCTAATTTTGCTTGAGTACTCTCTCTCCTGTCTCTCTCTCTCTCTCTTTCTGATGGGTTTGGCTAAAAGTTTATCAATTTTTTTGATCTTTTCAGAGAACCAGCTCCTGGTTTCATTGATCTGTTTTATTTCATTATTATTTTTTAGTTTCTATTTTGTTTATTTCTTCCCTAGTCTTTATGATTTCCTTCCTTCCGCTGTTTTTTCTTTCTAGTGCCTTTAGATGTAACATTGGGTTGTTTACTTGAGATTTTTCTTGCTTCTTGAGGTAGGCTTGTGTTGCTATAAACCTCCCTCTTAGAAGAGTTTTGCTGCATCCCAAAGGTGTTAGACTGTTGTGGTTTCATTTTTATTTTCTTTATTTCTTAGTTGACCCATTCATTGCTTAGTAGCATGTTATTTAACCTTCATGTAGTTTTGCTCTTTCTAGATTTTTTTTCTTGTTATTAATTTCTAGTTTCATAGTATTATGATCAGAAAAGATGCATGATATGATATGGATACCATTTAATATTTTTGAATTTGTTGAGACTTGTTTTGTATATACATATACATATATATACATATATATAATTGTTATATAATTGTTATATATATATATAACAATGTTATATAACAATTGTTATATATATATATAACAATTATATAATTGTTATATAATTGTTATATCTTCATATTGGATTGCTCCCTTTATAATTATATAGTGTCCTGTATGTCTCTTGTTACAATTATTTGTTTTAAAGTCTATTTGTCCAATATAAATATTACTACCCCAGCTTTCTTTTGACATCTATTTGTATGATAAATGTTTCTCCATCCCTTCACTTTCAATCTGCATACGTATTTAGGTCTGAAATGAGTCTCTTATAGACAGTAAGACAGGTCTTGCTTTTTTATCCATTCTGTCACTCTGTGTCTTTTGATTGGAGTATTTAGTCCATTTACATTCAAAGGAATTATTGATAAGTATGTACTTGTTGCTATTTTGTTACTCCTTTTATGGTTGTTTTTGTAGTTCTTTGTTCTTTTCTTCTCTTGCTCTTTTCTCTTATGGTTAGTTGGCTTTCTTTAGTGATATACTTAGATTCCTTTCTCTTTATTTTTGCTTATCCCTGGTTTTTGATTTGTAGTTACCATTTTATTTGTATGTAACATCTTCTACATGTAGCAGTCTATATCAAGTTGATGGTTGCTTAAATTTGAAGCCATTCTTTACTCCTCTCCTCCACACATTATAGGTATATTATATTCATACTTTATATCCTTTTATTTTGTGGGTCCCTTGACTGATTTTTATAGATATACTTTTTTTTTTTTTTACTCCTTTGTGCTTCCTGCTTTTCTCATTCCTACTTATGGTCTTTCTTTTCCACTCAGAATCCCCTTTAACATTTCTTGTAGGACTGGTTTAGTAGTCATAAATTCCTTTGTTTGTCTTCCCCTCTCCTTCTATTTTAAATGATAGCCTTGCTGGATAGATTTCTTGGTTGCTGATTATTTTTCTTCTAGCACTTTGGATGTATCATGCCACTCTTCTGGCCTTCAGAGTTCCTGCTGAATAATCAGCTGATAGCCTTATGGGGTTTCCCTTGTATGTAACTGTTTTCTTTTGCTGCTTTTAAAATTCTCTCTCTCTCTTTTAAAATTTATTTAGTTATTTTGAGACAGAGAGAAAGAGAGGAGGGGAAGAGATAGAGACAGAGAGGGAGAATCTCAAACAGGCTCTGCGCTGTCAGCCCATAGCCTGACACAGGGATGAATCTCACAGACTATGAACTCATGAAATGAGCTGAGATTAAGAGTCAGATACTTAACCAACTGAGCCACCCAGGTGCCCCCTCTCTCATTTTTAAAGCTTATTTATTTATTTTGAGAGAGAGACAGAGAGACAGAGAGACAGAGAGAGGGAGAGAGAGAATCCCAAGCAGGCTCCTCACTGTTAGCTCAGAGTCTGACATGAGGCTTGATCTCACAAACTGTGAGATCATGATTAGAGCAGATATTAAGTCAGATGTTTAGCTGATTGAACCACCTTAGCACCCCTAAAATTTTCCTTTTATCATTACTTTTTCCATTTTAGTTATGTGTCTTGGGAGGACCTCCTTGGGTTGATTTTGTTGGGGGCTGTCTGTGTCTCCTGGATCTGTATTTCCATTTGTTTCAGCAGATTCGGGAAATTTTCAGCTATAATTTCTTCAAATAAATTTCCTCCCCTCCCTTCTCTGTCTTCTTCTGAGATCCCTATAATGCAAATGTTAATATGTCACAGAGTTTCCTAAGTCTGTCTTCATTTTGTATTTTCTCTCTCTCACCCATTTAGCTTGGCTGCTTTCAGTTACTCTGCCCTCCAGGTCACTGACCCATTCTTCTGCTTTCTCTAGTCTGTTCCCTCTAGTGTATTTTAAATTTTATTTATTGAGTTCTTCATCTTTGATTGGTTCTTTTTAATGGTTTCTATCTCTTTGTTAAGGGTTTTACTTACATTCTCCACTCTTAAGTGTTGTATCTTTATGACTGTTACTTTAAATTCTCTCTCAGGTATGTTACTTATATTTGTTTCACTTAGATCTCTTACTGGATTTTGTCCTCTTCTTTAATTTGGGACACATTCCTCTGCATCCTTATTTTACCTTATTGTCTGTGACTACGTCTGTGTGTTAGGAAAATCAGCTACATCTCTTGCTCTTGAAAGTCGTGATCTTATGAAGAAGAGGTCTGTAATGCCCCGTAGTGCAGTGTCCCCTGTTCACCAGAAGCTGGCATTTCTGGGGTGTCTCCTACATGTGTTGCAAACACCCTGATGTTGTGGCTGAGCCACTATTTCTTTCAGTCCAGTATCTAGACTGGCTCTCTTTGCTTATTGCAGGTGGGGTTTGGTCCCTGTGTTGTGAGGTGGGCAGAGTCTGAGGCTGTCTTGGGCATGAGTGAGACCAGGCGTTTGCCAGAGATGCAGCAGCACCAAACTGCAGGGTGTTGTTCCTGTTTTGTCCCCTGAGAGGCTTTGTTGGTGGGCAAGGCCTGTAGTCAGGCCGGCTTTAGCCCCCAGTCCACTGCTGAGGCCACAGTCTGATTGTTGTGTGTGATTATCTTTCCCTCTTCCTGGGACAGGAGTCACGTTGGAGTGGTACTAGCCCCTGTCAAGGCTGCTTGAACACTGCTAGGCTTGTGATACCACTTGGGGCACATTTATAATTTTTTAAATGATTTCTTTTTCTTATTTTTATGTAGGCTCCATGCTCAGTGTGGAGCCCAACATGGGGCTTGAATGTACAACTACTGAGATCAACACCTGAGCTAAGACCAAGAATCAGTCACTTAACCAGCTGAGCCACTCACGCGTGCCTACACCACTTTGGATGGGCTTGGGTCACGTTTCTCTTGGAGGGGGCACATCCACAGAAGTGCGGGGGTGGTGACGTGCGTGGTGTTCCAGTGTTTGAGCCGCTCTGCTCTGGGAGGGGGCCTGGAGGTGAGGCCTCGCTGGAGGGTGTGTGTCCACAGGGGAACGTGGCTGTGGGGCACACTGCTGGTGAGTTAGGTAGTGAGTGCTGGTTCTCTGGTGGAAACTTCTTGTTTGTGCTATAGCTTTCTGTTGTAAAACACCCGTACGATGGGCTATAATTTTTCTTCTGGCTTCTACCACCTTGATCTTATTCCCTTTTCTCTCTTCTTTATATACTCTAATCTTGTCCAATTTTGAATACCCAGGTTATACTGACTTAGTAAAACATTGTCCTGCCACCCAACCTATTAAGATTTCTTCCTCTTCTGGATTATTATTTTATTATTAATTAAGGTAAAAGTTAATTATGTGCTGACCTGTGACCCCTTTCATAGTATTGTCTTGAATTGCTGTTAATAATTGTTTAATTTTAGTTGTTCAAGTCTGGTATCTCCAACTAGGTTTTTAGCATCCTGAGGGCATAAGCAGTGTCAAACTTTGTATTCCTCAGCAGTGTGGACATGGGGCCTTGTGTGATAAATCTGTGCTAGTTAATGGAAATTGGAGACGTGATAATTAATGGTGAGCACAATAGCATCTTTTATGCCAATCTCAGAGAGTATATCTATATGTAAGGAGAGAATTGCCAAGTTAATATATTAAATTCTCCATATAAAGGCCCATTTTTAGGGGAAGCACAATATTTCCACTCCTTTTTTCGCCTTGTGAAGTGACACCCCACTACTTCTTACTTCTCCCCCTATTCCTACTCACTTGTTCTGGAGGCAGGAGAAGTGAGCAGAGCAAGGAGTTTGGCAGATGAGTTTAAGAAGAAGGAATGGGGCATGCTCGCTTCTCAGTCTCGGTCTCAGTCTCCCCAGCTTGCAGGGGACGTGTGCACTTGTGTGCTTTGGGATAGTTAGTAGCTTAGCAGGACTGTTTCTGCCCAGGGTCTGGGGTAGGGGTGACTCTACCATTCCAGTACTTCCTTGACACAGTGCATGATTTTAATTGTGCTGCGCCTCGTTAGCAAGCCTATTTCACCCTTCCGTCCGAGGCATACTCCTTCACGGCTTTTTCAGGAACAAAGGTGATATTTTATTTTCATCTTCCAGGCTCTGTGTGTCAACTCTGAAGTTAGTTGGAGAAAAGAAGTGCGTTATTTATAAGCCTTTCAACCCTCAAAACATGTAAAGAAATTGTATTTTAGAATTAGTTCCACTAATAGTAGCAACTAACTTTGGAAAAAGGCAGGAGTTCTTGAGAGCGAGGTCTTGGTAAGTCAAATTTATCTAAAACAGAAACCTTGGACAGGTTGATGGAGTGGGAAACCTCTCCGGTCCCTGCTCACCCAGATGATCTGATTCTCTGGTGGATCCTGGATGGATGAGGCTGGTAATTGGAAAGAAGATCATTAGAGCTCAGAGGGCATGATTTCCCTTTTGCCATCCACCACTGGTGGGAGGAATAAAGAGAAGTTGGACAAGTCAAACAGGGAATCAACCCGTGTAAATGAAATTATGGAAATAAAAGAACAGTATTGACAGAATGAGAAGAGGAGGGATATCCAATATTCACTGTTGAAGGGCAATTAAGAAAAATTAATTTCATGGGAGAAAATGGGAAGTGGAGTTTGAAAGACGTGAATATAGACATACCTCCGATATTAGGTTGGGATCATTCTTTTGAGTAGTTTGGAATCAAGACTTTTAAGGTCCCAAAAGATAGTTCTTCAGGCGCACAGCTCTTTGCAGACTCTTTTGCCAAAGTTGAGGACTTGTACCCTCTGGACCTTGGATGGAGAGTGGGAGAGTCAGAGTTAAGGTTGGAGAGGCCAGATGAGTGATGACATCCACACACAACACACATGCACACACGTTTCCACATGTACAAGCACATACGTGCACATACTGCACATGGTACATGTGCACGCGCGCGCACACACACACACACACACCTCCACCACTCCAAACACATATGCGTAACACACACCGTGCACATGCACACATACCCACACATGAACACCACATACATACACATACCACAATGCAGACACACCTCACACATACCACATATTCGTGTACACACACACTTACACACTACACATACACACACGTATACATGCATGTACATACACAATTTAAGTAATCCACTTTTTAAAGATGTTTATTTATTTTTGAGAGAGAGAGGATCTGAAGCAGGCTCTGTGCCATCAGTGCAGAGCCCGATGCAGGGCTTGAACTCGTGAACCCTGAGATCATGACCTGAGCTGAAGTTGGACACTTAACCGGCTGAGCCACCTACATGCCCTTAAGCAATTCCACTTTTATGTTCTTTACAGACTAGATTTCTGAGTAAAATGTCTTGGAATGAATAGCTCCTTGCATTAACATCAGATTAGAGACCTACTGTACCACAGTGTGGTACCTTTATTTTGATATCTGGTTGACTGCTAGGTGTTAAACTTATTAATACTACATTAAGGGCAAAGGAGATTTTTGCCTATCTTGTGAAAAGTGATGCCTTTTCTGCAGTTTGCCTCCTAACATCTAGCATCTCCAAAGGGGCTAATGAGGGCATATCTAACAAATAGGGCTTTATTATTTAAAGGATGCTCCACAGCTCACTCCATTGACATGATCCAAGAGCTTGTTAGAAGTGGAGAATCTCAGGACCCATTCCAGAACTCCAGATTTAGAATATGTATTTTAACAAGATCAAGTTGATAAGTACCCATCCAGTTGATCTTTATGATCTTTCCAATTTCTGAAATGTTATGAATTTTGAATATTTAACTGTGACTTTTTTTTTATAGTTTTATAATCAAGTGAGTAATTACAGTTTTGGAAGTTAACTATGATGTCGCCTCTCTTATGAATCTATCCATTACATACTGCCTGCATACATTAACACAGTGGTTATTATATTATGAGTGCTAACATCATCTCCCCTCACAAAACTGATTAACTTCAAAATCTACCATCAAAGTTTTTACTAAAAAACATATTTTCCAAAAAACGTATCAAAACCATGAATGGGAGGAACAATTTAAGACGGGTCATTATAGCTCCTCAGTGTGTCATGATGAACACGTTTGGATTTTGTGGAAAGTATCATGTGGAGGGGAAGAAACCTTTACTTAATTAGCTCATTAGCTCTGATTTTACTTTTACGGTATAAACAGTCTTTTGCAGAAGTCATAATTACTTATAGATGCTAATGCTGACTGTACTTTAAAATCTAAAAATTGCTGTCACTGGAGTTGTGTCTTGAAAATATGTTTATCTATCTTAGTGCAAATGCTTTCTAGAATCCTGGAAAGCACTTAAAAAATTTTTTTTGAAGCACTTAAGCTCAACAGCTAATGGAAGATCATGTATTTAAATAATTTACACTTCCATCTGGTTTCAAGAACACCAGGTGGAAGTGGCTGATCAGGATGAGTCTGTTACGTGGAAGGAAATGTTTGCTCAAAATAAATGAAAGGCAAACATTTACATGAGCCCCATCTTTTTGTCTGTGTGGGTAGACTCCTGTTTCCTGCTGTAATAGTCTCTGGTCCTGGATTCTGTCTTTTACATTCACTGTGTATTGATGAGGTTTCAGAAGGAGCATGATGAACTGAGTGACTTCCATTGTTTTATTTTCTTCTTCACAATCTTTTGATCGTAAGCAATTATTGTCTCTTCTTCTTGTCCTTTCTGCATGCCAACCTGAAATCAAAAGGGGCCGTCCCCTTGCTGTAGGAGAGAGAAAGCTGAGCTTCCTGGATGTGCTTCTCCTTGTTGCTGGGCCAACTGGCAAATTTTATGTTTCCCACTGAGCGTCACAGTGTGTTGTCAAAAGCTTGGTTTTGTGAGTTGACTTTTGATAGGCACTTACTGTATCTTACCTGTCAACCCTGCAGTGGACTTCCTCATTTACAGCATGTGGCTTGCAAGCACAGACCAAACCCTTCAAGCCAAGAAGAGTCCCACAGAGCACATGGCTCCCCTTTCCAGCTCTCTTCTGCTCATTGTGCTTGTCAGACACATTCTCCCATGCGTGGACTTGTTTGGTGTATATCCGTGTCTGTGTGTCTGTGTGTGTCATTTCAGGGTAGATGAAAGGATCAGAGCCATTCCTGCTGTTACTGCAACAAAGGCAAAAATGGAACTTTTTGTTCTGGTATCATAAGAAGGAATTACTGGTTATTGAGGGCAATTGTTCCCAGGGCCATAAACCAGTTCACCTAACGATTTCTCAGCTTACATGGGAGAGTACGAGATGATTACCACAAACTGAGTCAGCACTCAGAAGCACAGCCTTTTTCGCTCCCGTATTTTGAAATATCACGGCCTCCATACTCTACCAGTAGGACACTAAAGTTTCCTTCTCTAGCCTCTAAGACTCCCCAGAGAAAAAGATCACAAAATCTGCAGCAGCTTCAAATTCATCTTTTCCAGAGCCAAATGAAATACAAATTCCAAATGTTTCAAGTTTTATTCTAGGTTTAGAAATAACACTTTTTCAAGTCAGTTCTAAATTTGACAACATCCCCTCTCTCATTGCTAGAAACAAGGCTGGGCTGGGCTGGGCTGGGCTAGGGATGGGGGGACCCTGACTATTACCCGGAATGACCGCTTCTCTGTTACTCCCTCCATCACAACTAGATGGGAATCTCTGAGAGAGCGGCCCTTTCATTTATTGTCAAATGTATTGGTAAAGGAGTACTTAAAACTTGTTTGATGGAATTGCTTTGGGGC
Source organism: Crocuta crocuta (assembly GCF_008692635.1). NCBI lineage: Eukaryota > Metazoa > Chordata > Mammalia > Carnivora > Hyaenidae > Crocuta > Crocuta crocuta. The sequence continues at coordinate 2,208,256 of NW_027527932.1, forward strand.
ATTCTTTGATCTCATTAGCCATTCCATTTGAACTGGGCGGTAGTGATTCCTGTCATTACTTTCCTCATTTGGCTCTTGCCTACACATTTGGGTGTGGACTGGAAAGGAGGCTTGGCACGGAAACATGGGCATTGAGATATTACTATGGCCTCTTGTCTCTTCTTCCAGGGGGGCCTAGAAGTCTTGGGGATGGGGGAGGGTGAGGTTGGTATAAGTAGAACGAGGGGGCTCTCAATAGGCCTCACGTTCCCCTCAGATGCTGCCAGCACTTCTGTCACTGTGGGCAGGTGCTCCTGCCTTAGCAAGGGTAGAAAGCACATGGCAGAACCAACTTCGGAAGCTTGGCAAGGATGCCACTTAATAACGTAGTCATCGTGTTGGGCAAGGGGCTCATGCGGTGTACTCTGAAAATACCTTTGTACATTTCCCCTATTGCTTGCTTTTCTCCTGTGCGAAGGGCCAGCGCTTGATTTTCTGGTTACCTCTAGGTGACAAAAGACCCTCTGATTATCATCAGCAATTGATTTCAGTTCGGTAATTAATATGTCAAACTAGGGTAGGGTAATGAGTAAAACACCTATTTCTATTTGACGGTAAACTTTTTCCTTCAGCTTGGGCCAGCTGCACACCGCCCCCTGCAGGCTTGTGGTTGCTGCTGGGGTGCTGGTACTGGTCTTTTGCCACTTGCCCCATACAGTGCTCTACCACTCCAGGGCTGGAGCTGGAGATGATATGGAAGAAGAGAGAGAGACAGAAAGGTCTCACTGTTGGCGTGGATTTGGGAGATTTGTAAAACCACATTTCTCTTGTAGGATATGCACACACAAACACACACTCACACAAAATGGATGGGGATTTCTTACCTGCTAATATATCTCTCCTGCTTGGTCACATACACGGTCCTCAGCCCTGGGAATTCAGCAGTTCGTCCCCTGATCGGGTCTCTTACAATACATTAGTATTGTGCTGGTTTCCCTCATATGACAGGACACATCTGTGGTCACTCAGGAGTCCTTTGTCCCACCAAATCCTGGGAGCATTCGTAGGCTTTGACAACCACCTTTACTTCACCATCAGGGCAGCTGGCTGTCATCTTCCACCCTTTAGAAATCCCAAAGTCAGACACCAGGCCATGGTGTCTCCCAGCTCTAAAGGATGTATGTCAGGCTTTCAGAGGGATCCCAGTGAAGTCCTTCCTTAAAGGAACTGGTTTACACCCCCAAGTTCCTTAATCTTGGGGGAGGGTTGGCACTCTCCAAAAAGTTTCTTAGAATCACAATTCCTTTTTCAGTCCCCAGAGTCCTTCCTAGGCTGAGGATGGGTAGTCAACAGTGTGAAATAACGGTTCTTAACCAAGTCCCATGTATGTTCAAAGTGGCCTTGCGTCTCACTTTGAAATGTGATATTTATTGTCTTGGGGCCTCTGCTGAAATTAAAGTCAAAATGGTTTATTTAACATCTGGTTACATTAAATCAAAGTCTGAATTTGAAAATCCAAGTTTTATGATCATATGGATATGTGAGTATCTATGCACCCTCAGTTGAACAACTTAAAATTTAAAGTTTCTCTTCTGCTTCCACTTTAATTACATGTGCATTTGAATGAAGAGCTCACAGGGGAAATAAAATCTTCCCAAAGTAGAGAAGTTCTATTGCTCATCTCTAACTAGACAGTATTGTGAGCAAACTCTTAAATAGCATTACGATGTAGACAGAGGAATTATTTAATAGTTTTGACCCCTTTTTCTAGTAACATGATCTTCAACAGCAAGGTGGAAGAGTATTCAAAATGGAAGAGGTGGTATTAACAACACAAGCGATAATTAAACAGCTAATACATATAGAATATTCATGCTGTTCAGATGCTAGGCTAAGCTCTTTGAGGAGTTTGGCTTTCAGACGCTCACAGCAGCCTATGTGAGGTGGATGTTATTACTCTCATTTGATGAAGTTGTAATAACTTGCCCAAGTTCATATAGACTTCAATCCAGGAAATCTAACTTCATAGCGTATTTTCTTAGAAAATTGGAAAAGAGAATTAGGAGTGATTGGAGTTCTGAAAAGAAACTTCCTGTAAAACAGGGGCTTCTAGAATTTTGTATACTGTCATAGTCCCTTGACTTCACTTAATTTCAGGATTTTATTGAAATTATTTATTTAAATAGTCTTGCCCACTGGATATGGTCTGTTTCTATAAGCATGGGAGTATCAGGACAAAAGGGCAAGTTCTTTTTTTTTTTTTAAACTACCTTACTGAGATATAATTGACGTGTAAAGTTACATGTACATATTAAATCTATACAACTTGATGAGTTTGTGGATAAGTATACATCTCTGAAACCGTCACCAGCTTCAGTGCCATAGATGTTATTTACCACCTCCTGAAGTTTCCTCCAGGCCTCTTTGTCATCCATTCATTCAGTGGTAAGAACACTTAATGCAAGATCTACTCTGTTGGCCTGTTTTAAGAATACTATATAGTGTTGTTAGCTATAGGCCTTATGTACATAGTAGATCTTCAGAACTTATTTATCTTGCACAACTGACACTTTGTTTGACCATCACCTCCACATTTCCCTCTTCCCCCAGCCAAAGAAGGAACTTTTATAACAATAGTGCTAAAGGGTCTCCTGGGAACTTTCTTTGCCCCTTTCATGAACCTTTAAGAAACTTCCATTTAGTGCATTTCTTTCAATGAAAAGTGTTGAGTGCTATTCGTCATTGCTACTTACTGACTGGTCTGATTGTTCTATTTGTGCAAGTCAAGGATTTCTTAAGCTGGTATTTAAAACATGGGATGGGGAATGTAATAGTCCTGTTTTGTTGGCTTCCTAAGTAAAGGGAAAGGACGTGTCTGAAACTGACCACATAGAAAACTCAAGTGGACCAATACACGGTGCACATTAATGATTGTCTTCTTCTTCACAGGCCTATGAATGGGATAGCTTTGACTGGGCCTGCATTCCTTTCCCTCCCGGATAAGGAAAGACATGTGCTCAGGTCAGGTTTTATCTTTCACAGTGATTCTTAATCAGGCAAGTGAAGAGTCTTGCTGGCTGATTGGATGTGTGAGTTTCAGAAACCATAGTCAAACAGTAGACTTGAGTATGACAAAGGATGCACGAGTGGAAACATTTGGGCATCGTGAGTGTAGAACCAGTGTGGGGACACTGATGCCTGTGTCTTTTGCCTCCAGATAGAACTAAACAAACTAATTGCCTTTCCCCACCCTTCCACCTCATGATTTAAGACGTTCTTTGCATTATACTAAGACCCCTTCTTACCATATCCCTTTTGCCATTTTGAGCACCTTTGCTTTAAAAGTACTTTGGCTTCTTAAGTATTTCCTGAAGGAGAACAATTTTAAAGTAGACCAAGATAGACTTTCCAGGTTAGGGGCGGCCTTTTCTCCCTTTGTGCCCTCAGGCACCTAAAATTTTAAATTTAAATTTTCTCGATATCTTATGAATCTTATGACCATTGTAAATAGAAGAAAAGATTTTGGAAAACCATGCCATTGTATTGTTGTGTTAGATATAATCCAAGAGAAGCCAGTTTGTCAGATTCAGGATAAGTCCCCCAGACCTCCTGTGGACATATGTCTTCCCTTAAGACTTTCCAATATGGAATGACTCATTCTTTCCTTTGTTCAATAAATAAATTAGATGCTTTGTTGAGCATCTAATATGTCTTAGTCACTCTTCTAAGTGACTAAGTGTACTTAGTCTCAGTGTACGGGGGTACAGTGAACAAAATGAAACAAAATTCCTGCTTTAATTGAGCATAGAGTCTCATGAGTGGAAATATAAAATGGACAAAATAAATTAGTAACATAGTGTGTTAAAGATGCTTGCTGTGGAGAAAAAGAAACAGAAAGTGGGGCTATAGATGCTGGGGTGGGGCATGGCAGTTTGATTTCAAGTAAGAACATTAAGGAGGACCTACTGGGAAGGTGATATTTGAGCCTTGTGGAGATTGGGGAAGGTGCTAGAAATATCATGACTTTTAGGAGATCTGCTGCTACAGAGGACTCCTTTGGCTTGGTCCTCTCTGGCATTGTATCTCCGGAAGCAGTTCAGAACTCAGCTGACCTCTCAAAGTAAGGTCCGAGGCAGTGGGACTTTCAGAGGAAAAAAGATGATGGGAAGGAAAATTCTTCACTGTACACTGGTGATGGGCTTAAAGACCCACCCTTTCACTCCCAAGGAGCTGCTATTCTGTTTCATTTCTCGGATATAGAATCCTGTGTCTCCTTGAGTTGACTATTTATGCAAAATTTAGCCAACTCTAACAGAGACAGTGTACAGTTCACATAGGCCTCCCCTCAGTTGTGATGCCACGTGCAAGTTTGGGGGTTCCCCAGACCACATTCAAGGTTGAAAATTCACTGAAAATTCACTCACAGAACTCCCTGAAAACTGTTATACTCATGGTCGTGGTTTATAACAGATTACAGTCAGCTCAGGAAAGCGATGCCTAGGGCAGATTCCAGAGGGGTCCAAACGCTGAACTTCCCGTCCTTACCCCACGGATACACAGACAACATTAACTCCTGGCATCCACGTGCGGCAGTGTTCATGGAGCATCACCAGTGGAGGAAGCTCACCCGAGCCTGGGTGTCCAGAGTTTGTATTGACATTCAGTCACATATTGGCCATATGGCTACCCTTTAGTCTCCAGCCCTTCTGGTTATTAGGTGGACAGCGTTGGTCTCCAGTCCCTCCAGAGAGCTGCAAATACCCAGGGCCCAACATAAATCACACTGTAGACTGGGGCCTTCCAGCGAGGCATGGCATTTCAGGACCTGAGAGATCACCTCTCAGTAGCTAAGGGCAAAGGCCAGACCTCTCTTTTGGATAAGGTTAATAATTCTTCACTACACAGCTTATAGTATACGATTATTTTCCTCCAACATTTTTCGTTTTTATAGCATCACTCATTACTGCCCTTCATTAAAAATCCACATGGTAGGTGAGGAGGCAGAAGCAGAGCCGGGGAGCTCTTGCCTTGGACACATGAGGGAACCACATATTTCCCATTTGCATCTTAAGTTTCTTTACTATTAAATATATCGTAGATGGTTTTAAATAACATTCTTCTCATTGTCTTTTGTCCCTTTTGGGGCAAGAGGGAAAATATGGATTCATGGGCAAAAATATGTATATATTCAGCACAAAATCATTGAAGGTAAGTAAACTAATAGCACATAGATTTAAATGTTTACTGGTTTGTGTCAGTGTCTGCTTATACAATGAATAATTCATATCAAACTAGTAGAATGTAACATTTACATAAAATAATACTTTGCAAATTTATGGTAAGTACTAATTACTTGCCTTATTTGCCATGACTATGATATTAAATATTCATAAAAATGTGATTATTTCTTTGATTTGGCAGGCATTTAGATTTCTCTACAGCTTTTCACACTGCTAATTTTAATCCAGCAAATTATCTGGAAGAAAACAGTATGCAGCCTAAAAACTGTTCAAAATTCACTCCAACATTGAGCACATTATGGACGTAATGATCCATTACAACCAAACTTCGAGAAGGTCTTAGAAGAAAACTGAGAATTAAACAAGGAAATATGGAGGCTATCGTCATGATTTGTCAGATGTGTTTATTAGGAGACTTTGCTACATATGCGATGGACAGCCTTTAGAAGTATTATCCCGATACACACATCTTGAGATGTTGTGCTCCCGCCAGGGGCCAGTTTAAGAGAATTTACCAGGACTCTGCCAGTGTTCATTTCCCAGCTTGATGTTTAGTGAGATTATTTGTGAAGCACATTAATGCAAGAATCTGAATGCAAGAATCTGTGGGTACATGTGCTAGAAACATGATTCTTAGGGGACCAGAGGGGTACCTCCTCCCTTCCTTCCTGCTCCTATTTAAGTTGTGGGCTCCTATATTTTTAAAAACAAAATCAGAATTCCATGGCACAAGACTCATACCAGAGGAGACTGTACTGCATGACTTGGTTATTTTATGTTCTGTTAACTTACAATGATTCTAGTAATAACTTGCCATCTTTTTTTGTTTTTGAGTATTGGTTCAGTGAGCACACAATGAATCTCTGTTATGGATATCCAGCATTCTCTGGGGGGAGAAAGAGGGTTACTCTGGGGATCTGAAGGCTTAAACACATAAGAGAAGAAAGGAGGTGGTAAGAACAGTGGGGAAGACTGTCAAGTGTACGCTTGCTCATCAGAAAATAGTTGGAGGGAGCTGTCAGAGACAGACCACATACAGCGCCTCTCTTGTTTATATCATGGCTTCTGTCACCGAATCCCTATGAGACAAAGACATTAAATAACCTAGAATTCCCTTGAGAGCTAGTATTCAACAGGGTGACTTTTATTAATTCAGTATCTGCAGCTAGAGCCAGGAAGTACTCCCAGACTTGTTCAGACCTGTTAACGAAAGGCGTCTGAATCAGGTCAGGGCTATGATACTGAATAACACAAAACATTGATAACTCTGAAAAGTAATGTGTTTAAAATATAAACCCCAAAATTGAAGGTTTGTGACTCAAGCTTTATAGAGAGAACAGGTGGTGTGGCATAAAGACACTAGAAGGCAAAGGGTGAGGGCTCTTCTTTCACAGACATTAAGGAAATGTGAAGTGAGAGTTTAGACTGAAAATCTAAAAGGGTAGCAACTCAACAAAGCCTGTACATCTCTAAGTATGAGTGCACTGCTTTGTCCTTAGACGTGACTGTGACGGCCTGGTAACCGATGGCTAACATCATGGATGCTTAGTAGGATGCTCTGAAGAAAGATAGCGTGGTTTGTTCATCGTGCCAGGAGGCAACCTAGCTTAGTGATGAGGTTGGGAGCAGACAGATGTGGGCACCACTTCATATGGATGTGACTTCTAATAAATTACTCAACTTCTCTCTGTCTCAGTTTCCTCATCTGAACTGGGGGAAGTAGTATTCACGTGATAGGATTGTTATGAGGATATAATGAGAATGTTTCTGTAAGGGCTTAGCATTGTATCTGGCATGTAGTTAGTGCTTAATAAATCTTAGCTAGTATTATGACTGTTACATATAGGAAGCTAAAACACAAAAAAATAAATTAGCTAAATGTCTGTTCACGTGAAGAAGGACTTAAGATATTTGATACTTGCCAAAATGTTTGAATTGACTGCACCCCATGGTTTTGTGGTAGGAGAAACCTTGTACAGTACAGGTAAGTCAGTGGTGGTAGGAGAACTCGTGCAGCATGGGTAAGTCAGTGGTGATCACTTGACTCCCCAACTCACTCAGCCTTGGGTTCAAGCAGGAAGGAGCAAAGCAGACATTTCAGTATGAAGTTCAGGATGAACATCAGTTCCAGAACACTTCCAATTCTGGTTGCTCTAGATATAGTCTAGATCAGGAGTTCCTTATCTGGAATCCGTGGGTAACTAGAGTTTAGGATCATTACTTCTAGATCCTTTAAGGATCTGTGAACAGCACCTAGAAATGGGATACAGAATTGTAGGTATATGCCTTTCTCTGGGCAGAAGGTCCGTAACATTGACCAGATTATTAAAGGGTTTATGACTCTTCAAATTTTCAGAAAAACCAGCCTGGATTATGTGTGCTGTTAGTGAGCACTACCCAGAGACACGTAAGATTCCAGATTCCCGGTGAGGCTGGACTGTGATTAGGAGAGCAGAAATCTTGTCTACTTTGTTTTGGCATTAGGAGGCTATCTATAGTATGCTAGCTTTTTTGTCAACCCACTTCACATTGAATTTGTACTAAGCAAAACTGATATGGCCATTCCCCCAAATGTCACTCTTTAACTGTAGCCACCTCATCCTTACTTATATAATTGTTATTTTGAGTTCGAGTACCAGACTTTCCATTTATAACAAATGTTGCAATTGTGCTATATAATCATGTTAGATCTTCCCATAATTTTACTACATTGAAATAATTTTGAATCCTGACTCTGTCATTCAATTCATTTTATGACACTCTAAATTTCCTTGTAGTCATAAATTTGATAATCATGCCATCTAAACAAATATGGAAAACCCTGTGTCCATTTAAGAAAATTCTTTTTCTTTTTTGGAAAAAAATATATTCAGCCTTGATAAACTTTTTCAACACAAAACACTGTAATCATCTTCCTGGCAAAATAGGAATGATATTTATAGAACAATTTTTGAGTCCCTTGTTACAATGTTGAACTGATAAATTAGGGAAAAGCAGGAATAGATTAAAATATGTTACTCCTTTTTAGCCAAAGCCTTCTTGTGTCATTGTTTTGAAAATTAGCAATGATACATGAATATGATTTGCCTAAATTGAGGCTATAAAAAAAACAACGCAAAGAACGTTGTAGTAGAGTGTGAAACTATTCTGACCCAATTTTTACTTCCCTAACAAACCCACACAAAGTCCTCAGAAAATCTGCTGCAAGATGGCACAGTATAAAATAACTATGTATAAGTTAACCCCGCCCACATCTCTCTCCCTACCTATGTGCTGTCCCTACTTCTTACGACGAAAAAAATGTAAACTGTGTGCTTGCTTGCTTTCTCTGAAGTCTATGCACCACCTACTGAATTGCTTTTCCAAGCTGTGGCCAAACCTTCTCAAGAGCCTGCTTACCAGGTTGGAGAAGCAAAGCTGCCTTGGAATCAAAGCGTCGGTCTTCTGGAGCCTCTCCAGGCCCTGGTGCTGATCGCAGGGCTGGAGGCTGCTCTTCAGGAAAGCAGGACGTTCTCATTTTTAAGGGGAGAAAATCCTACCTTCCAAGAAAACTGCAGAGTATACCTCATTTCTGCTAGCCCCCTAAAGCTTATTATTGTTGTTGTTATTATTATTAACTTTAGGACCACCCTGACAAGGATCTGNGGCCGCGGGCGGGGCGGGCGGGGAGCACCGCGCGGGAGGAGCGGTTCCCCAGGAAGCCGAAGGCAAACTGTGCGCAGGGGTCAGAGCTGCTGCGAGCAGCTGTGGGCACCATCTGACTGATCCGAGCACGGCCTCCGAGCTGCCTCAACAATATGTGGGGCTTAGGAGGGATCCGGGCCCGGCTGCCGGGTGTCATTTCCTATAAAGAACAGGCTGCCTTGGCGCCGGGTCTGCCCTCGGCAAACGTGCCTACTGAACAGTGTGGCCTTCCTTTACCCAGAGTCTCTGAAAGGAACACAGAGGGCCGGAGGAGACGGTTTTCTTTGTTAACACGGAGATAACGTTGTTTGCCTATGTTAATTTAAAAGGAGGACCCAAAACATCAGACATCTGGTTTTTGAAAGTCAAATCTGTGCCCTCTGCTTGGAGCTTCTCATCTAATTGGGATATACTTAGGAACATAAACAGAAGAAATGAGAGAAGTGAGCTAGACAGTTTCCATTTGTGGGACTTTCACCCCAGCTAAGGTCAAACAGGTCATGGATTGCGTTTAAAATGCCCAGCTTCTGTTTTGCAGATGGTGCAGTTGACCAGTGCTGCCATTCCTTGGCCGGATAAAGAGAGGTCGGCTCTCTGGAGCCTGGGATAGCTTTTTCTGACAGTGTAGAGAGTATTAGCCCGAGCTGCTTGAAATATGTGATGTCTAGAAACAGTGAGAATAGTGTTTACTGTAGCTTATGTGAGCATTGTGTGGGCTTTTAACTGTTGAATCAGAGGTCCTGCTCTTTAAATGTCATTGCACTGCCCTGTCACCTCTATGCTGCTGGGAAAGAAACGACAGAGACCTTAAAGAAGAGGCAGCCATTCGTCAGCTGGTACCTAAGGGCGCCGTTGAGTTTCAGGAAGAAGGAACTTAAGACCGTGCAGTATAGTGCAGGGAAGATCAACACACCTTTTGCCTAGCGCTGTCTACAGGAGAGTTGACATTCTGAGTGAAAAATAAGCACAGGCCAACAGTGTGTTAGTTTCCCAAGGCCACCATAACAAAGTCCTAAACAAGGGTGGCTGAAAACAACAGAAATGTATTTTCCGGAGGCTGGAAGTCTCAAATCAAGGTGTTACCAGGGTTTTCCCAGGGAGGATTCTTTTTTGCCTCTTCTGGGAGCCTCTGATGTTCCCTAGCTCATGGCAGCCTGGCCCCAAGCTCTGCCTCTATCTTCACATGGCCTTCTCTCTGTGTCTCTGTGTCTTCACATGGCTGGCTTCCTTTTGTTTGTCTTTTTTCTCGTAAGGACACAGTCATATTGGATTAACAGCCCACTCTATTCCAGGGTGACTGCATTTTAACTAATTTCACCGTATCCAGGTAAGGTCACATTCTGAGGTGCTAGGTAGGGGTTAGGACTTAAACATATCTTTTTGGGCGGACGCCATTCAACCACTGACACACAGCATAAAATAAACGAGTGTAGACTGCAGGGGAAGTAAGAAATGAGCCCAGTGGAAATGGAATTCTATAACTCTCCATTTCACGTTAGGCCTGAAGTTGGTTAGGGATTGGAATAGGTGACGGTGGTGCTCGTGTGGGATTTGGCAGTACCAACTGCAGGCAGAAATTTAATGCTTAGAGATATCAGGAGCCATAGAAAGGTGCAGTATTAGAATGAGCAAGATTTATAAATGAAGGCTGTGCTGAGATAAAATCTGTTGGCACCATAGATTGTCTTTGGGTCTGATGAATTGCAAAAACCCTTTGTGAGAATGCTCTATCACGGAAAGAAAGTGGCTTTGTGTATTGTGTCATGTAATTTTAAAGGTGACAAAGCCTGTATTCAGCCAAAAGTAAATACAGAGCACATGCTGAGTGTCAGGTTCTATATTTTGGATGTGCAAAAGTAATATGAAATGCTCACATATAGTGAAAGAAATCTAGCCAGAGTGGCTTGGGAATAGGTATTATGGTGAATTGAAGTTCTTATTTTATCAGGAGTGTCATTATATCACCATTCTTATTTCTTACTCTGGGACACCTTGAGCAGGTGATACAGTTACTGCTGGATTTTGCTCGGCTCACTAGTAGTTAGAACACGAAAGATGAAATTTTCCCCTTAGGGTCCAACTATTAGTTGTTTTACCTTCGCAGTTACCTTTCCTGAGTGCCGTGGGTAAAAGGAACAACTCAATCGCCTGATCTCAAACCAAACCAAAGAAGACATTGATTAATTGTTAAGGTGAATGGGACGGTTATAGAAGACAAGTACTGATTGTGTTCCCAGGACTGCGGGCCCTGTTGTACGCATCCTTCCCTTGTGTTCCTGGGTCTAGTTCTTCAGCAAAGCCCGGGGAGGATCACCCAGGAGGACAGTGGTGCAGTAGTTAAGGGGAGTGTGTCAGCATTCCGACCTCCCTTTGTCTGAATTCAAGGACTGTACGCCCATTATCTGCTCTTTAGGAACTAATGGCTGAGGAGGAAGCAGAGGTTTTCAGGGTTGTGCAAATAGTGTGGACAGAAACAAAAAATAGTCTATTCTGAAACATTTTTTTTATTGGGTGCCAGCTATGCGCCACGTGATTTAGAAGATAGACATTTTTACTCATTATGTAATTAGTTAAGCTAGACACTTTTATATGCTATCTCTTCTCACAAAGCCATACAAAGTATTGTTCCCAGTTTCCAACTGATAAGGTTTTCCAAAGGCAACACAGATAGTAGTTGTTGGAGGTGGGCTTTGCACAATTGCAAGTGGTAAGTAGACAATGGCAATCATTTTGAATTATCTGGAACAGAGGCACCTTGTTAGTGAGCATGAGAGATAAAATTGGAAGTGTGTGGGCAATTGATGGAGGGTTCTGCCTGTAAGCCTGAAGACTATATCTACAACAGCGATATTACCAAGCAACTGCAGATTTTGAGCAGCTGGTTAAAGTGATGAAAACAATATTGAAGAAGAGGAATCCAACATTTATGAGAGGAGAAAATAGAGGCAGGGAAACCAGCCAGAAGGTTTTACAGTAATTGAGGCATAAGTTGAATCAAGCCTTCTGTGTGTGGGGGCTGTGGAAAAGAGAAGAAAGGGAGTTTGTTTACACCTTGTCTCATTCCAAAGAAGACTTTAAGGTAGTTTGCAAGAATCTATGAAATACAGCCGAGGAATGCAGAAGAGTGGCATGGGGAAAACATAAAAACAAACAAGCGTAATGAAACAGAAGCAAGGCCAATCCATTCCTGATGTGGAAAACATTCTTCTCATCTACAAAGTAATTCAGTAAGGGAACAAATCTATGTGTTCCAGGAGTACAACTCTGTTCCACTGCCTTAAATGCAGGGGTGAATTTTAAAGTGTGTAAAGGAATTTTGGGACTTCATACTCTTTAGGCAATCCAAAACTTTATCACAAATTTTGATAAGTGTTATATGGCAGTATGTTCAAGTAATAGGACTGTGCTTCTTGTATGCCACATGAAAATCAAACATATTCCTTAATTAAAGTGAAGCTGGCTAGGATTGTTTTTGACATCTCCCTTTGAGCAAGGAGATGTGCCTGGGTAGACCACCCTGACTTCACTCACAGCGGAGTCTAGAGTATGCTTGGGAAAGATAAAGATTCTCATTAGAAAAGAAATGCCTTGGGGCACCTGGGTGGCTCAGTTGGTTAAGCATCTGACTTTGGCTCAGGTCATGATCTCATGGTCCATGAGCTTGAGTCTCATGTCGGGCTCTGTGTTGACAGCTCAGAACCTGGAGCTGCTTCAGATTCTGTGTCTCCCTCTCTCTCTGCTCCTCCCCTGTTCATTCTCTATCTATGTCTCTCTCAAAAGTAAACATAAAAAAAGAAGAAAAAAGCATTTAAAAAGGGGCGATCAAAGCCTCCAAAATCAACCTCATGTAACATCTCCATTTGAGAAAATTTTAAGGCAAATGTAACTAATACCACAAACATATCTACATAAACCGTAGAGTTTTAGTTATCTAGGTTTATGCAAAACTTCTTCCTGGATGCAAACAGACTAGCTGACGTGTGTTAGCAATGAGCTAACTTTCTGTGTGTGGGATAAGGATTAAATGAAAGCCACGAGGTGTGGAATTAGTAAGGGTTAGAGCACAGTGGGGAGAAGCGAATGCGGCTCCACCCTTCGTCTCTTCCTGTTAGACTCTGTTGGGGATTCTTAGTTGCAAACAACAAAATCCTTACTTCTGCAAGTTAGAGCGGAAAAAGAATTTGTCAAAAGCATTTTTGACTGGTTCTCTCAGTAAGAAGTACAGTTTGCCTTGTGGTGTTCACATATCCATACATGTTTTTATATCTACATAAAACGAAGTTTGAGTGGAGCAATACTTCTTGCTTTAAGAGATTTAAACATTCTTCCTGTTCTGTTCTACTTCATGTTAAGAAATTGTTGTACGTGATGCCCCAAAGTGATTTTACATCTTACTGACTGGTTGTGAACAATAGTTTAAAAAACACCATATTAAGGATTGTCATCTGGAACTTCTGGAATCGGAGAGTTGGGTTGTAGGTGACACAGCCAATCGCAGTAGTAAAGGCGCCCCATGGCTCAGCTGGAGTGAGTCACTGTTGCTTCTACCAGCTGGCCTCATATCCTTGATATGGAACACCAAACCCTAGAAACTCCACTATTATTTTCCACAAAAGCCAGACACATCCTTCACCACCCTCCTCAGAAAATGGATTCTGCCACAGTCTGGCTTCCTCAGGTTGCTTAATTCCAAATTGAAGGCTTCCATGAGCCATCTGTTGGTGGCGCCTGTTGTGTTCGTGCCCTAGCTTCAAGGAAGACACATTTTCTGGCTTCTCTCTTGTGAAAGCAAAGCTTATGTGGTGGGGAAACCCCCAAATATAGTTTTTTGTGGAGGTGTTAGGTAGGCAGAAAAATGACAAATGCTCATTACATCCCATGTAAGTGGTGGTTTACACTAAATTGACTGAAGAAAATGATTCACACTGAGTGTTCCTTATTCTTCATGACTATTATATAATTGATGGTATGGAAGAGTAGATGTGCAGAGCACCAGGGACCGAATCTTGAGCCACAGCAGAAGGTCACAGGGACTAGCAGATCATAAGCAATATATAGTAGCTGCTCTTGCTGATTTTGAACAGAGAGAATTTTTTCAAAAACAGTACCACTGACTGTCTCATTGGCCAGCTCTTGACAGACTATTTCATGTTTTAGACAAAGCCAGTGTATGGTAATCATACCATCTTCTTTTATCGGGGAGCTTCAGATTATGTTTGTATTTCAAATTGACAAAATCCTTGATTACCTCTAGCACTGTGATATGAAGATCTTTATTAGGTCAAGACTCCAGATGATTACAGAAAACTCTCAAATAGATTATGATAGTAGGCAATGGGGACATGAGGAAAGATTAGACACATTTTCTTTCTCTTAGACATGGGCCTTACAGCATTTAGATGGCTCTTAACAAATGTGATTCTGGCAAAGACTGTCAATTATGGTAATAAACTGGGTGAGGGGAAGCTGGGAGAATATAGAAATGGTCTGTGTTGTTACAGTTAACACCAGTGCTGTGCATAGTATCCAGAAAGCAGAACAAGGGACTTAACTAAGACATAATTGTTCATGGTAATAGTACTGATGATGTATTGTTTGTATTATGCTGATTTGATTTGGTGGTGGTGATGGTGGGGGTTTCGTCGTTAAATAAAGATATTAAGATTTCATCCAATCAGAATTTGTTGAGCACCTGTTAATAGTACTTAGGTTCTGTTCCTTATTAAGTCAGTTGTTCTGGAGGAGAGAGTGTAGCTTGAATGATTAAACCTAAATGTGGTCATCATTTATCTAGGGTTAAATGTTAGTTGCTTTAAAGGATGAAGAAAAAGAAAGATAAATCATGAAATATGTGCCCAAATAGGCCAAATACCATTATCCTACATCTCAGAGCTCACTTCAGGGTTGAGAAGGATTTTAGCATGTGTGTTCATAATTGAATGTTGCTAGTTGAGTATGGCTGGAGGAAAGCACACAACTCGGGTGTTTGGTCTCACTTTTAATTTATGACCCTGGAACTCAAGCACTCAAGTCCTTAGTGCTACCCTGTGATCCTACTGCATTTGCCTAGTCAATTCACTTTCTTGATCTCCTGCACGATTATTTCATACCTTCTCCTCTCCAACAGATCTCCAACATCACCTCTCCTTGCACTGCTCTCTACTGATATTTTCCCATCATTGAGAACATGGAGGCAATCTGAAGGGAGCTTGCATACCCTCCCACTGTCAAATCTGCCAGCCTACTTGCATTTGTACCCACATCCTCTTCCTTTTGGCCTATCCATACTTTTTAAAAATACATTGTATCCTATCCCCTCTTGCCGACTCAAGACATGGCATCTCTAGTGTGCCTCCTTGCTCGTAAATTATTTTTTTAAAGTTTATTAAAAAATTAAAGTTTGTTTATTTTGAAAGAGAGAGCACGTGCATGCATGAGCAGGGGCAGAGAGAGGGAGAGAGAGAATCCCAAGCAGTTCTCTCTCTTAAATTACTAATCTCTCCTGATTCCCGGATAATTCTCATTATCACACAAATATACTATTATTAGTCTTAATAGTAGTATTAAGTAATATTAATAGTCTTCTATTAATCATGTTTCTAGCTTCTGTAAACTTGATCCTTTAATACCTCATTCTGGACATACCTCATTCTGGACAACTGATAATATGCCTAAGTCATCTTGCTTTGGCCTCCTGCCTCGCATGCCCCCACTCCCTTCCAGTAAGCTAGAAAGCAGTCAGTCTAGAATCCACATCCACAGCCACCTCCTGTGTGAGACTCTCCTACTCTGGGCCACTATACAGCTGCCCTCATCACCCCAGGGTCAGGTACCCGACGACAACCAGTAGCTCCTATGCCCTGGAGCCCACTGAAAGTATTGAAACTAACTAATCCAAAGCCTTCTTGCCTTGCCTGACTCTTTCTTGCAGAAATCACAGTGAAAGTCTCTCTCTCCTCTATCTCACAGCTGACCACCATGTTTCTCAGTGTGGTTCACCCATGGCATGACGTGTACCCCTCTGGATCTGTGAGTGTATAACAAACCATCTTGAGAGAGAATCTCAAGCAGGCTCCACGCTTAGTGCTGAGCCTGACATGAGGCTCGATCTTACAACCCTGGGACCATGACCTGAGCCACAATTGAGAGTCAGATGCTCCACTGCCTGAGCCACCTGGGCACACCTACTTTCTCCGGTCTTTCTATTATTTCTTAAATTCCCTCTAGTCAGACTTTACTTTGTCTTTGCTACTCTGATAGATTCCCTTATCACAGTGACTGTTGACTTCTGTCTTGTCAAGTCTAAGAGTCCTCATTTCATTTAGTATTTCTGTATGATGTGATGCAGGGGACTGCTCCCTTCTCGAAAAATTTGTCTCATTTGTTCTTTTCACTCTCTCTCCTTATCCACCTTGCCTTATTTCATAGACTTCCTTTCTGTCCCCTCTATACCTCGTTCCCAGGTCAGCAATTCTTAAACTCTTTGGTCTTAGGTCTCTTTACAGTCTTAAGAATTTTTGAGGATCCCAAAGAGCTTTTGCCCATGTGGATTATTTCTATTGTTAATTATTGTATCCCTCTCTCTGTGCCCCTCCCCTGCTCATGCTATCTCTCTCTCAAAAATAAAATAAACATAAAAAAATTTTTTTTTAAATTAACAATAACAAGCCCATTACATATTAATATAAATAACATATTTTTATAAAGAATAACTATATTTTCCCAAACAAAAACATTTCGTGAGAAGAGTGGCATAGTTTTACATTTTGCTAATCTCTTTAATGTCTGGGTTAATAGAAGACAGGTGGATTTTCATATCTGCCTCTGCATTTAATCTACTGCCACAACACACCTGATGTAGCCCCTAGAAAACTCTCTTATATTTTTGTGAGAGAACAAGAATGAAAAAGACACGTATTATCTTAGTATCGTTGTGAAAATAGTGTTGAACATGTGCACCTCGTAAACGACTCTGGGGGGGTCTGCAGAGGCCCCTGTGTTTTGTGCGTGGTTTTCCCTGGTGACCTCACCTGTGTCTTTCAATGCCATCTCTGTGCCGGTGCTTCTGAAAGTTTGTATCTCATTCCAGATGACTTCTCTGAATGCCAGGAGATATATATACAGATTTGTATTTAGCATCTACTTTTGGTCTAAGAGACAGTTCAAACTTAACTTGTCCCCAACTTGAACTCAGTTTTGCTCCCACAAACTTGACCTTCCCACAGTTCCCCATCCCTATAACTGAATTCCAGTTGTGGGGGCCAAAAAAAGATCGTGTGATTCTTAACTTTTTTCTTTCATATTCCACATCAGATTCTTCCACATCAGATTCATTAGCAAATCCTAGCAGCAGCTCTATCTTGGAAATACGTTTCATATCCAACCTCTTCTCATGATCTCTGTCACCGCTCACCCTACTCTGAGCTACCAGATTCCTTGCCAAGATTATTGTAATCAACGTCTAACCACCCTCCTGCCTTTATATTTCACATACTTCTCCCTGTCTGGTCACTTCTTCACAGTAACCCCGAGGAATCTTTCTGAAATTTGAGTCAGCTTCTTTTAATGGCTATCCATCGGAATCAAAGTGATGAGGTTTTGGGGTGATGGTGGGATTCAGAGCTGATGGTCAAGAAAGAATTCTTGAAGACGTCTTTGGTGCAAAAAGGTGGTTTTATTAAAGCCGGGGAATGGGATCTGCAGGCAGAAAGAGCTGCACTAGGGCTGTGAAGAATGACTGGTTATAACTATGGAGTTAGGGAGATAAAGCATGAAGGGAGGCCTCTGGAAGGACACTGATATGCTAAAGACGACTCCCAGGACGCCGGAGGACTTGCTGTTGTCATTAGCAGTTAGGATGGTCAGGGGGTCCTGGAGAAATGGTACACTCTCTGCTCGCCCCAAGTGTGTGTCCGTGGGCTGCAGGTTGTGAGGAAATGTAACTTTACCTGCCGTGTCCTTCTTGCCTGTGTTCCCATCACTGTGGAGGGAGGTGATGCTGGGGCTCCAGGACACTGAGTCTAGTTTTCTGGCGCTATTGATAAGATTGCCTTTTTCTTGTAATTTACTATTTAGCATCTACTCTTTTTTTTTTTTAATATTTTTTTTTATTTCTAGGAGAGAGAGACAGTATGAGCAGGGGAGGGTCAGAGAGAGCGGGAGACACAGACTGAAACAGGCTCCAGGCTCTGAGCTGGCAGTCAGTACAGAGCCTGACGCGGGGCTCGAACCCACGAACCGCGAGATCATGACCCAAGCGGAAGTCGGACACTCAACTGACTAAGCCACCCAGGCGCCCCTAGCATCTACTCTTGGTCTAAGAGACAGTTCAAACTGAAGATATTTGTAAACTGATGGACACTCCTGTCCTGCATGACTGTGATCTCTGTCAGTTAACCTTTCGTTTTCTTTGTTTTAGGCAGCTGGGGGTGCCCGGGGAATATCATACACACCCCACCTGGGTGGGGGTTATGCTGGTTCGTACTTTGGCCTTATCGTACTTTGGTACTTTATCAAAAGTAAGATCCAAATCCCCTGCCACGGGCTAGGACTTCATTTCCTTCCACTCTTCTCTGCATCTCCTGGAACAGGAAGAGACTCTTGCTCTTCCTCAAACACACAAACTTTTCTCCTGTCTCAAGGTCTTTGAACTGAGTTCTCTTTGCACATACATGGGTCTCAATCCCTTGTTTCCTTTATGTCACTCCTCAGATGTCACTTTTGCTGACCACCCTCTGTGCTCTCATGATCATTCTGTCTCGTCCTACTTTATTTATTCCTCATACCACTTGTCATCATTTGGTACATTACCCACTTATTTTTTGTTTGTTAGCTTTCTCTTTTCTCAGGAGCATATAAGCTTGAGGGCAGGGACTTTCTGATTTGTTTACTTCTGTGTCTCTATTGCCTGATTTATTGTTGTTACTTGGGTATGAAGGGCAACGTTGGAGCAATGTTGACGGGGCAAACTCATGGAGACACGACCAGTAACAGACACTGTTGCTCATTGCATTATAGGGCATTTCAAAGAGATCTAGCAAGTACAGATGTTCGACAGAGGAGGGGGTTCCTGACCCTTAGGCTGTGGGCTTTTTAAGCTGTGTGATTAGATGAGCACCATCCACTTCCATTTCAAAGTGGCTCCAGTCCTGCCCTGACAACTCTTGTTGTGTTTGGGGTAACAGCTAGCTCTTTCCCAACTCAGGGAAGGAGGCTGCCGGTCAGGTGCCATAGTTGCAGCTCTGTGCTGTGACAAGGCCTGGCCCGGTTTGCCATGTCAGCCTTCAAGATTGGGAGTTGCAGGACTCCTTCCTGGCGTGCCAGTGGGGATGTGGCCCAAGCATTGTGTTTGACTAGACACCACTGTCTTAAGTGCTGGGCCATGTCAATAGCCATTAAACTCTGTAGAAGACTAACTTGATCTGGTCAGCCAGCCTTCAGGACAAGGTCACCTTTACCTGTCAGCATGTAATAAATGTTTATTGAATCAATTAATATCCTCATGAGAGTGACTGTGTGTAATATAAACATTCCTCAACTTATGACCATGATTTATGACTGAGCACATAAAACAGGGAGGAACAGTGTTGAGGAAGAGCAGTTCTTTGGGTTTTATAACAAGAGTCTTCTGGCCCCATTTAGTATGCTGGGAAAGGACCGGGCTATAGAGTTACCCTCTGAAGCAAATATAGTAAAATGTTTTTCTTTAAACCAGTGTAGAGGACTGGTTTCTCTAATGTAAAAGCTATTGATATCCTGACAGTACGTATAGTCAGCCTTCAAACTTGATATTGCAGTAATAATTATCACAGAGAAGATAACATAAACTCATTATACCTTTGTTTGAAAAATAGTGTTCTAGACATTTTTGAAATAGACTTCTATTTTTAGCACATTGGCTTAGTACATGGCTTAATAAGTTTAGAGGACTCTTTGAGTCTAGAAATTCATGCACTTTTTCAAACTTATAAAAAAGCATTTTTAAGGGGTGCCTGGGCTGCTCAGCCAGCTAAGCATCCGACTTTGGCTCAGGTGATGATCTCATAGTTCGTGGGTTCGAGCCCCGTGTCAGGCTCTGTGCTGACAGCTCAGAGCCTGGAGCCTGCTTCGCATTCTGTGTCTGCCTCTCCCGCACTCTTTCTGTCCCTCAAAAATAAATAAACATGAAAAAAAATTTAAAGCATTTTTAAGTGTTATACAACTTAAATTGATAATTGGAAGGTAATCTGTGTGTCATTTAGGTATTGGTTCTTTAGGTAGTATGGTTCACATTCAAAAGTTGCTATGAAGATGCACTGGAGTAGCTCCCACCAAGAGAAGGAAGGTCAAGAATCTGTACATTACAGTTAACTTAATATTCCATCATTGCAAGCCATACCGTTTTCTCCTCAACTCCTTTGCACCCCTGTAATTTGTCTTATGTCCTGACCACATTAGATGAACTGCCCACTCAGAGCCGTCAGCTACCTGTTAATTGTCAAGGTCAGTGACTTCTTTTCACATCCCCTCTTTCTCAGCTTCTCTGTAGTGTTCCATAGGTCTGATCACTTCTTTTCTTCAACCCTTATGTCTTGTCCTGACACAGCACTGTTTTGATACTCTTCCCAATTCCCTTCCATCTTCTTTGTTTGCCTCTCTTCTTCTGCTTGTTGGCGAAATGGAGGAATTCCCCCCAAATTCTGACCTTAGGCCTCTCACTTGTTTCTTTCTGAGTTTTATGTTCTTAGGCATACCATTAACATCTAGTTTTTTGCAAATCTCCCTCCTAAGCCTTCATTTTTATTCTTTGTTGCAGAATCCTGTGCTCCAAAATGTGCAACAACCATTTAACATCACTCATTTGCACCTCGTTATGTCCGAAAATAATTTATAATCCTTCCATCCCCAAACCTTTCAAACTGAGTTTCCTTTTTCTATGGAGAATCAAAACTAGGTAATCATTTTTGGCTTATTCACTCCATATATTGATTCCATATAGTTAGTTGGCAAGAAATGTGGGTTTTATATCCCAAATATTTTGTAAAACCAACTCCTAGTGCTACCTCCTTCTATCTCAGTTGCATGATTGTAAAATAACTTTCAACTAATCTTCCTGCCTCTAATTTCTTTGCATTCTAATTCCTTCTGACTCTGCTTTCTGATTAATCGTAGTTAAGTTTCGCTGGTGTCAGCTCCTCATTATATTTCAAATTCAGTATAAATTCTGTACCTGAGTCTTCATGGCATGTTGCAACTCTAAGCCGTCATTTATCTTCCCAAGCTTATTTCTCATTCTTCTCCTATTTACACACTGTCTGCCACTCCAACTGAACTGCTCATCCGCTAACCTCAGTATTTTCCTCAAGTGGCTTCCCTGGATACTCATGATCTTCTCACCCATCGCCCACTGCTGGAACCTTAAAAGTCCTTCCACCTCACATGCTGCCTCCTGGATGGTCTTTCGTTTTCTGTTTAATTGGATGTGATTTCTTCTATTTTAAAGCCCCAAAGCACTTTAGTTTTACTCTTTTCATGGGACTTTCCCTTTTCCATGTTCTCTCATGTGTATAGTTATCTGTTTTTATTTCACTATTAAGTGAATTAATGTAGGAGATATTGCTGAGTTCCTGTTATGTGTCAGGTACTGGATTTCGCCTGGTTATTCCGTTCTGAATAAGACAAGCAGAATCCCTCTCCTCACAGAATTGAACATTCTAGATGTAAAATTAACCTCTGAAGTTACCCTCTGGAGTGGGCCAACCTCAGCCATGTCTTGTTTCGTGGGGGCCATCCTGCACATTGTAGGGCGGACGGTAGTGTCAGTGGCCTGTAACCTTGAGTGCTAGTAGAACCTTCTCCCCAGTTGTGACAACCAAATATGCCTCTAGACATTGATGAATGTTTTCTGGGAGAAAAGTCACCCGGGCTGACTGCTTTCCAGTGTCTATCAGAGTCCTTTTTGTCAATTAATGTGGTCGACTTAAGTTGAAATAACACCTTTTGTGTTCCCGCTAGCACAGCCCACTCCTAGGGATGATGATGGAAGCAGAAAGAACATAAAATAGGGACAGGTCTGAGAGACATGTTTGGATGTCTCTTCTACTTGCTGAGGTTTTGAACCGCAGCTTATGTGCCACTGTGTGCCTTTTTTATTGATGCGAGTAACAAATAAATGAATTAACACACAAAGCAATAGCATGTTACATGGGACAAAGTGAAAAGTAAATGTTCAGCAAAGCTTCATTGTAAGCAACCTAGGGGATGAAGAATCTTCTTTTGTTAGGCTATAGTGAGAACTTTTGCAGGCTGAGACACACACATACACTTAGCACTAAATTGGTATTACATACGGGTTTTGTTTTCTTCTTCTTCTTCTTTTTTTTTTTTTCCAGTAGGCCAAATGCCCAACGTGGAGCTTGAACTCACAACCCTGAAATCAGTATCACACGCTTTACTGGCTGAGCCAGCCAGCTGCCCCAAACTGGTGTTGTACGTGAAGAGAACACAGATTAAACATATAAAGTTTTGAAGCAATTTTGCAAAGTAATGAAAGAAGACAATTATGGTTATTTAGGGAAGATTTTGTTTTTAAGAAAGTGAGTTTTTAGTTACAGTTTGAAAATATTAGGGGACCTGGGTGGCTCAGTTGGTTAAACATCTGACTTCGGCTTAGGTCCTAATCTCATGGTTTGTGAGTTTGATTCCTGCACTGGGTAAGCTCATGCCCCTCTTTGGGTGAGCATAAGCCCTGCTTCAGGTGAGTCCTGGTTCTCTCTCTCTCTCTCTCTGCCCCTCATGGGATTCTCTCTCTCCCCTTTTCTCTCTGCCCCCTCACTCACTTGTGCCCTCTCCCTCCCTCTCTCTCTCTCTCTCAAAAAAAAAAAAAAAATTAAAGGATATATGTTAATGGGGAAGAGAGGATGCAATGCCAAATGCCTAGGTGGTTTCCAGAATAATAGTGAGAGGATCACCATCTATCCTAAGTTTTGCGGGCCTCATTTTTGATGATCCTAGTCATCACCAGTCACAAATGTGGACTTACCATTTATAAGTACTTTGTTTAGCATGCCCATATATCTTTAGATCAGCAAAATGGTGCTCATGGTAATCTAAGTGTATGTTTATCATTTGGAGACCATCCATCCAGAGCCTTCTTAGCCATTGGGAACTCAGCTCTGCTTGCATTTGTTATTTCATAGGGACGTTTGCAGTTGAGTCTATGTCTGTTGTTGTTGTTGTTTTTGTTTTTGAGAGAGAGAGGGAGAGAGAGCAAGCTCTTGAGCAGGGGAGAAGGGCAGAGGGAGAGAGAATCCATGGGCTCCATCCCATGACCCTGTGATCATGACCTGAGGCACAATCAAGAGTCAGGTGCTCAACCGACCAAGCCACCCAGGCACCCCAAGCCTTCTGTGTTTTAACGGAGAGTTTATTTCTTTTTCTACAGTTTACTGTTGCTTTGGGTAGGATATTTTGATGTGAATGGAGCTAACTAAAAATTTTCAGGAGACAAAGAAAAGAGACTATAAAATTTAGAAAATTTTGTTACTGGAATTTTCAGTACCATTTACAACCCAACATAATGCAGAGGAAAGCAATACACTGGAGACTTCTATGGTGAAGTTTTAACAATTCTGTAATTTGGGGGGAAATTAAAAAAACTCCTGATCTGGCTGACACCGTTCTGTATTTTTCTCCTCAAAAATAGTGCATGCCAAGGTAATTGCTTAAATCTAAGTTTTGTCACATGGCTTTCATTCAGTACAAATATGCCTCATGTACTACTCTTAATCTGTTCTACTTTGCTCCCATTTGGGGAAGAAATAATTCTTTCCTTTTTGTTTTTCTTCCTTCTATAGTTCGCCTTGCTTGTAATGAGAATTTCCTTGAGAGTACTGGGAATGCTTTCACTGAAAAACATTGTTTTTGCCAGGGCAGGCAGAAATTTAAGCTTAACTGGAGGAGACACAGGCTTCCCCCACTTCCTCTTTCCTTGACCCTTTTCCCAGCTACTTCCCTCATAAGTTGGTGCTTCAAGAATCACTTCTTTTTTCATTTTTCTTTTCTTTTTTCCCTTCCCTTCCCTTCCTTTCCCTTCCCTTCCTTTATTTTCTTCTTTCTTTTTAAAATAGAGACATAATTGACATATAACATATTAGTTTCAGGTGTACAACATAATTATCTGATATTTGTACATGTTATGAAATGACACGGTCTAGTCGAGATATGTCATAGTAAATCATTGCATTTTTTTTATGATGAGAATTTAAAACACCTACTCTCTTAGCAATTTCAAATACGCAATACAGTATTATTTACTGTAATCACCATGCTGTACATTACATCCCCAGGACTTATTTTATCTTTGACCTCTTTCACTCATTTTGTCTCCTTCCCCTCCCCCAGTCTTCTGCCTCTGAAAACCACCAGTCTGTGCTCTGCAGCTCTTGAGTTAGGCCGTGGCCGTGGCGGCTTCTTCCCCTTTCCCTCCTCCTCCTCCTCCTCCTCTTTCTTTTAAAGATCCCACATAGAAAGGAGATCATACAGTATTTGTCTTTATCCGACTTCACTTAGCACAATGGCTTCAAGGTCCATCTACAAGAATCACTATTTCTTAAGAAGACATAGAACTTTCTGGAACTCTCCCTCTTTCTCACCTGTTTCCTGCCCTCCACTCGTCACTGTCAGGCACTGTTTGGAAGCAAGGGCTTCCCATCCACACAGCCGGCAGGCTTTCCATCCGTGACTCTTGTACTCACTCGCTTTTGTACCTTGGGCTGATATTTTATATTCTGTTTCGTTGAGCTATTGTGAGAATCAACTGCATAATGTATGTAAAGCACTCAGTATATGCTAATCTTGTTCTCTGGGATGTTCTTCATAGTGAAGGTGCTTTTGCTTGTAGGTAAGACTGGTTTCTTTCTAATCTTTAAACGCAACATTGGCCTGAAAGTGAACAGCCTCAGCCTAAGGACTATTTGTTTCATGTTCCATGATGTTTCAAACCCTTACAAATAAGAGTCAAATATGAGCAACGTTTATAGAAACATTGTAATACTGAATTATAACATGGAAAGGGGTGAAAAGGAGGAAATCATGAATTTCATCATGAAAAGGATATGCGGGCGCAATGGCAAAGAGAACTTTGGAAGATTCAATCGATGAGGGAAACCAACTTTTAGGAAAAAAAGAAAACAGTAGAGTTACGACCCCTTCCTCCCTGGCATTGACAGCACCAGGAGAGTGTCTGGTGTCGGGTGGCCTAGGCTGACTCTGACATCACCAGTGTGCAGTTTCCCAGGAAGTGGAAAGTTTAGGGATCAAAGGCCAGATAACCAGTGCTAATAGAGCAGAGGTGGGGTCTGGGGGCCTAGATGCAGGGGCTTCTCTGCTGTTTTCAAGGTTTAGCAGCTTCACAGAAGTCCAAGGAAAGCTGGGTACACCCAAGCTACAACTACCAACTCCGGGAATGGAACAAAATGCCAAGGCAGATGAGTCAAACGGATTTTATAATTGAGGTTTGTAATTGAGGAATTCATGTTTACTTGTGATCTGCTCACTGATTGTAGCTGTATAATTTCTATTTTTTAACTTCTTAATATAACACAACTTTATGGTAAGGTACTTATCCTCGGTTTGCAGTATTCTCATCAATAGTGGGGAAGACGAGGCAATACAGGCAAGGGCCCACCAGGGAGATGGCATGTATCACTGGAAATATTTCACTAAACTAATGCTTGGAAAAGTTTGTGTCAGAACTGAACAAATACCACGTTTCATATAGCACGTAAAAATTTACAAAGTACTTTTACAAGTATAATCTTGTTTCTCACAACAACTCTGTAAGAAACAGATTTTCACTTAGAACAATTTTAATTTAAATTTTCATTTAGAATGAAAATGTGTATAGAGGTATTTATATATTTGATGTACATTGGTTTTTATGCACATTGCTACTTTCACAAATGGAATCTTCACTGCAATTATTTACCTAATGGAAGTTATTTTTACTTAGCACCTACCACCAAGTTTTAGAATGAGATTGGAACAAAAGAATGAAGATCCAAAGTTTAATTAACTTTAGTACCAGTTGCTTTTTAACTTTTATTAAGTCAGTTCTTTAACTTTTGCAATTATCTCTTCTTTTGAATGCTTAGCCTAGATCATTAAGATGAAGGATTCTGTAAATTGAGAAGAACATTCCCCCCCCCCTGCTTTTACAGGGTTGCAGAGCTAATAAAACCTACTTATTAGGAAGGGCCCTGATGCCTGTCTGCTATATGGCTCTCAATATTTCAAACACATATTTTAGAAAAAAATGGCTTAGGAAAGATTGGCTCTAAAAGTGGTAAACTGTGCATCTACATGTAAATGTAAAATACTCCTTACGTGGATAAATTTCATTATGAGACTGATTTTGAAGTTGTCTTTAAGTTTATCATTTTAACTACATCTGAAAGATTGGTTTAAAAGACATGAAAAGAATATCATAGAACTTTATAGAAGTGATTCATAGAATAGCTTTGTAGAAGGGCGCTTTATTTGGCCAGATTTCTAAGAGAGAGCACACTCAGCCTTATGTATTACTCACACATATACATGCACTTACTGTTTCATGGTATATTGCAAAAAGAACTCATAGTTTAGGAAAATATTTAAAAATGTTCTAAGATCTATTTTTAGGCTATTCGTATCTCTTACAGTTTGATTCAGTAATATTTATTTATGATCCATAAATTTAAAATGTTTAGGGGAATTTGTGTCAAAATTTTGGGCAAAATAATGCACACAATAGTTTTATTTCTGTATGAAAGAGAAAAGGGGCTGCTGAAAAAGTTGGCCTATTTCTACTTGGCTTCTCAGCCCTAAAACAAAGCCTTGAAATCCTAGATAATACAAGTAATCATACAATTTGCTTTGGATGTTTGATTACGGAGACATTGTTCCTACACTGAGAGCATGACGCTTTCAATCACGTCTTGAATTTGTAAATATAGAAACAATGTTCTTAACATGGTGTGCTTTCATTTAGAAGCAGAACCAATTACATAGGTTTTGTTCTAAGCCTGGAGATGACAGTATGCTAATCAGGGCGAGACAAAAACTCGAATCAAAGGGGGAATATCTGATGAAAAATAGAAGCCCTCATAGCCCAGGAGCAAGGTCTCTTCTAGGACTCCAGTCTGTTGTCATTGGGTGGGTGGCGTCCCTGGGGGCCTGGGTCAAGGCAGAGGAAGGGAGGGGATAAGAGCAGGGGGGAAGAGATGTAAGTCTGTGCTAAAGCTCTGCTCAGGCAGAGAAAGACACCGTGTGTTTTCACTCATATGTGGACTGGGAGGAACTTAACGGAGGACCGTGGGGGAGGCGAAGGGGAAAAAATAGTTAAGGAGAGGGAGGGAGGCAAACCATAAGAGACTCTTAACTACTGAGAACAAACAGAGGGTTGAAGGGGGTGGTGGAGAGGGGGAAATGGGTGGTGGGCACGGGGGAGGGCACGTGTGGGGATGAGCACTGGGTGTTATATGGAAACCAGCTTGACAATAAACTATATTCAAAAAAATAAAGCTCTGTTCAGATATTCACAATGCAGTTCCTGAAACAAGTGGAATTCTCCTAAGAACCATTGCCCTAATATGCTTTGTTTAAGTTCAAAACTAAAAGGATTTGGTTAAAACATCATAAACCAGTGGTTCCCAGCTAGGCACAATTTTGGCCAAGTATGAAGACACTCCTAGCTGTCTTGAGATGGGGTGCTATTGGCATCTAATGGGCAGAGGCCAGGGATACTGCTGCACACCCAGTAATAGGCAGGGCAGTCTCCCACTATAATGAATTATCCAGCTCAACCTTTTAATAGCGCTGAGGTTAAGAAACACTTCCTTAAAATAACCATAGGTTGTATTTTTAGTAGGTGCTCATTGCTAAGATTGGCGCTCTGTTCAAAGCATTTTGTCCAAGTCTTTATCGACACGTGTTATAGAGAAAATGATGGCAGTACTGTCTTTTTTTCTGGTCGTGTATTACTTTCTTCTCCCCTTTCCTCTAATGAGAGGCAACATGGGAGGGGAAAATGCACCCATGGGTTTTTGAGTGACTGGCTCTGTAATGTGATGAACATAAAGAATCTTCTCATGAGTGAATGTGAAGATTAAATGAAATTATAGGTGTTAGGGGCACATAGTGAACACAAATATTAGCTCTTATTTTGTTAGTAGAGGACCTTCAGAAAGTTAACCTCAGCAAGACTCCATTTTCAGATGAATAAATTGGCAATAGTAATAGCTTGTAGAGGCACAGTGAGGATTAATTATAAGTGCTTAGCCAATTGTCTGACACAGATAGACAATCAAAGCATAATAGCCACTCTTCTTATCACTTATCATGACAGTTCACTTCCAGAAATACGTCGAAGAGCACAAAGATAGGTATCACTGGAGGCAGCATGGAGAATAAGAGAGAAATAAACTGAGGTAAGAGGAACTTACATTCTTGCCCTGGAAAAGTTGTGTAATTTTAAACAGCTTGGACCCCAGTTTCCAAATTGAGCCAGTTCATGGTTCTGGCGAGTATCAAGTGCGGTGGCCGCTGTGGAGTGCCTGGCACAGAGCCCGGCATACAGTGATAGCTCAGGAAGTGGTAGTTTCTCTTTCTTCCTGGCCAAGGACGCTTTTGAACTGCAGCATCGTTTTAGCCTGGGACCCACTGGAAGCAGAACCTGAAGTGAAAGACTGTGTGTGGGGTATTTTGGAACATGATTTCAGACCAGGAGTGAGGAAACTTGGAAAACGGGAAAACCAATGCAAGGAGGCGCTAGTGAGTAGTCTCCGCGTGGATGGTGGTACTCCATTCTTTGCCACATTCAGGGAGCCTTAGGAGACCTTTCCTTTTTGTTTTTTTTTTTTATCATGTCTTTTGATGAGCAGAAATTTTAATTTTCATGAAGTCCAATTAGCTGCTTTTTTAAAAAAAATGGTTAATGTTTTTTGTGTCCTATCTAAGATATCATTGCTTACCTCTAGATCAAAAAGATTTTCTTTTCTGTTTTCTTCTGTAAGTATTAGAGTTTTAGTTTTTCTGTTTAGGTTGATATTTCATTTTGAATTAATTTATGTGTGAGAGGTAGGAGTTGAGATGAGTTTTTTCTCACATGAATATGTAGTTTAAAAAAATCCCTGATCATGTCTTTTTTTTTTTTTTTTAACGTTCATTTCTGAGAGTGAGAGAAAGAGAGAGAGGGAGCGTGAGCAGGGGAGGGGCAGAGACAGAGAGGGAGACACAGAATCCAAAGCAGGCCCCAGTCTTTGAGTGGACAGCACAGAGCCTGACAGGGGCCCTGAACCCACAAGCCTTGGGATTATGACCGGAGCCAAAGTCGGATGCTCAACCAGCTGAGCCACTCAGGAACCCCCAAACCCTGATCATTTCTGCATTGATACTTGGCCCTTTGTCAAAGTCAACTGGCTACATAAGTGTGGGTCTATTGGTGGATTCCCTGTCCTGTTCTTTTGTCTATTGTTCTATATCTGTACCAATACCCCATTGTCTTGATTACTATAGCTGTATGGTAGGTATTGAAATCAAATAGTTTAAGTTATTCAACAGTGTTCTTATTTTTCAAACTTGTTTTGGCTACTGTTGGTAATTGGTATTTCCATATAAATTTTAAAATTACCTTAGTAATTAAAAAAACACCCACTCAGATTTTATTTGGATTGTGTTGATTCTGTACATCAGTTAGGGGAAGATGATATTTTAATACTATTAATTCTTCCAACTCATAAACTGTTATATCTTTCAACTTAGTTAGCTTTTATTAGATTTTATCTCAGTGACAGTTGTTCTAACAAAGGCATTTATTTAAAATGATAAACACTGCTTTTGTTGCATCCTACAAAGTTTGATACATTGTGTTTCATTATTGTTCGATTAGAACAATATGGTTTTCCTTGTCATCTTTCTTTGGACTGTGCATTGTTTAGAAGTATATTGTTTGATTTTCCATTTCTTGGGATTTTTTCCTGATGTCCTATTGTTATTATTTTTAATTTAATTTTTCCTCTTCTGAGAGCATTGTAGTATATCAACCCTTTGAAATTTATTGAGACTTATTTATGGCTTAACATATAGTCTTATTTGATGAATATTCTATGTGCATTTGAAAAGAATGTGAATTCTGAACTTCTTAGGTATTGCTAGATATTAGGTCAAGTTATTGATAGTATTCAGATCTTCCATATCCTTATTACATTTTGAAAATCTCTTTGTCCTATCACTGAGAGATAAATGATAAAATATTTAATCATGATTGTGGATTTGTATCTTTCTCCTTTTAGTTTTGTGAATATTTGCTCTACATATTTTTAAGTGCATATACACAGTTAGGATTATAATGTCTTCCTGATGAATTGACTCTTTTTTATTATGAGATCCAACTCCTTGTCACTGGCAATACTGTTTTAAAGTCACTTTGATATTAATTTAGCCATTTTAAATTACTGTTTGTATTGTTACTGTTTTTTTTTTTTTTTTTAACTCACAACTGTTTTGTATCTTTATCTTTAAAGTGTGTGCCTTGTCTACAGTGTATAGGTCTTGATTTTTAGTCACTCTGAGTCTCTTCCTCTTAACTGGGTAGTTTAATCCATTTACATTGAATGTACTTGTTGGTATGGCTTAGTTTATGTCTACTGTCTTGCTATTTGTTTTCTGTTCGTCCCATCTAGTTTTGGTTCTTTTCCTCCCTTCTTCTTGTTTAATCAAGTATTTTTATTCAATCTTATGTTTTATATTTTCCATTGGTTTTAATGTATTTATTGGTAGATGCTCCAAGAATTACAATATACACCCTTAACTTACATATTTAGAATGAAGAGTGAATCATTTCACATAAAATGTGAGAACCTTCAATATAATAAATCCATTTATCCCTCTTTCTCTTTTTTGCTGTTGTTGCTATATGTTTTGCTTTACATATGTTATAAGGCCCCACATTATTATGTTATTATTTTGTTTGGAGAAGTATGTTGTCCTTTAAGGAAATTAAAAAAAGAAAAAAATGTAGATCTTTATATTTACCCATATATTTACCATATGTGGTACATCTTATTCCTTCCTATAGATCCAAGTTTCCATCTGCTATCATTCCCTTGAACCTGGAGATTTATTTACTTATGTATTTCTTTGTTTGTTTGCTTGCTGTTTTAGTGTTTCCAATAGTGCAGGTCTACTTCGAAATAATTTATCAGCTTTTATCTGAAAGTGTCTGTAATCTAATTTTTAAGGACTTTCACTAGACATAGAGTTATAGTTCACAGTTTAAAAGATGTCCTTACGTAGATTGCACCTGGCCTCCATTGATTTTGTTGAGAAGTCAGTTATCACTATTGTTGCCATCCCATATGTGATATGTCAATTTTCTCTTATCTTTGATTTTGATGTGACTAGGTGTGGTTTTCTTTGTACTCATCTTGCTTGAGGTTCACTGAACTTCTTGGGTCTGTAAGTTAATTTTAAAATCAAATTTACCACAATTACCCTAAAACTTAGTGGCTTGAAACAATAACATTTATTAACTCACAGTTTCTGGAGGTTGGGAGTCTGGACTAGAATCTTGACAATTATCTTGATTATAGTGATAGCAGACATCTTTTTCGATTTCAGTTTCAGAAGGAAAAGCTTTATACATTGACTATGATGTTTGTTGTAGGTATAGAGTGTTTTCTTTTTAAAGGTATCCCATATCATTTCAAGGAAGTTCTCAAGTCCTCTTCTATTCCTAGTTTACTGATAGCTTTAAACATGAGTAGAAATTGCATTTTACCAAAGTTCTTTCTGCATCTGTTTGAATTATTATATGATTCTTTTACTTTATTTTGTTAACATGTTGAATTATAATGATAGGTTTTGAAAGAAAATAAACTGACTTTGTATTCCTAGAATTCCAACTTGATTATTATGAATTATCTTATTTTATGTTTCTGGATTTGGTTTTCTAGTATTTCATCAGAATTTTTTTCTCTATGGTCATGAGAGATATTGATTTGTAACTTTTCTGTCTTATAATGTCCTTGTCAAGTTTTGTGTCAGGGTTATTCTATTCTTATAAAACAGATTGGCAAGCTTTCTACTTTTTTCTGTTTTCTGGGAAAAAAGGCAAGTCTTTAATAAGTAGCAAAGCCAGTATTCAAACCATGCAGGCTGGTTCCAAAATCTGTGCTTTTAATTATAATTCTATGTTGACTTTCCTCTTAATTTCTCTCTTTCCTTTCAATATGCACATCCCAAGCCCCAGTCTCCCCAGGGATACACAAAGAGGGCCAGCTACCACCTGCGTACAGTGCTTTGCATTAAAGGAGAGAAGCCCTGAGGTTGGGGCCCCAGACTTTTCTAATGGCCAGTAAACATGTCTGTCCATTGCTCTGGAACGTCATTCTTTCGGTTTTCAAAAGCGTCATACACCTGGTAGCTTCAGGGACTACACACATGCTGCTTTCCCTGCTAAAACTGCCTCCTTAAACCCAGATTATTGACGGCTCATCCCAGAGCTGTCAGTCTAAGCACCATGTCCTCACAGAAGCCTTCTCTGACTCCCCTGGTTTGGGGAGGTCACTTTCTCCGTTAGGGCTTTTTTTTTTTTTTTGCTTACCTTCTTCTCTGTAATATATAATCATAATTGTGAGGAAATAATTCGTTGTGAAAATTTTGTGTCTCCAGCTTGAATATAAGCTCCCTGAGGGTTGAGACTGTGTCGGTCTTATTCAGGGTGAACATGTAGTAGGCACTTAACACATATTTATTGATTGAGTTAATTCTCTAAATTTTTAAAAAACTTTTTGATGGCATGCATATATTACTATAGTTTTGTGATGGATAGAAGGTTTGACAACATATACATATTTTTACTTTTCCACAAGATTCCACTGAGGTCATCTCTTGATCTACTCTTTGCTTTTCTTACTACAACAACCTCACCTGATCTTCATCCATGTAGATCTATTGGCTGAGTCTCTCACAAAGTGTGCGGGCAAGTAAGGTTGGGGAGGAGGTTGGTAATGAAACGTAGTCTGGATCATGGACAATAGATAACACTAGAAATAATAAAGAGTAGTATGTTGTATATGCTATGATAAATAATAATAATAGAGTAAATAGCTAATATTTAATGAACACTTAATATATGTCAGGCACTGCAGTAAATATTCCACACATCTTCACTTAATCTTCATGACATTATTATAATATAGTTCAGTTATTATAGATAAGTTCCTTAGTTCTATAGTCCCTTATAGATAAGGAACTGAGCTTGGAGAGATTAAGTTTCTCTCTCAAGGTCACAGAGCCAGTGGGTAGCAAGGCTAGGACTTGAACCCATGTCAGTGTGACTTGAGAATCCATGCTCTTACCTGCTGAACCATAGATTGCCTTATATAATTTCCACTGGTTGTCAAAATATGGTGAGAATACTCAAGAAAGAGATTGCAAAGTGATTTCTTTGATCTAATTTCAGCTCTACAGTGACAAGCAAATCTAGTGATAAAAAAATATTCAGATTTAGAACTGCAAGTATCTTTCTAGCTGGCTCAAAATTATTTGCCTTTGTAATGAGGTTAGTTCTGTGATTCTAATTAAACTTTTTCAGTTTTCTTAACAGTTGGTTGATCTTAAGATTTAAAAATGAAATGATTGTAATTTAGCAGCTCAAAAGATCAGTTTACCACTAAATGCACAAATATAAGTATGTATAGCTTTTTCATGAGAAGACTCAGTCTAATTCCTGGGTAAAAGACATTCCTTCAACATGCTGGTGTGTAATGACTGCTTTCCAGAAATCCCAGTGTCACTAAAAATTCCTACTTTGGACAAAATTAAATCCTTTATTACTCTGGCTATTGTAGAAATAGCACCAAGACAATGAAACCTTATGAAAGGCATTTATTTTTTCACCTATTTTTTCATATATTAATATTTACTTAATTAAACTCATTACCTTTTGTTTAGAATGTATTTATAGAAAAAGGAGAAAGACAGACTCTGCAATTAGTTTTCTTGTATCTAGGACAAGCTTGTTATAACAGTCATGGGACACGTTTTACGGGTGCTATTTCAGCATTGACTATTTTGAAAACTAGGAGAAAAATGCTTTAAAGTCAATACTGTCCAATTTAAAAATACTAAGTTGGACTATATACCGTAACATATATTTAACCATTTCAGATTTCCTATGAATCAGGTATATGCACTGCCTTTCCATTTTAGAGATGGCTCAATTATCTTGGTATTCTTATGTATTTAATAAATCATGTCTGAAAGGATTGCAATACTATTTTTTCCCCTCTCTCTCAAGAGGCCTACTGGAAACGGTGACTGCATCTTAAGTGTCCCTTGTGCTCTTCATCCTGTTTGTAATCATATTGACTACCTAGAAGACCCTACTCAGCATTACTGGTTTGACAGGCTGTCTTTTAGGCTGTCAGTCCTTGGTAACTCTCTTCCCCTTGCAGTTTCTCTCCTCCTTCCCGCTTTCTTAAAAATTGGGATATATATAAGGATAATATATAGTAGAAGACGGTGACTGTACAAGAGTTACAGCTGAGTACTATGGGAGATCGGAAGACACACCTGGTTTAGGGGAAATCGAGGGGAGCTGCTGAAGGAGGTGGCCTCAATTGTATGATTAGGACACAGAGCGGGGGAAAGTCTCTGGCATGTGCAAAACACGTGGTGTGCTGTTTAAGTGTTTGATAGGTGGGTAAGAAATACTTTATACTTTTTTTTAGAGAGAGAGCGAGAGAGAGAGCGAGAGAGCATGAGTGGGGGTGGGGCAGAGAGAATATGTATGTATGGATGTCTGTATTACGAGAGAGAATCTTAAGCAGGCTCCATGCTCCTCATGTAGCCCAACACAGGGCTCAGTCTCACGTCCTTGGGATCATGACCTGAGGCGAGATCAAGAGTCAGACCCTCAACTGAGTGAAGCACCCAGGCACCCCAAAAAATATTTTAAGAACTAAAATAAGTACATATCCAATTAAAGTGAGAAAAATGCAAGTTTTCTTGAGTAACTTGAGTTCTTGGCTAGGTCTTACATGGGAACCATTTTCCCTACGTGGAGCCTCTGGCAGATGAGTTATTTGAAGAAAGACATTGTTTTCCCTTCAGCTCTTGCCCAGAGCCCCGCGGTCCTGTCAAGAATTCCCTTTGGAAGCAACTGTGACTGACAAGAGATGGGGAAGTAGGATGTCGATTGGCTGCCATAACCCAGTTCGATTTGTCATTATCCTCACAGCACTTTGAGAAACTTGAAGCACATGCCACAGTGGCACTAATGAATTATTCATCCAATTACTATTTTAATGTCTGTCTCCATTGCAGATCTATTGAGTTTTGTGAAGGAAAAGGACCCATTTGGTTGTTTCCCATTCTGTACTGAGCACAGCTCCTGCCATGTAGCGGGTACTCAGTACATAATTGTGGAGTGAATGGTTTGCCCTCAACCATTCATAACTGAGATTGCTTAGTGAATGAAAGCACAGGAAGTTTTTATTTATTTATTTAAAATGTATATCATATAGGGGAAGTAATGGGTGATTTTGTTGGGAAGATAATTTGGTATCAGATCCCTGAGAGATTTGAGTATGAAAGTCTTAGAACTTATAGTAGTATGGTAGGCAGTAGATTATTAATTTAAAATTCTAAGCAGGCAAGAGATGAGATCAGCTTTGTTTTATGAAAATAAATCTCTTAAAATTACCTGAAGGATTAGAATACATCTATAGGAATCCTGTAGTCACGGTCACAGGCGGGTGTGCCTGAGGTCACATCTCCATTGCTCCGGCCCTTTGCTTATAAAATGATCTGCAGGTAATTTTCCTTGTATTCTGCCCGACTCCACCCCTTGGATTCCATGTAGTAGAAAGGAGAAAGGGTTGTGGTGGTAACACGGATGTGGAGAAGAGGAGAACAGGAAGGAGGAGGGGCTTCAATGGCAAATTGGGCATAAATGTTTGTCCATCCTAATCACAAATTTAAGATCTATTTCACTGTTTTTTCAAAAGTATGCCAGTCATTTACAAACCAAACTTAAGGTTCTGATGTGAATATCAAGATGGGCTGTAGCACTCATGACTGGCCTATTGGTTGAGCTGAACTCAGTGATGTACAATCAGGAAATGGCTTAATTTTTCTCCAGTCGTTGTCTTTGTTATCTCCATTGACTCTTCCTTTTCCTGCGATCGAATAGCTCTCTGTCGGTTTCTGATATTAGACGTAGTCCAGTCCGATTTAAAACTTCAGAGACGCTCTCCTGTCTGCAACATGACCTGTAACCCAGGGAAAGGGGGTGTGTGCTGCCTTTCCACACTTGGGGCACTTCTAATCCTCTCTTTTCTTCCCTCTTCTTCTTCTTCTGGGATGCAGTTTAGAGAGGGAGGGCACAGAAGGAAAGGGTCGTAGATATTCTTACTTAGTTTATGATATTTGTAGTTCAAAATGCTGACTCCTTGGTATATATTTGTGCTTTCATTAGAGAGGGAATTCTCCTTCATCAGCGGATGCCAAGGAAACTTGCTCATGGCATCATTCTTTGATGTGAATAATGCACTCTTTTGGGGAATTCCTGTAACTGCTGGCCTCAGTGATCTACCCTACAGCCACTTAATAACGGGGTCCCCCCCCCCATCCTAACTGCCTTCCTACCAGCTGATGGGGTCCCAGCGAGACTGATTCTTGGGAAACTCATACATAGTTGTCATGACAAACAATAAGTTGTGAGTATTCGAGACTTGCCTCACTGTTGCTTTTTTTCTTTTCTCTATTGTCTTAGGCCAGTCCCTGAAATCGCTTATCTTCAGAACTCCCCTTTCAGAGAGTTCTCCAGGAGGACACAGATATCAGCCTCTGTGTATATATACGTTCCCCAGTTCCAGGAGTAATATATCAGTTTTATCCAAGGCTTCTCTGAGCCTGTTTCACTTGAGTGTCTTCATAAATTTGGGAGCTTTGAATATACATCTTAGTAATTATCCGTTTGGAGAATGAGATGCTGCTGTTCTCTTCTTACAGGTACCTTTTTATCTGTATGTCTGGTTCCCTTGAAACATTCTTGAATTGGCTTTGGCAAAAGAAAGGAGAAACACCCTCATTATCTCTTTATAGAAAAGAGAAAAGAAATGTCATAGCACTTCCCACTAAACTCACAGCATAGTAATATTACAAGATTCTTCCAAAGAACCCTCATTTTTTGCTTATATAGATTAATGGAGTATTGGTCTCTGGACCAATTTTACTGTCTTTTAGCAAATCCTGTGTGGATGTTCTTGGCATCTTTTTAAGGTTCCTGGCATTGCTTATGTTACATTGTTCCCAGCTGTGGTGCTGTAAGGGAAGTTCTGACCCAAATGAAAACTATCCATTTTATTAACTAGAATATACATAACCCCTGTTCTGGAGGAGCATAAAGTTTAGGAATCACCCATCAAAAGAGGTGACAACAGGCAATCTCAGTAGTTAAGGAAAGAGTGACCTAATTTGTTCATTGATTCATTCATTCATTTCCATAAGTTAGTTACTCTTACAAGAGCTGGGCATGATGTATGAGCAAATCTAAATTCTGTCCTGGGATTACAGTCTAGTGGATAGACAGACATTAAACAAGTAAATACACAAATTATTACAAATTATACGGGTGCCTGTGTATCTCATTCGGTTGGGAGTTGAACTCTTGATTTTGGCTCAGGTTATAATCCACGGTTGTGGGGTCAAGCCCCTCATCTGTCTCCATGCTGAGCATGGAGCCTGCTTTGGATTCTTCTCTAACTCCCCCACTTTCTCTCTCCCTCTGCTGCCTGCCCCACTCTATCTCTCTCTAAAATAAGAAAGTAAAACAAATTATTTTTAAAAAATTTTTTGTTTGTTTTATTTATTTTTGAGACAGAGACAGAGCACGAATGGGGGAGGGGCAGAGAGAGAGATGCAGAAACCGAAGCAGGTTCCAGGCTCTGAGCTGTCAGCACAGAGCCCAACGTGGGGCTCGAACCCACAAGCCATGAGATCATGACCTGAGCCAAATTCGGATGCTTAACTGACTGAGCCACCCGGGTGCCCCAGTAAAACAAATTATAATCCGGGCAAAGAACAGAGTGCTATGAGAAAGAATGACATGGTACATGGTGTCCTGCCTAGGTCTGGCTCATTCCTGGGGGCAAGCACCTAGAGACTTTATCAGACTATTCCCTGAAAGAACTGTCAGATAGATGCGAGTTCTTTTTAGGAGTAAGATTGCAAGGCAGCCAGTGACAAGTAGAATCACATGTCTAGGAAGAGCTCATTAGTTCATTAATTCATTAAGTAATGTTTTTTTAGTGGCAGCCATTTGCTAGGTACCATATAAATGCTACAAATGAAATTCCTACTGTCGAGATGCTTGCTGTCCAGTGGAGTCAGTGTGGACACTGAGACGGGGATGAGCACAGAACAGCCACGGGCCTGCGACCTTTCTTGCCTTTGCAGAGCAGTGGCAGGACATGCTGGGAGATGTAGCATAAGTGCTTTCTTGACGGTTGAGGAGGAACGGACTACACAAAGCAGCGAGAGGGAGAGAAGAAGATGATTCAGATAGAAAAGCAGCATGCTCGAAGACTTAGAACTAAGTGCTCCAGTCAACGAATGTCGGTACATTGGAGTGCTTTGAATAGGTTATCCCTGTGCAAAGATACTGATGCCTCCCTGTCCTTGCAGCGACTTTTACTGCTTATCACAATGTATCATAATGTGCATAAGGTGGGGAGCTCTGGTTTGGAAGCTAGAAAGTGCATGGTACGCTTAGGGAATTGCACAAATGTTGAACTCATATGAGGTATGAGGAAAGAGATGCTGGCCAAGAATTGGTTTCACCCACCACGCTTAACTGCATATGTAACAACATTGTCATCAATATAATCTTCAAGCTAGCAAGATCAAGAACTATAGGAATAGGGATAAGATTGATTAATTTACTGATTGGTTGGATGATTTGAGAGAGAGAGAGAGAG
The DNA here is from genome assembly GCF_008692635.1 of Crocuta crocuta. Lineage (NCBI taxonomy): Eukaryota > Metazoa > Chordata > Mammalia > Carnivora > Hyaenidae > Crocuta > Crocuta crocuta. Next base: position 2,247,161 of record NW_027527932.1, read on the forward strand.
AGCAAGCATGTGCAAGTGGGGGAGAGGGGCGGAGGGAGGGAGACAGAATCTCAAGCAGGGTCCATGCTCAGTGGGGAGCCTGACACAGGCTTGATCCCACAACCCTGGGATCATGGCCTGAGCTGAAATCAAGAGTTGGACAATTAACCAACTGAGGCACCCAGGTGCCCTAGGATAAGATTACTGAATGAGTGTAAGCTTTTACTATCCCAGCACCATTAATGAAGGATAATTTTGATTTTGTCTCCTTTGTCCACCTCCCTGAACTTCAGGGAGAACGTGGTTGTGTGTCTTTGGATCATGGGCTCCTAGGGTGCAGAATCGGGACTACTGAGGGAAGGTCAGGGTTGGGGAGACCAAAGGGCAGGAGAAACGGGACAGATGGCAAGAGCCGCACCGACCCGTGACACGGAGGGTTTGGAGGGCACAAGAGAAAACGGAAGCTGATGCGGCTGTACAGTATACATTGAAACTGAGTAAATTTTCTTTAAGATTTGCAAGTGCAGGTTTTGGAATTCTTTCAAAAACGACTTTAAAATACTGGACTCCTTCAAATGTGGGGCAGAAGAGAGAGCTGGCTGCAGAAGCATCAGGATCTGTTTGGGTTGCACTATACATTCTTGCACAGAGAAGGAGGTTTGGAGCAACGTGGGAAATAATCTCTGGATTTGGAACTAGAATCGAGGATTCCTGCTTTGGAAATTTAGTAGCGGCCTGATTCTGGATAAGCCTCTATTATTTCTTGGAGCCTTTCTATACCTCAATTTTCTCATAAGTGCATGGGGACATATATACATACATACATATGTGTGTGTATACCCTCTTATACTCATATAATATAGGATTTCATTGTATCAATGTGAATAATAAATAGGACATGAAAGTGCCATGCAAATTTCAAAGAGTTATCCAGAGTTTAATGATAGTAGTAATAATAGTGATGTTCATGTTAACAAGAATACCTTTTAATTTTTAAACAGTGTAGAATTACACTCTTAGTGGCTTTCAAGAAATGACAGTTGCTGGTGTTAATAAGGAGGCGACAGTAAAAAGATAACTTCCTTCAAGTCCGGATGGTCATCTCTCCAATTTAGAGAAAACTAACTGCTCATCAGGAATGACTCTAAAGTAGAGAAGAATACGGGTTAAAATCACTTCTGTTTCCTTTTTAATATTCTTCCTAAATGTCTGAATTCTTATTGTTCTGTCTGGAAATGCTGTGATACAGTCCTTGTGCTCTCTCATACTGGCACGCTGAAAAATCCCACGATAAAGGGGTAGCTAATAAATTATTTGACAGGAAATATAGAAAAAAATCTTTGTAATTCACAGTTCTGACATAATGAAAAGCTTATAATTCACTAGTGTGACCTCACAGCTGTGAATTACAAGTTTCACTTGACTCGTTCACAATTTGTCTTTGAATTTATACTATGAAAAGTGAGAACCATATTGTCAAACTGTCACTCCATATTGATATATTACTGCTGAAGATTAAGAAACATTTTGTCAAAGAGCAGGAAAATAAAAATACCCTAAAAGAAGATGGAGTTTGATACAAATTTAAGGGGGTGTATGAGGCAAAGAAAAAAATTTCTAGAAAAAAAGCAACATGCAGTGTTTGTATCTGTCCAGGAAATTATTTTTAGTCCCTTCACTTAGTAACAGTAAACTTCTGCATAAAAGCCACTATAGTGGCGTCTGGGTGGCTTAGTCGGTTGAGCATCCAACTCTTGGTTTTTGGCTCCATTCATGATCCCAGGATTGTACGATCGAGCCCCATGTCAGGCTCTGCACTGGGCGTGGAGCCTGCTGACAATTCTCTCTCTCCCTCGCCCTCTGCCCTCCCTTGCTCCTGTGTGCTCTCCCTCCCTCCCTCCCTCTCCCCTTCTCTCTCTCTCCCCTTCTCTCTCCCTCTCCCTCCCCTTCTCTCTCTCTCTCAAAACAACAACAGCAGCAGCGGCAACAACTTGCTGTGTGCCAGGTACTCTTTTAGCCACTTAGGTGTAAACACTTTTAAAAGTCAAGAAACCCCTTGGACTTAGGTCTTATTTTTATTTCTACTTTCTTTTAGGAAAAACTGAAGCACAGACAGATTAACCAACTCCCCTAAGTTCACACAGCCAGTAACTAGCAAAGCCCGGCTTCCAACACAAATCTCATGGCTCTAGAGGCCGGACCCCCAAGCCTTTGTACCACATTGTCGTTGTGAGAATGTGGTTACCAAAGAGAGAGCTGGCTGACCTTATGCCAGTCTTTTATCCTAAACGTCCATTTTAAAATCTCTTTGATCAGATTGTTTTCTTTATGGTAATATTTCGGAAGAGTAGAGGGCAAGAAAGAGGCATCTGGTCCTACATTTCACTTGTTTAGATTCAGGACAGAAGATTCTCTATGCTGGACACACATCTAATATCATTTTTCCAACTTTTCAAGACTCTTTGAATAAGATATGCAAGCCAGATTGTCATTCTGACAGCACTTTTCTTCGTTAACTTTTAATTTTAATATAGTTTCAAACTTAAAGAAAAATTTAAAGGATAGTACTAAGAACTGCTATATACTTTATCCAGGTTTATAAGTTGTTTAAATTTTGCCTCATTTTTCTAACTCTTTTTCTGGAATCATGTGAAACTAAGAGGTAAAGTGTGTCATCATCGCTAAATCTTTTAGTGTGTATTTCCTGAAAGCAAGAACATTGTCTTATATAATCACAGTATAATCATCATTAGGAGAGTTCACATTGATACTGACATCTAATCCACAATCCATATTCAAAATTTCCAACTTTTCCAATAATGTTCTATATTTTGATTTTTTTCTTCACTGGAGACTTTTCTCCCCCCTACCTCCCTTCTATAGATGAATGTTCATAGGAGTTTTATTTATAATCGTCAAAACTGGAAACAACCAAAATAGTAAAATTGTGGTAAATAGTTAAACTGTGGTACATTTATACCAAGAAGTACTATTCATTATTATGTGAATTAAAATGATTTATTATAATGAATTATTGATACATGTAATGATAGGTTAGATAGATCTCAAGGCTATTATGCTGAGTGAAAAAAAAAAGCCAATCACATACTCTGTAATTTGATTTATATAACATTCTCAAAATGACAAAATTAAGACTACCAGGGCCTAGGGAGGGTTTTGTGTGTGTGTATGTGTGCGTGTGACTGTAAAGGGGTGGCCATAGGGAGATCCTTGTGGTGATAGAATTGACTCCTATATTGACTGTGTTGGTGGCTGCACACATTTGCATGTGACAAAATGGTGTAGAATTACACACTCGTTTTACCAATTCAGTTTTCAGGTTTTAATATTGTACTTCAGTTATAGAAGATGTGAGTAGTGTGGGAAATGGGGTAAAGTTTACATAAGATAATTCTGTATTATTTTTGCAACTTCCTATAAATCTCTATTTCAAAATGGAGAGTTAAAGAAAAAGAGAAACATTTTGTGATATACCACATGAATTATGTAAGAGAATTATTAAATATGGATTAATTATTTAAAGGACAAAAAGTTACACATAACAGGCATGGTGATTATGTGTGTTTGTGTCTAGTTCGTTATTTTCTACTATGTTGTATCTTAAAGAGTCATTAATGGTAAGTGTTACAAAAAGCTGGGTATAAAAGTAATTTTAGAACAAATGACGGAATTTGTCCATTTATTTCTGTCATGATGACTCCTCAGATGTAGTAAAATCAAGTTCATTTCAGTTCAAAGAATTCCAAGACTGTGTTTCAGGTGGGTTCATAAACGATTCCATTTTGTCTTCAGCGGGTCACCTGCCTTCTCTGGCTTATTCTGGTGTTCCGGTGGCCCACACGTGTGCTGTTATTGCTGCATTCGGCCATTCACCTGTGAAGAAGACCCCAAAATCTTAAGCAGTGTTCTCTTTGCACTCCTTTTTAGCCTAGGTATGGGCTGGTTGGCTCTGAGTCTGTTCTGTGCTCCTATGCTTTCCAGTAACGGCTGCACCTTGGAGATATTCTTTACCTCTACTTATAATAACCACCATTATATAGTTTAAAAAGTAACCTGTGTTGGATCCTGAATAGTTCATAGAAATTTCAGTTAGAGCCCATGTAGTTTGTAATGGTTCTTTATAGCAACTCTCTCCTATAATTCAGATTTGAATCCATAGATCAATGAGGAATGTAAGTGATAGTTACCATGCTGTACCTCCTATTGACCCTCCTCAAATTACACTCTCTCCTCTTTCTAATCTTTCCTCAAAATTATTGCCAATTATTGAATCACTGAGCAATATGGATACTTTATCTTCTTAAAACTCATGTTTGATAGTGGTTCCTGAGCAAAACTACACACATCTGAGATGGAAATTTATAGTATGATCTAATTTCTACCTTTTCCTACCTTGATCTGCTGTGGCACTACTCTACGCATTCTATTCTTGTATGAACTTGGATATCTTCTTCTTCCTTTGTTTTGCTCAGGCTTTTCTCTTCATCTGGATTTCTCTCTCATGGGCATCTATAAAATGCCACCCATTCCCGGTTGCCCACCGTCTCTTCCGGTGACGCTTTCCTGAGGTCTGGATTGTCTTCCTTGTTGGAACTTCTGTTACCCTTTTGCCCTTCTTTTGGCCCGTGCATTTTGGCTTTATAGCAGCTTTATAGGCAAAATAATTCCGTCTAAAATCATGCGTTACATTTAGTTATCTTGTGTCTTGATCATCTTTCAGTTTGGACTAGTTCCTCAGTCTTTTCTTGACGTCCAAAGCCATGTGACTTTTGAGAATTACAGTCTAGGAATTTTGTTAAATGTTCTGCAACTTGGGATTGTCTATTTCTTAATGATTAGACTCAGCCTATACATCTTTGGCAGAAATATCGAAGAAGTAATGCTGTGCTCTTTTCATTGCATTTTATCAGGTGGCACATAATTTTGATTTATTCCATCGTGGATGTTCATTTTGATCACATGATTAAGGTGGTATCTGTCAGGCATATCTCCCCCACCCAGTTAAACTTTTTACTTATGCATTTATTTGTTGTTTATTTATTTAGATAGGTGTGGACTCATGGATTCCTGTTATTGAATGACTTAAAAATTCATTACTATCATTGTTTGTTTTTGTTACTCATATTGTCTCAGATTTGGCCAACAGAAACCTCAGCTGACACTGTTTCCTTGTGACATGTCTCTATCAGTTTTGGGCACTGTCTTTTTGGCACACAAAAATGTTTCAGCTCATTCCTCAATATCCCTGCTCCAGATATGGAATCAGCCATTTCTGCAAGGAGTCCTGATTTTTTAAATAAGAACATTGTGTTTACAAATCAAAATCGGGTACTAGGTGTGCTCATTGCTATTAGGGTGTCATTTCTAGGCCTTCCCAGTGGAATCAGCTGGGTAATAACTATATGTGTATACACACTCACTCACACATTTGCATCCGTGTGTGTTTCTAGATCTATATACGTATATTTAAAACCATGAATTCATACCAGTACTTCAAGTTCAGTCTAATGTCACATGTCTCATTCTTGTTTTCTCCCTTTCCGTATTTGAAATTCTCTTCTTTGACAGTGAGAAACTTGATTCCCATTGTTCTTAACATATTCACTCACTGATAAATCTGTTTCTGTAGCCAAACTCCTATCACTACTGCTCCACCGCCTCCCTATTAAGGGGTCCGCCACCCCCTGCATGAGCATCAGCTCCATTTCAGACTCCAGTGTGAGGCTACCTTTCTCCACTACTCCCGCCCCATCCCACTTGGGCCCCAGATTTCTATGCTTCACTACTGCCAGTGCTGCCTCCCCAGTCCACAAACTCTCCTCCTCACCCCCTCACCCTGCTCAGGTTCTGACTGCAGTAAGATGTTCTTCTGTGGGTCTAATCTCCTGCCCCTGTTTGGGCTCAGGTAACTGGTTCTGGAAAACTCCCATATGGGACATCCTCTTTACCCTACTTGGGCTCTGATATTCCATAATGGTCACCACCACCATTTCCTATCCCCCTGTAACTGTATCTTATCTATAAGTGCCCCCCACCCTCCCTTTCGGGCTCTGACGTGCTGTACCAGGCCTCCCTTTCTTGTGAACCTTAACCTTTGCGTCGTGCTAACTCTGCTGCTGGGCTGCTCATCTCCCAACTCGGGTACTCTTCTCATCCCACTCAGATATTGACACCCCATTCTGGGACCCTCCTACCTAATCCTCCTCCTCACCTGCTTGGGCTCGGTCACCTCGCCTCAGATGCCCTTCCTGCGCTAGCTGTCCTTTCCCTCTTGGGCTCTGACACCCCCATGCCAGGCCACTGCCACCTTCTCCCCCATGGATGAAGGCTTCACCAGGCCCTTCAGGCTCCACCCTATTGTGTGTGCAGCCCTCACTCACAGACAGACTCCTGCCCTCACCTGTGCACCACCGCTTCTCCGAGGACACTCTCCATACCCTTCTGGGACTCAGCACTGCGTGCTGTACCGCTGAACACTTAATGTGGGTGCCTTCCTTACCTCTGAGGCCTGGGTACCACAGCACCCTCACTGTCTCTTCCCTGCACGGATGCCCTCCCGTCTCACTCCAGCTCCAAGACCCACAGGATGCCTGGCACACTCTGTGCCAGCTTGGGCACTCTGTTCGCAATTGCCCCACCCCCTCGTACCTGCTTGGGGTCTGATGCTCGGCACTAAGCCCCCGCTATCTCCATGGCTACCCTCCTCACCCTTCCTCCCCAGGGGTACCGTTCTCACTGGGCTTGAGCCATAATACACCACCCTGTGCCACTGTGGTCTGCACCTCACTGTCCCTCTGCTGATACATACCTTGCTCAGCTCCAGCTAATAGCTTTTGAACTAAATTGCCTGGAAGAAGAGGAAGGGGCACAGAGGAGAGAAAGGCGAGGAGAGGGGGAGGAGAGGAGGAGAAAAAGGGTAGAGAAGGAAGCGAGGGGAAAGAAAGCCTGGAAGTGGCTTTTGACAGAGCTTACCCAGACCGAGCCACAAACCCGGGGATATCATTCATATTTTCCTTTTGTTTTCAGAGGTATTCATTCTTTGCACAATTTGAACATTTAGCCAACATTTCAGTATTCTGTGCCTTCCTCGGGGTACTAGAGAGGCTTATTCTCTGCAAACAGCTGTTCAGTATGATACCACCAGGGTCCTCCAGTATATTTATAGCTTTGGAATTCACAACTACCTATAATTTATACATGCATAGTTCTTCAAAAAATGCAAAAATTAAATCCTTCTAACTTATAGGGAGTATGGAATCCAATCAGTTTTAGCAAGCTTTCCTGTATATTAATTACCATTTATTTGAATGCCGTTTTAAAAAGCCATAAATCTGTAAATACATTTTGTAACCTTGATCAAACACTATTTTTAAACTCCTTTTGCAATTTGGGAATTTTGCAAGGCCTGGAACAAAGAATAAAATGTCAGAATGAAACTAGTTTTTATGATGAAATGGTGGTTACAATATAATTATTATAATTAATGCTAAAACCTAGCTATAATTCAACATGTTTGGCCATAGCGCTTCTCCAGTGACTCACATTGTGACAGATTTACTCCCAGGTAATGTGATGAGCTGTGGCTGGATGTTCTCACTCGTGTATGTGGTGTGATGGTTTATTATAACAGTATCACGGCTGTGGTGGTGAAGCTTTCCTACCGTTGTGTTTCTTCGTAGGAAAGAGTCTCAAGAAAAAAATACACCACTTTGTGTATCAGCTTCTTAGTGTTTCTCCTAACGAAGGCTCCCTGAAAAGGGAGGAGCAGCTGCAAATAAGACCTATTCTTTTATGTAATAAGCTGCCAAAGGCTAGGAAGTGATGACTGACATTCTGCTTATTGCAATAGGCTGAAGAACAATTTTGCACGTTCACCAGGCAAGAAATACGGCTGTGGTGCCCGTTATCGACAAAAGGCAACACAGGCGGGATTCCATAGCTTCATTGCTTCAGTCTGTGACATTAAGGTTCAACCCCTGCACGAGACGCATAAATATCCTTGGGATTTTCTTCAGTAAGCACACACTAGAGGTTAATAATGTGGGGATGTTTGATTCCCTGCTGTTTTAAATAATTTCATGGAAAATCTAATGCGGTAGGACACTAGTTTAGAAAGGTTATTACCCTCATCAAACGATAGCACTTCTTCCCTATTATTTTCTACCAATTTCTTGCCCTTACAGCTCCTCTCTCTTCATTTACCACAAATGATTCTTCAAAACGACACTCTGTGGTTGGGTGGAGATGGGATTGGAGAAAGCTTAATCCCTAATCAGGGCCCTGTCAGTGCTGGTAGTCGTGTGCATCTTTCTTCCTTCTTCTGCTTGCTGGAGCTCAGAGACAAGACAGAGATGCACAGTCACTGGAGGGGAGTCACTGGAAACCAGTTCCTACCACCTCGCTGGCGCCATTTTACAGGAGGCCATGAGAGCTAGAGCCCACAGGGAGCCTCCAGGCAGTTACAGTTGTAATAAGCCCACCCCGGCTCTTCTCCATGAAATGGCGGTCTGATCTGCTAAATTCTTGAGTCATTATTATCTCAGTTATGGCAGGTACTTAGAAGAGAACTCTAAGAAGGCTCCTGGGCTCACAGTGGTTTTAGGATTAAGGAACAAATACGGGGTTCCATGGACTGTGCCATTCCAGGCTAACCAAGTACGAAAGAGAGTCCTGTTCGGTATTCATCCTTCGTTTTCCTACGGGGACACAAGGTTTGGGTAGGTGGCCACGGGCATTTCTCAGCCTTCTTTGCAGATGGGCCCCCTGCGGCTGAGTTGCGGCCAACGAGCAGAAGTTGTTTGAGTCGGACGTTTGAGAAAGATCTTTAACATGGCAGGACAGACCCAGCTGGCAGTTTCTTTTCTGGCTTTTGTTCTCTCTTTGGGCGGCCACCTGTCTCGGTTTGCCTGGGACTGTCAGGGTCCCAGAGGCACGGGCATTTCAGCCTCAGAGCCCGGATAGCCGTGGGCACCCTGGCTTAGGTGATCACCCTGCCTCTCGGGGTGCCAGCACAGCGCATGTGTGCTGGTTGGACCTCCAGCCGCTGTGTCGTGAGCGTAGGTGAGATCTCATCCTGACGGGGCTGGCCAGGAGGTGACAGGCTCTGGTTCCGCGGCAGCGGCCCTGGACTTCTCAGCACATCAGGGGAAAAATCACTCCCAACTTAGTGAAGCGGTGTTTTTTGGAGTGAAGTGGTTCTCTTTTTTAGCAACCACACATTCCATTAATGTTGGCTTAGCTCAGGGCCCCGTTTACACCCGCGTGGAGTGGCAGACCTTCCCTCTGACTGCAGAACTTCAGTTCCTTGGAGAGAGACGGCTTGAACCTTGTGAAAATGGTTCAGATCCAGGTGTGTCAGACTCCAGACTCTCTCTTGCTGTGACTTCACGCTGAATTTCCTTGTTCTCAGTCCTCACCCCTTTACAACGTACTCTCAAAAGAACCCCGAGACAGACTTGCCTGGAGCTCGGAACAGCTCAGTGTCTGGCGAGAAGGGCCCTTACGGGTGACTGGCGCCCTGGTGCCCCCTTTATTATGAGGAGGAGAGAGAGGCCCAGTGAAAAGAAGGGGTGTGGAAACCTGAGGTCTGAGTCCGTTTGCTCCCTGTGTTGCAGAGGCTGCCTCTCCTTGCCCGCAGCTGCCCGGGGGTCACCCCCATTGCGAATCACAGCCGTTCATCCTAGAGTTCTCCTGCCCTCCTTCGACCGCGGACTTCAGTGTGTAGCCCCTGTCTCCGGACTTCCCTGTTTGTGTTGTGGTGGCATCTTACGACAGGAGCTTCGCAGCTAAAATAACGCTGCTATTCAGAACTTGAGAGTTTGGGGCGCCTGGGTGGCTTAGTCGGCTGAGCGTCCGACTTTCGCTCAGGTCATGATCTCTCAGTTTGTGGGTTCGAGCCCCGCGTCGGGCTCTGTGCTGACAGCTCAGAGCCTGGAGCCTATTTCAGAGTCTGTATCTCCCTCTCTCTCTGACCCTCCCCTGCTCACGCTGTCTCTCTCTCTCTCTCCTAGAAATTAATAAAAAACATTAAAAAAAAAAGAACTTGAGAATTTTGTTTCATTCTGATTTTTCTGTGGAGGGGTGTGGGGCACTGACTTTGGGAATAATTGCAATGTTTCATAAAAATTATTTACCTTTTACTTAGTTGAGTATCAGAATTATCCTTTCCCATCAAGGAAAGCATAGTATTGGGCTTATATTAAATATTCAAACAAGTTTTTTTAAAATAAATGACAAAAAGAAAGTAATGAAAACATACTTAGTGAGTACCTATTATGTGCCAGCAGTCAGGAATCATTCTAGTTAGGTGGTATCTATGCAATACCAGGTGTTAAAATTTTGAATACCACCTCTGGGGCAAGGAGCACACTTGCGTGTGTGTGTGTGCGCACACACACACACACACATAGGTATGTGCATGTGCATGCATCTGATTTAATTCTCAAACTATAGGAGGCAGGGAGTGAGGCTCAGAACAATCATACACTTATGGAAGGGCACACAGTCACCAAGTAGCTGAGCAGAAGTTTGAAGCTACGTCTTCTAACCTCAAGACTGTGCATTTCTTTTGAATCCACTTCCTGTTGACGGTCCCCAGGCTAGCTCTCTGCCAGGGCTGTCAAGCAGAGCTGTGAAGCACACTCATTTTAGAGGCACATGGAGCAGGGAACTAGCATGGATTGAATGTCTTCTTTGTGGCTTTCTATAGACTCGACTTAGAGTCCTTTTTAGTCAGTGTTGACCCACACCTTGTAATATGCATAGTATCATCCCCATGTTTTATACCCATTTTACACATGAGGATACCGAGCCTTGCAGAGACTAAAAGCCTTATTTACGGTCAAACTGCTAAAAATGTAGGCTACAGAGTCACTCTGCCCAGCTCCAAAGTCCGTTCTCTGAGCCACTGCACAGTATTTCTTCTTATTTATAAGACACTCTGCACTCATTTTTCTCACTTAAGTACGTATTTCATGGATTTTTTTCAGGCTAATAAGCAACATAACTTTCCCTAGTATAGATATACCTCAGTGTATTTGGCTGGCCTCCTACCACCATGTCACATATAATGCTGCAGTCAAGTTTTTTTAAAACATATGTTGTTAGGTACTAGCGTATTGACTTCTATATTTGTTAGATCCCCAAAGCTGGAAAGGTAGAGCTGAGCCAATGGGTTTGGATATGTTTAATTATAATAGCCACTGCTACATTAGTTACAGCTATTATTACATTAAAAATTGTGATAAAATATACTTAACATAAAATTTGCTAGATTATCTTTATGACAAGTTGCTGGCAGTCCAGACTCCCTTCACCAACGAGTGAGAAGGGGCGCGCCCACTTCCTCACCAGCACTGTGTGCTCCTGGCCTGCAAACTTACCAAGCTGCTACTTGAAATGGATACTTGATTGTTGCTTGGATTTGTATTTCCCAGACTGCTCATGAGCTTGAGCACCATACCATCTATTTATTCTTTGCCAAGAAGTATGAACTTTCAATCAAAGGGCTCAGGACTTTGAGATAAAAATACTAAATTTCCATTTAGGGCTTTGGACATTAAAAGCAGGTAAAGGGCATCTGAATGGGTGAGTCTATGTCTAAAGTGGGAGCTTCCTTGGCCTTGTTCTACGCCCCTGAAATAATTTATTCTGCTTATAAGTTAGCCCATAACAGCCTGTGCTTTAATGATGAACTAAATTATCTTCTATTTGGATTTAGAAGCTGTAGGAAAAGGTGGGAAACAAAAGCGATTTTGAGATACAAACAAATCATCCTGCCTGCCATCGAGTGTTGTCTTTTGTCACGGGATTCCATTCTGTGCACTTCCAGAACGCCTTTCAGCATGCTGTTGTAAAGAGCCCTTCAAAAATCAATCAGATGGAAGACGACTTTACATTTTGTAGATGTGGAAAGAGAAAGGACGATGGTCTCGGGGCCCACGTGCAGCTCAGGGAGGTGGCTGTCCTCTGCGGTGGTTTTTTCTCATTCTGCAGAAGGACCACAGGAAGGGAGTCCTCTGTAAAGTCAGATGAGCTGAATGTTATATGAAGTTCTGGTTGACAAGCCAGACGAGAGTTGGGCCAAACTGCCTAGTCATTCCAGTTATTATGTTATTACGTTTGAAAATTGTGATAAAATACACATAGCATAAAAGTTGCTAGATTATTTATGACTGGGAAGAGAGGGAGCCTTGCTTCATAACTACTGCCTTCTCTGAGGGACACCTTCTATGGGGTCATAGCTAAGTGTTTTGAGTAGGTGGATTTTTGCCATTGGGAACTCCTTACACAAAAGTGAAATTCCATCAGCTCTCCAGTGAAGAATTTTGTTTGTGTGGAGAGACCGTGCCCTACCTGTGAACCACATTTTAAAATGCATTTTGAGGTTTGAGCTAATAATGTGAATGACATTCAGTGAGATTGCCAAATGCTGGTAATTTACTCTCATTTTCACATTAATGTGGGCCCACCTGTGATGAATTGGAAACTAAATAAGCACATCAGTTTTAATTAGATATTTCAGAGGCTGGATCTAGTTAAACAGCAGTCTTCATTCTTATCTATTAAATAGTGAAAGAGTTTAGCACATTCTTCAGAAAAAGTTTACACCCCCAACCCACCATTTGTCCTTCTTTGTTTTGCAAATATTCTTTGCAGATGGAGGCCTTTGAGTTCAAAAGGGCCTAGATTGGTGCAAAGAGGGAGAGAGATGATTGCATTTAACTCTAAAAAGATAACCAGATCATCTAGTTCATTTGCAGTATGTTTCACACTAAGAAACATGAATTTGGGAATCTTTAAAAAGACAAATAGAAGATTGTGGTTGCCTGGAGGATGCCGACTAGGGGACTGAGAGTTCTGTGTTCCTCAGACGCGGATCCTGCAAATCAGGATCTAAAACTACCACTAGGGTATGGCGGATAGATGCTGAATGACCTTCTATCAGAGAAAGGAGCCATTTTTCAAAATTCAAGACAAGATATTACAGTCCTAACGAAGGCAAAATGTTCTCTGATGCGTAAGGGTCTAAGACCTAATGAAAGAAACTAGCATAGATGTGCAGGTAACTTTGATTAATATTTGTGAAGGGTGAGGATTAATAGTAGACAATGAGGCTTAAAACTCAGTAGCCCTGAAAAAATTATTTATAGGTGCAGTTTTTGCATTGGTTTTAACATCATTCTCCAGTGTCATTTCCCTAAGTGTTTCTACCTGGTTAGACTGAACTCTGCGAGGCTGAGGTTGTGTCTGTCTTACTCTGTCTACATCCCCAGTGCTTAGAACAGAGGCTGTTCTATGGTAGGTGCTTCATAAACATTTGTAGCCCTCTCTGTATGCTAATCCCTTGTTCTAAAATGTTCTCTCCCTGCAGATTTCGGTCATTGCCTATGTCCTGGCTATGCTTTCACCAAAGAGAATTGTGGCAATATTTACATGTCATTTTTCCTTTGTTTTTCTTAAGAGGGGAGTACCAAACAGTTGGCTACAGATTTACCTTCGTGAGTTTTTAAAAAAATTAAAGTCTGGATGCACATGAAAGAGAAAAGAATTCAAAAGGAGTCTGTTTATCGTCAGAAAATCACAGATGCTTAGAATAGTTTTATTATAGTATTATAGTAGCAAAAAAAAAAAAGAGAAAAGGAAAAAGAAAAAAATTCTAGGAGATAATAAATTGTAGTTAGGTAAATTATGTTGGTTTCATACAGTAAACTCTATACAGACATTAAAACAATGTTTTAGAATAAAATATAAGGATAAAATCATTCTAATATATTAAGAAAAAAAGGAGGTAAAAAAACATTAGAGCATAATCACATTTTTAGAAGTATTCCTTTTTATAGAAAAAAGAAAGAATTTACATCAAACTTCTTTATAGTTTTCCAAATTTTAAGCTAAAAAGCATATTACTTTTATATTCAGAAAATATGTTACAGAAGTGTAGGATTTCTTTGAATAGAAATATCTTTTGCTGTATTTAAAATGTGATGTCATTTCCCAGGAAATTGAGTAGGTCTATGGGAAGGGAAGGTAGTGCTTTCTTTTCTTTTTGATTTTATTTAATGTTTATTTATTTTTGAGAGAGACAGATTGTGAGTGGAGGAGGGTCAGAGAGAGAGGGAGACACAGAATCTGAAACAGGCTCCAGGCTCTGAGCTGTCAGCACAGAGCCCGACGCGGGGCTTAAACTCACAAACCACGAGATCATGACCTGAGTCGAAGGCGGACGCTTAACCGACTGAGCCACCCAGGCGCCCCGTGGAAGGTAGCGCTTTGAAGAAAGCAGAGATGAGTGTGTGGGGAAGGAAATCCTGTGTTTGTGGGCAGTGAAGGAGTTCGAGATCTGCTGTGCCAGTTTGCACATCTCCCTGGAACACGGCCACAACAGCTTATCTGAGAAAAAAATGTGCCTTCACACTGTTGCTGTACGATTACCACAAAGAATTCACAAATGGAGACTGAAAGAGGAAGTAGCATTTAACAGCTTTTCATACCTGCTCCAATGTATTTTATACATGGCTGTATAGATACCTCCCCCCCCTCCCCCCGAGCAATGGGTTGGAAATGATTTTCAAATTTACTGTCCCTATCTGCTTCATGAATGATCTCTTAAAAAAGGTCTCACTGCCTTTGACGTACCATCCAGACTCCTTACTATGATGCACATACATGATGTTGGGAGCTGTCTCCTGCCTTCCTCCCACGCCCCTCTCTTTTCACTTCCCCAAATGTGTCCCAGACTTCATCACGCCGGACAACTCACAGCTCTTGTGTGTACCATCCCTATTACTCAGCCTGAACTTCCTTCTAGAAGGAAGAAAAGAAAGCTCCTTTTTATTTTTTAGAATGTTTATTTGTGAGAGAGAGAGAGAGAGAGAGTGTGTGTGTGTGTGTGTGTGTGTGTGTGTAGGCTGTTTTAGTATATTTGGGGGAGGGGCAGAGAGATAGGGACACAGGCTCTAAGCGGGCTCTGTGCTGACAGCAGAGCCTGATACGGGGTTTGAACTTAACAAACTGTGAGATCATTACCTGAGCCAAAGTCAGACTGAGCCGCCCAGGTGCCCCTTCACCTATTCTTAAGTAAAAAGAAATAAGAATAGAATAGTTGATGAAAGAAAGGCAGGGGGGGATAGGTGCCCTTTGTTAATATGCATATATTAAATCAGTCTTGCCATTAATTTAGTTTGAAAATCTTTAGCTATTCATGCAAACTCCTTCCTTCTGTCCCTCTGCCTTTTGTTACCACCTGCATACATTCTCTCCTTCCATCTTTGGGTCTTTCCTCCTCTCCCTGGCCCGGGTTTGCTCACATGCTCATTTTCATTACTATTGGTCCATTTACCCAGATAACCTTTAAGTGTAACCAGCATAACACACTTTCACAGTCAGAAGAGCGGATGAAATGGGCTCCTGGGTGGCTCACTTGGTTAAGCGTCCAGCTTCGGCTCAGGTCATGATCTCACGGTTCGTGGGTTCGAGCCCCGCGTCGGGCTCTGTGCTGACAGCTCAGAGCCTGGAGCCTGCTTCGGATTCTGTGTGTGTGTGTGTCTCTCTCTCTGTCCCTCTCCTGGTTGCATTCTCTCTCTCATAAAAATAATAAAAACATTGGGGCGCCTGGGTGGCTCAGTCGGTTAAGCGTCTGCCTTCGGCTCAGGTCATGATCTCACGGTTCGTGGGTTCGAGCCCCGCGTCGGGCTCTGTGCTGACAGCTCAGAGCCTGGAGCCTGCTTCGGATTCTGTGTCTCCCTCTCTCTCTGACCCTCCCCTGCTCACACTGTCTCTCTCTCAGAAATAAATAAAACATTAAAAAAATTTTTTAATAATAAAAACATTAAAAGTTAAAAAAAAAGAACAGCAGATGAAATCTGTACTTTCCTCAGTACCTAGAACTGCCTGTCATCTTTTCACAAAGCCTAACAGGCATAAATTGGTTATTTCTAAGTAAAAATTTTCTGGTTTTGTTGTTTTCCTGACCCCGTTTTGGATTTGCATTGCTTAATTTCACCAGCTATGTAAGTGACACACAGTCTCCAAGGGAGCTTCTGACAAACTGCATGAATTTTAAAGTGGGATTTTGCTCTGCTTCCCTTTTGACCTGTGTCACTTTGGAAGACGGCGTTCTCTTTCCCGCGGTTGTTGCCCGAAATGTTCCGAGATTGCTGTTTGTGCTAAAACAGGCTGTAGAATGTAGTAGAAACACGCTGGCCTGGATGGGAATTGGGAAATCTAGGTTCCAGTTCCAGTTCTGACCAAAGCCATGTGACCTTGGAGAAACGTCCATTCTTTTTATTTTATTGTATATTCACTGAAGTCCAACTATGTGCCAATATTGTACTGGTCACAAGGGTTATAAAGATGAATTCGATGTAGTTTCTCTTTCTTTAAGGAGCTAAGAGCA
This sequence comes from Crocuta crocuta, assembly GCF_008692635.1. Taxonomy (NCBI): domain Eukaryota; kingdom Metazoa; phylum Chordata; class Mammalia; order Carnivora; family Hyaenidae; genus Crocuta; species Crocuta crocuta. The sequence goes on from NW_027527932.1 coordinate 2,263,557, forward strand.
GAGGGAGGGGGAGAGACAGATACATAAACCCTTGCGACACCGTATGACGTGTGCCATGAGCAGCCGCTACAGGTCACCGTGAAGTTTTAGAGGAGGCAGGGGTTCGTTCACTTTGCTCAGGGGCAGAGACAAAAACATGGCCAGCATCGTGAAGAGGAGTCGAACTTCGCCAGCTGGGGGCAGGAAAGAGAATCCGGTCAAGGAGAACTCACGCAGGGTCACAGACACAGCCCCGAACGGCCAGTTACAACCCACTGGGAAAAGCAGGTTGTTGGTGTGTCGCTGTCTGTGTGCTGTCCGTGTGTTGGTCTGTGTGGTAAAGGGGCATTTGAGGGAGCAGAGGGGGCGCTGGGGGCACGAGACGGAAGAGATGGCTGGAAGGACGAAATCAGGTAAGGTGGAGTTTGAAGGCCTGACTTTTCTTATTACTAAATGTTACTAGTATGGGCCCTTCAGAGGTAACATTATCTAGTTCAAATTATGCTTGTTTCCTCTTGCAGATTATACTTTATAATTGCATGGTGCTAAAAAAAACCCCGTGCACAATCTAGTGGCATAGGTTGCTATGGAACTGAGATTTGTATATGAGCTATGTGGAGACTGGGACACAAAGACATTGTGTGCTTAAGGTCTCATGGTCCTTGGATTCAGGCCTAGACAGTCATTTGAGTTATTCTTTCAGAATGAGCAAAGACTAAGACAAAACAAACAACCAAAACTCCAGCCAATTAATGTAACCTCATTTAAGGAACAAATCTCCAAAACAGGGCTTATCAACTTCCGTATACATATGAATTATCACAGGGGTCATATTAGAATGTACCTTCTAAATTCAGTTGGTGTGGGGCCCAGGCTTCTAGTAAGCTCCCAGGTGCTGCCGGTGCTGCTGGGCTTGAGTCTGCACCTGGAGGGGCAAGGCGCATGGAACAGTGTGGGAGCCACTAGTCACTTCTTGCTACTTAATTTTAATACAATTAAAATTAAGTAAAATTAAAAACTCAGCGCCTCAACTGCACTAAGCACTTTGCAAGTGCTCTGTAGACACCTATGGCTAGTGGACTTCCCTTTGTGGAAAATTCCATTGGACAGTGCGGCTCCAGAGAACATTATGAACAACCATTTAATAATGAAAGCTTGCCCTGAGAACTCCTTATCGGCAGTGACTATATTTAGAAATATTTAGAGTGATGTTATCAAGGTGGTGAGGTAGCTTCCATCCCTACCACAAAGATCAACAAATGGACAGCTATCCCTAATCAGAAACAGCTCTGGGTGAGCCCAGGTGTCTACCTAAGAAACTTCAGCAGGGGACACCTGGTTGGCTCAGTTGGTTAAGTGTCCGACTCTTCATTTCGGCTCGGGTCAGATCTCACAGTTCATGGGTTTGAGCCCCACGTCAGCTCTGCTCTGACAGTGTGGAGCCGGCTCGGGATTCTCTCTTTCGCCCCATTGCGCGCTCTCTGTCAACATAAACAAACAAAATTATTAAAAAGAAGAAACTTCCACAAGATAATGGAATAAAACACCCGAGGATAACTGTACAAAAAGAGAGGGAAGAACAGGTTCGTTTTGCTTGCACCATCCCGTTGACCACCTTGACCCCAAAGGGGACTTACCCGCTAGAAAGAGTCCCCTTGCCAGAAAAGGGCGGGAGTGATGAGCGGCCAGCCTCCCTAGCCGTTTGGGGCATGACACAGAAGCCCGCTTTGGTTCTGGCCCACCCAGAAGCCGGCAGGGCTGAGACAGAGAGAGATGGCCAGGGGCAAGGAAGCGGGTCAGAGGCTGCCAGCACTAGCCGTGCGGTGAGGACCATGGTTCCCGACGACCTGCTCTGAAGACGACCCAGCAGGTCCGCCCCGGAAGAAACCAGGGGCGCAGAGGCGCCCCCCACCCCCAGCAGATTCCACAGGCTTGTGCCCCTCGTGGGCTCCTCACCAATACGAGCTGCCTGACCCCTTCCCCACTGCCGCGTCCCCCTTGCCTCAGCTGGAGCCTGAGATGCCCTGGGGCCGTGTGAGGGCAACACGCTAGCGTCTACGCCATGTGCGTGCTTGAGGCTAGACTGCACACTTCCACGTTGCCAGCCTGACGTGCCACGGCCGTTATTACGGCACAGGCCTTCGGGGATCTGCAGCCGCAGAAGTTCGTGGCAACCGCCAGGGCCCCCGAGCCGCTTGCGGGCCCGCATCTGGGCCTGTCTCCAGCTACTGGCGCAGACCGCTGGGCTCACCTTCAGCTCGCCCTGCGAGCTGTGCACCTGCACGCCCCTGGCCCATCCGTGTCACCGAGCTGCGGCGCTGTGTGCACACGGTTGTCAATGTTGTGGACTCAAGTGTTCAGAGCCAGTGAGGAGTCACATGACTCCACACCGGGAGCCGCCCCACATCCCTGCACCTGGTGCTCTACTGCTTAGACCCAGGACGGCAGCATGCTCCAGCACGCCCCCGCCTACAGGGGAGCATAGTTCCTTACCTAAGTTATTCCCTACAACCGAGAAGAGGTGACTGCTTATTGAAATGTGTAGACACCTCCACAAGTCTACAGGAATCATGGAATCAGGAAAACATGACACTCCCAAAGGAACACAGTAAACTTCAAGTGATTGACCCAAAGAAATGGGATACATGAATGGTCTGACAGAGAATTAAAAATAATTGTTCTAAAGGGGAGATACTCTTGTAGCACAGATAAGCAGTCTAATGAAATCAGGGAAAAAATACAAGAAGAAAGTGAGAAGTTTAATCAAGAGAAAGAGAGCATTAAAAAAAAAAGGCCAAAACAGAAATTTTAGAGCTCAAGAATACAATGACTGAACTAAAGATTTCAGTATAGAGTTTTATCATAATACTAGATTAAACAGAAGAAGAAGTGGTAAGTTTGAAAACAGATCATTTAAAGTTATCCAGTCAGAGGAGCACCTGGGTGTCTCAGTGGTTCAGTGTCCGACATCGGTTCAGTCTCCGACTTCAGCTCAGGGCATGATCTCAGTTTGTGCGTTTGAGCCCCGTGTTGGGCTTTGTGCTGACAGTGCAGAACCTGGAGCCCGCTTCAAGCTCTGTGTCTTCCTCTCTCTCTGCACCTTCCCTTCTCACGTTCTGTCTCTCTCAAAAACAAATAAACATTAAAAACAAACAAATAAATAAATAAATAATCCAGTCAGAGGAGCAAAAAGAAAAAAGAATAAAAACAAATGAAGAAAGCCTATGGGAGTTGTGAGACACCATTAAGAGAAACAGTCTATACACTGTTGGAATCCTAGAAAGAGAAGAGATGGAGAAGGGGACAGAGAGTTTGCTTAAAGAAATGGTGGCTGAGGGGTGTCTGGGGTGGGGGGGCTCAGTCAATTGGGCATCCAACTGCCAGAGTGGAGCCTGTTTGGGATTCTCTCCTCTTTTTCTGTCCCTCCCCTGCATGCTCTCTCAAAATAAATAAAAAAATTTTTAAAAAATGGCTGAGAACTCCCCAAGCCCGGAAAGAGATTAGAACGTCCGATAGGTCACTCCATAATTGTAATTCAAAATGTTCTTCATGACACTTTATAATGAAACTGCCTAAAATCAAAGAGAATTTTTAAAGCAGCAAGAGAAAAACATTTATACAAGGGAATCTCCATAAGGCTATCAACAGATTTCTCAGCACAAATTTTGTGGATTAAGAGAGAGTGGGATGATACAGTCAAAGTGCTGAAAGAAAAAAAGTTGCCATCCAGAATATTTTACTCAGCACAGCTATCCTTCAGAAATAAAGGCAAGATAAAAGTTTTCCCAAAAATAAAAGCTGAAGGAAATCATGACCACTAAGCCTACCTTAAATGAAATGCTGACAGGAGCTCTTTAGGCCAAAGTGGAAAGACACTAACATAAAAATTTCTGAAAATGTACAATATACTGGTAAAAGTAAGGTGCTGTTAAGCTCTAAAGCACCAGATCTCTAAGTATCCAAAAAGTTGTTCTGTTTTACTGCGTTGATACTAACCTTCCATAATTCCCTTCCTTCTGTTTGGGACAGTAGTCTTTTTCCATTATAAAAAGAGAAGATATTACTCAAAACAGAAAAGCTACTCCTTCTTAAGCATATGTGTTTGCTATTTAGTTGGGTGTCCTTGGTTTTCTTTAGGACATATTGAAGAGTATTTATCTTATATCTAGCCCCATCAAGTTTCAGATACTAAGAAAATATTTATGTTAGCTTAATTAGTTGGTGCAGTGGGTCTCAACTTGCACTCTACCACACAAGTGTCTGGGAGGCTTTACAAAATCCTGACCTCAGTCTCATACCATTGACCAATTAAGTCATAGGCTCTGGGGTGGGACCTGGGTTCAGGATTTTTAAGATTTCTCTATATTTTTTTTATCTTTAGGTGATTACCCTTGACATTTTATCATATATAAGCTAAACTAAATTTTCACTTGCACAGTATTTTAATCCTATCTAAAAACAATTGTAGAACTTTAGACAATTCTTAAACTTTAGTGTGCGTGTAATTTCCTGGGACTCTTATTCAAGTGGCCCGAGAGTCTGAATTTCACACAAAATTACAGGTGATGCTGATGCTGGCCATCAGTAGACCACAGTTTTAACGTCAGTGTCAACCTAGAATTTTAGTTTTGCTCTTTTTCAGTCTTAAAACTTAGGAATATTCTTTTACATAAATATTTAAGTTTTCATATGTTTGTAATTTTATTTGTTATCATTCTTCTTTCATCTTAAAATATTCTCCTAGAGTTATTTTCTCTTTCAAAAATACTTAAATTCTTGTAGTATAAATTTCTTGGTGGTAAACTCCAAGCTTTTATTTGCCTTCTGAGTGTATTTATTTTATCTTAATTAAAGAATTTAACTGGGTAAATAATTCAAGGTTGATATTTGTTGTCGTGGACTGAATGTTTGTGTCCCCACCAAATTCACATATTGTAGTCTTAACCCCCAATAGGAGATAGTATTAGGAGGTAGGAACTTTGGGAGATAATTAGGTTTAGATGAGGCCATAAAGATGGAGCCCATATGATGGTATTAGTGCTCTTCTAAGAAGAAATGCCAGAGCTTTCTCTCTGCCATGTGAGGACACAGCAAGAAGGCAGCCATTTATAAGCAAGAAAGAGGATTCTTACCAGATTTCACAGCCTCTGTAATTGTAAGAAATAAATGTCTGTTATTAGAGCCACTTAATCTATGGTATTTTGTTACAGCAGCTCAATTAGGTTAAGCTACCTTTTTCAACATCTTTTAAGATATTCTGTTGTTTTCTGGCTTCTATTGTTACTGCTGAGAAATCTCTGTCATTGGAATTTTCTTTTCTTTGTAGACAACATGTATATTTTTTAAACATTTATTTATTATTGAGAGACAGAAAGAGACAGAGCATGAGCATGGGAAGGGCAGAGAGAGGGGGAGATACAGAATCTGAAGCAGCTCCAGGCTCTGAGCTGTCAGCACAGAGCCCGATGCGGGGCTCAAACTCACAAACCGTGAGATCATGACCTGAGCTGAAGTCGGACGCTTAACCGACTGAGCCACCCAGGTGCCCCGACAATATATATTTTATCTCATATTCCCTTAAAGATCTTTGGTGCCCTGTAGTTTTACTACATAAATATGAATTTATTTTTATTTATTTTTTACGGGATTCCTGGATCCATGAATCCATATTTGTACCAGTTCTGGA
>NW_027527932.1:2269338-2269532 GCF_008692635.1 Crocuta crocuta
TACAAATATTGCCTTTCCTTCTCTTCTTCTTTTTTCCCCGCCTGTGTCTCTGACCAGCTGTATCCTCATTTCATCCTTCGTATTTCTTGTCTTCCTAATGTTTTCTATTTTATTATCTCACTGTGCTACTTAATGGATATTTTTATCAGATTGCTTTCTTATTTTATGTATAGCATTTCATGATTTGCTGTTTA
>NW_027527932.1:2269609-2281272 GCF_008692635.1 Crocuta crocuta
GTCATTTGGATAGTTTCCTATTATTTGCTCATATTTATTATTGTGTGTTTTATTTCTTTTTTAACTATTTTTTAAATGTTTATTTAATTCATTTTGAGAGAGAGAGTGGGTGAAAGAGCAGGGTAAGGGCAGAGAGAGAGAGAGAGAGAGAGAGAGATTGAGAGAGAGAGAGAGAGAGAGAGAGAATCCCAAGCAGACTCTGTGCTGTTAGCACAGAACCCAACATGGGGCTTGATCTCATGAACTGAGAGATCATGAACTGAGCCAAAGTCAAGAGTCAGATGCTTACCTAACTGAGCCATCCAGGATCCCCATGTGCATTTTATTTCTTTAAGCAGTTAAAAAATTATTTTCATATATGTCATCATATTCTATTTCCTGTATCTGCAGTTTCTTGGATAGGCAGTTCTGTTGTTTACAACTTCTTCTGACTTTTACATACAGTGGTTTGCATCTCAAATGCTTGGTGATTTTTAAAATTTCATCAACTCATTGCTTAATTTTAACCTATATGAGTTATATGTATCTAAAGTAGAGTGGTTCTCCTTCAATATGTTTTATTAAACAATGAGAAATTTATGATCTAACTTAAAAATCTGTAATAGTCTGTTCCAGAATGGGTCAGTAGTTCAACAATAACTTANTTAACCGACTAAGCCACCCAGGCGCCCCAGGGACTTCTGTATTTTGTCTTGACCATCCTCTTGATCAGGAATGTATCTTTCATGACTGCTGGGTAGCTGAACAAGTTCTATACATTCTGTATTCATGCAAAAAAATCCTTCCTGATGCTCTGTTTCTACTTGTCATTATATATTTCTATATGGAATTATTTTCTGTTACTTTAAAGAACTCTTTTTAGTATATTTTTTGATAACAAGACTGTTGGTTGTTAATTGTATATTTTCATTTTTTATGGAAAATATTTATTTTACCTTTTTTTAAAAATTTATTTTTGATATATAGAGAGAGCATGAGCAGGAGCAGAGAGAGAGGGAGAAACAGAATTGGAAGCAGGCTCCAGGCTCTGAGTTGTCAACACAGACCCTGATGTGGGGCTCGAACCCATGAACTGTGAAATCATGACCTGAGCCGAAGTCGGACGCGTAACCGACTGGGCCACCCAGGCGGCCCTATTTTACCTTTATATTTTAAAAAGATTTTCTTTTGCTTGGTGTAAACTTTTAAGTTGATAGATTTTTCTTCCTGAAATTTAAAGATGTTGTATTATTTCTTTGGATTTCATAGTTTCTAAAAAAAAAAAAGTCAGTTATCAGCCATAATGCTACTCTTGCAAGCTCCTTGAAGAATTTCCTGTTTTTAAGATGTTTCTGTTTATCTTTGGTTTCCTAAATTTGACCAGAATATGACTGTGTATGGTTTCTTTTGAATTCTACTTGAGGTTCATTGAGTCTCTTGATGTCCTTGGAATATTCTTAGCAATTATTTCTTATTTCTTCTCCTTTTTCTCTCTTCTATTGTTCTAGGACTCTGATTGCATACATGTTAGAATTTTTGAGCATGCTTCTTATATATTTATTATGATTTTCCTTTTACTCTAAAAAATTATTTTTTTATTTTTTTATTTTATTTATTTTTTTTTACAAATGGTTTATTGACAAATTAGTTTCCACATAACACTCAGTGCTCATCCCCACAAGTGTCCTCCTCCATGCCCATCCCCCCTCCCCCCCACATCCATCAGTCCTCAGTTTTTGTCAGCATTCAAGAGTCTCTCATGGTTTGCCTCTCTCCCTTTCCCCCACCATTTCCNCCAACTTCGGCTCAGGTCATGATCTGGCAGTTTGTGCGTTCCAGCCCCACATGGGGCTCTGTGCTGCTAACTCAGAGCCTGGAGCCTGCTTCCAATTCTATTTCTCGCTTTCTCTAGGCCCCTCCCCCACTCATGCTCAGTCTCTCTCTGTCTCTCAAAAATAAATAAACGTTAAAAAAAATTTTTTTTAGTTTCCTGGAAAACAGTGTGGAGGTTCCTCAGGAAACTAAAAAAAATTTTTTTAACGTTTATTTATTTTTGAGAGACAGAGAGAGACTGAGCATGAGTGGGGGAGGGGCCTAGAGAAAGCGAGAAATAGAATTGGAAGCAGGCTCCAGGCTCTGAGTTAGCAGCACAGAGCCCCATGTGGGGCTGGAACGCACAAACTGCCAGATCATGACCTGAGCCGAAGTTGGACACTTAACCAGCTGAGCCCCCAGGTGCCCTCCCTTTACCCATTTTTTTTTCTTTTTTCAAAGAGTAATCGGCATTTATTTATTTCCTTTACTCTTTTTTTAAACCTAAACTTCAGTTGGAATATTTTCTATTTTTCTATCTTTGAGCCTACTAATTCTGTCTTCTGTTAGGTACAGTCTGATGATAAACTTACCTACTGAGCTTTTAATGACAGATTTTGTATTTTAATCCCTTAGTTTTAAATAATTCTAAACTCTTTCAATGTCAGATTACATTTCTAAATCATGGCCATCTATTGAGAAAATGCATTTCTTCAGTCTCAGTAAGGTCTGATTTAGTGTTTATCATTAGGAGAATTCTAAAATAATAACTAAATAAATGTACAACTTTAACCTTTATATAGGACTTTACGTTTTACACACTGCTCTTATATTCCTATATGTTTGAAATTCACCATGTGAGGTATGTGGGAAAGTATCATTATTATTCTCATTGTAATTATAAAGAAACTGTATTTCTAAACGGGAGAGCAAAGGCTCTGTATTTTCTACAGACTCCTTGCCTCAGTCCATTCCATCATATGGCACTTCAAAGCACATGTCTTGTCAACGGGAGAAGAGGGAAATAATAATGTCAAATTAAAAAGGTAATACGTTTCTTCTAATGATTATTATCCAAATACACAGTCAAGAGCTGGAAGAAACCTCCTCAGGAGCTCACCTAATTCACATCCTCCATCTTCTTATTATATTGTTCTAGTCAAATATTACCCCTTAAGCTGGTGACCCTGTATCTGGAGCTTGCAAGAGAGGGAGGCTACTTTGTCATCTTTCATTTATCTGTTTATCTAAAACCATGGGATAGTGTACTAAATAATTTTTAATTAGTATTTAGCCTTTTTTTAAAAAAATTTTTAATGTTTATTTTTGAGAGAGAGAGAGGGAGCTAGTGGGGGAGGGGCAGAGAGAGAGGGAAACACAGAATCTGAAACAGGCTCCAGGCTCTGAGCTGGCTGTCAGCAGAGCCTGACGCGGGGCTTGAACCCACGAACCGTGAGATCGTGACCTGAGCCGAAGTCGGACGCTCAACCGACGGAGTCACCCAGGCACACAATTAGTATTTACTCTGGATTGGGAATGTTACTATCCGCCAGTGACATGGTATTTTAAATTTGGAGGCATTATTTGCACTGAGTTCTTAAAAAACCTAAGCTAAAGTTACTTATTTCAAACCTGGAGTTCAAAAAAGATGTTGATATAGTTGCATAGTTAATTGTTTTTCAAAATGAATGCTGAGTAGTGCACTCTAACTTTATTTTATTTAGTTTTTGTGACTTAACTAAATATCACTTTGTACCTTTGCGTTGTTTTCTAAGTTTTATACAAGTTTTCAGTCTAAAGCAATAAAATTAAGACCCATGTCATAAACCTCTTTAGAAAGAGTGCGTTGGCTCTCTTTATAAGCTCAATTTAACAATCATTCACATATAAAGAATTCTTTACAATCATTCTTCTTTTAATAATAATTTATTCACTGAAACTAGTACTTTACCTTAACCAATTTAATGTACGTAATGTTGTAATGTGCTTTACTTGTTTTATAGAGTAGGATGTATTTCTTAGTACTGATATGAGAACATAACTGAAAGTATTCTCATCGGAAAAACCTTACTCTATAGGCTATGCAAATTTTGTTGGTAGTCAAAAAATCAACTTTGATAGTAACAAAATTCTACAGGCTTTATACTGTTTTGCTCTGATGGCCCCAATTCTGGCCATCCATCTAACAAATGGGGATTTTGGTCATCAGCAACAAGGAAAGAAAGCGTGTCAGGAGCTGTGTGTGAACTCATTACCACTGCTGGAGAGACGATCCAAAGAGAAAACCCCATCACAGAATATAACAATAGCATCATTTTTGGATATAAGCTACACATTTGCTGCATCATAATAGCTTCCACTGGGCATATTTATAATTGGTAAATGGATTATCTTTATAATTCATTTGGGGCTGAGAAAATTAGGGCCTTTATTTCAGCAGGATTATTTACTGTGAGACGCTTACTTAACTCATTGTGGTTTAGTGGGCATGGCTCGCTATATACATACATAAGAAAATACTACTGTTGGCTCTGTCTGGAGATGTCCAGCCTACGTCATGATCTTGAAGACATTGCCATAAGAACTTTTAAACACTCCATGATTAAGATCTCAGATTCAGATTCTTGTGAAGGCACATCATTAGGGACATGCAGAAGTTGGTGATGGGGAAGAAGAGGGAAATGTCGGGCTCTTAACTATTACCATAGGGATAGAGCCCCCGGTGCTCATGTTTCTACTTTACGAAGCCCTATCAATTTTGATCCAGTACATGAACGGAACTATCTGTGGAGTATTTCAGCTCAGAGTATTCAATACCAGGTTCTAGTTTTGGCAGATCTTGAGTAAAAGAGGAAATTTTATTCATTCATTTCTCCTTCCCTTTCCTTCACCTTGCTTGGGGCCCTGCCAGAACCAGGGTTAGATGCCAGCCCAGGAGGCGCACTTCACACTCCGAGAGGTGCTATTCGTAGGCATATTATCCTCTTCTATGATTCCAGACTAAATCCACAGCTGAACAGTAGGATGCTGCTTGCTAATGTTGATCATTCTGGCAAAACAGACTGTTCTGCAAACCAGTGTAAGCAGTGAGTTTTGTTTGCAGCTGAAATACCTAAATCATGTGATAGTCTAATGTGCACAGTGGTCTGTCTCTATTGCTGTCCTTTTCAACTTTTCCCTTCAATCTCTGTGCTCCTTCCTTCTTTCTACCCAAAGACTCATTTCTTAGTACCGGAATGAGAATATAACTGAAAGTATTATCATCCAGAAAAGCAAGCTGCAGTGGATAACTTAGACAGTTTAGATGTGTCTAGATGATGAGTCTGTTATTTGTTTTTGAATTTCCAGGAAAAGAAAATTAACTGACTATCTGTTGTTTAGCATTGGTTAAATCTAAATGAAATCATGATCGTTTCTACAGCAGATTTACCTTCCTAATTATGCTTGGCTAATGTTTACACTGACTGATGGAAAAGGATGGTGCCTGGGAGAATGCCAAATGGCAGAAGGAAGTCTGACCTGAGACTAAAAATGTCCAAGGGTAAATTACTGAGTGGACGATCTACAGCAAGATTAAAAGAAAAGAAAAAGCTGAGGATCTGAACATCATTATTCCTTCAACTCTGTGTCCACTTCCTCTTTGATTTTGAAAAAAAATTTATTGGCTTCAATATAAACAGTGCACTTTAACCTTGATAATTCCTGAGAGGAATAAGGTATTTCTTACACCCCCAGAATTTAGTACAAGATTGTGAAAAGGATAAATGTTTGCAAATGCTAATAGTATCAAAACATGTTGGGGAAATGCTTGGCTTTCACATTCCACTGCTCTCTTCTCTTCACATTAAAGTCACTTGACCTCTAGCCGCAGACTCCATGATCACAGAGGCCCTGAATCCAGTCCTGACTATGGATGGGAACAATTACAACAGGGACTTTGAGTCTAGTCCTCTGGGCCTCAGTGTGCTGGCATTTATCATAACTGGGCCACTGAAGGGTAGAGAAAATGGGAAGGAGGCTAGTAATCTGGAAATAGACTCTTATAAGAATGGGCTGGGTGATGGGAGAGAGATTCAATTGTAGATAATTAGGTGCTAAAATTTACCAGGAAAAAGAAGGGAGACCTGAACACTTTCTGCAAAAGGGACTCAGAGCCAGTGCTTTTAAAAGACTGTGATTAAAATAATGTCAGAGGAGACAGTACAAATTAAGTGATTGAAAAATTATCAGACTATGAGATGTAGAAAAAAACAGTCTAACGTTGGCAGTGTTTTGTACATTTGCTCCCATGCCAATCAGTGGGACAGCCCTGCTCTCAGACTTGCTTCCTCCGGCGGCAGAACCTGGCTATGTCCTTGGGCGATGTCCAGTTTGAAAAGCCGATACACGATCTGGAGATCATGGCTGTGGACAGTACATTGTTGAGGTGCGGTTGTTGAATGGGTAGGTGGAAAGAAGTGGATAAAACATGAGGTAACCAGAGTGTCCTCAGCACCTTGATTTTACCTTGTCCCAAACAGAGCTCAATTTGTCCCTCAAACTTGAACCTCCTCCACAGTCATCATACATTTAATTGTTATTTAAATACTTCCGTAGAGTTAATTGTTAACCATATCCAAGCAGCCTTGTTCTAGGAATGCCCCTTATCACTGCCTTAGGCCAAGGTTTCATTGTCTGTCATCTGAACTATAGGAACAGCCTCCTTTTTAATTTCTCTCCTCATTTCCCTCCATCTTCCAATAGGTGCTCCAGTGTGGCCTTCCTTAAAATATACTTGATTATGTCATCCCTTCCTTGGTGATCGCCAGCCTTTCCTCCTTGTCCACAGGACTCTTCAGTGTGGCAAACAAGAGACTTTGAAAGTGGGCGTCCATCTACCCCTCCAGTCTGATTTCTTGCCACTTTCCTATCTTCACACCCTGCGTGGCCACACCGTGCGCCACACCCTGCGCCACACTGACCTTCTGCCCCTTTCCAAACCTGCCATGCCTTATGTAACAAATATAAGTGGGGTAACATGGTTTTTTCCTCATGGTAAAAGATTAGATGAAAATAGCCACCTTACTATAGTCGGGTAATACATAGAATTACTACAAGGTAAGTCCCAGGTTATATGGAGATAGTGACTTGCCAAATTACATAGAACCGTTAGAACAATAGATGAAAGAGTGAAAGAAGCTTTTCTTATTGTTTTTGGCCGTTCCTTACGTGATGTTTTTAGTTTGTCAGATTTTAAAAGGATTAACAATCCAGTGTCCAAAGTACTACATATAAATTATATAGCAAACTAATTCTCAGACAATATGCTTATTAAAATGTCAAAAAAACGTTTCATGTTGTCTGAGTAGACTGATTGGGCAGCTTTTTATAGCCAAAGTCTTACCTAAAGAAAGACAACTTAGACTCAAAGGTTAATAAGAGTAAAATTTAGATGAATAATATATTAAAAGCTATAGCCATAATAGTAAAATACATTTCTTCAATTTTCCATTTCTGACAAAGGGTCCTAAACATGGAATTAAAATCCGTGTTCCAGCAGTTTATTTTAAGGACCATATGAAGTAAAAGGGACTGGAATGCTCCAGGATGTAGTTTTCAAGGCAAAAGTTGATGCCCCTGATCTCAGTGGGCTTGTAATGTGGTCTCTGCAGAACCTCTTGCTCCTGGTTTTCAATTACAACTTCAAATCATATTCCTGATTAGTAACAAGCAATCAATCATAATTAATTAGTTAAAATGTTCAACCGTTAAAATCATTACCATTAATTAAAATAATTATCTCTATTTTGGCTGCACTTCATTACCATTTCTGGAAACACATTGCTTGACTGTATTGCCGTTCTCAGTACAGATTCTCTGTGAATGCAATGCATACAGTAGATAATCTATGAACTGCAGGTTTTGGACTTTTGACTGTTGTTGCATTTGGGGAAATCATTTCACTACAGTGTTATGGGCTTTATGAACAAAGCCCTTTGAAATGAATGCTAGCTGTCACAGAATGCTGGCCAGTGAGGATTTTTGAAAGAACTTGTGCCTTTGAAGGAAATGTGTGCTTTATAGGCTAAACGATAATCTAGATACAGGGATAGACAGAACTAGTGAAGTAGAGTAGATAACAGAGTTGGGCCAATCGCCTGGAACTTACTACTGAGATGAGGAATTAGAGAAAATGAAGATAAGTTAAGAGACGCGGAAGATATTGAAGGTACAATGAACAGCTATAACTTTTTCTATTAGAGACTTAGAAGGACAGAATGAAAAGAATATAAGAGAAAGTATTTGAAGAGGTAATGACTGAGAGTTTTCTCGAATGGAAGAAAGATACTTGTTTCAAGCAGGGTAAATAAAATCAAATTCACATCTAGACATGTCGTAATAAAACTGTAGAACTTTAAAGAAAAAAAAGGAAAAGACTTAAAGATACCAAAGGGGAAAACTAGGTTACTCTCAAAGTTGAAAACATATGACAATTAGAATGATAGGAGTTAATTACTAGGGACAGTAGATGTTAGGAGATACTGGGATCCTATCTTAAAGCACAGAGGGAAAATAACTTGAACCTAAAATTATACCAAGTACGAGTGATGACGACGTTTCCAGATATACACAGATGGAGCCCTTTCCTACCCTCAGGCCCTCACTGAAAGAAATGCTCATACACGCGCTTTAGCAACAAGGAAAATGAACCCAAACGCAGGAAATCCTGACCAAGGAGATGAATCAAACATGCTGATAAGTTTAAATGTGACGGGTGCTCCTATAAGAGGAGGAAATTAAGATGCAGATATGCACAGAGGGAAGACTTTGTGAAGATACAGGGAGAAGGCAGGTGTCTATGAGCCAAGGAGAAAAACCTGAGAAGAAATGCTGTTGACACCTTGATCTCAGATTTCTAGCTTCCAGAACTACGAGAAAATAAATTTCTGTGGCTTAAGGCACACCACCTTTTGTACTTTGTTATGGCAGCCCTAGCAAACATACAGCCTTTCAAATCTGTATGACTTGGCACAAGCTTAGAATGCTATATCTTAGTTTCTTCTCGTAAAATTGAGATAGAGCACCTGGGTGGCTCAGTTAATTAAGTGTCTGACTTGGGCTCAGGTCATGGTTTCATGGTTTGTGGGTATGAGCCCCACGTCAGGCTCTGTGCTGTCAGCTCGGAGCCTGGAGCCTGCTTCAGATTCTGCCTCCCTCTCTCTCTGCCACTGCCCCACTCATGCTTTGTCTCTCTCTCTCTCTCTCTCTCTCTCAAAAATAAATAAACGTTAAAAAAAGTTTTTAAATTGAGGTAATAACTACCCTATCTCATAGTCATTTTTTAACGATTTACTCAAATTACTGTATGTAAGTAAAGTACTTGGAATACGTGGTATTCCAATAAATGTTATTTATTTCTTTTATTAAGAGTCTTAAATGTGACAAACTATTAATGCTGATTAATTACGAGTGGCAGGAATATGGCTATTTGTTATGTTTTGCATTTTTAGGCAAATTTGAAAATTATCCTGAATAAAATTAAATCTATATCAGGTGAGAAGCAAGTCGAAGAATACTATAGCTGATGTCATGGTAGAAGGTCTGTTAAGAGCATTATTTGGGAAATATTTTAAGAGCATCTATTACCTGCCAGCTGCCAAGATGACCCTTTGAATATTATTTATTGACCAACTGTCTTTCTTTTCTGAGTGTGTGTTTACTACCAGTAAAATACTTTGTAGAATTTGTCATCCATTCTGCAGCTGCATGTGTGTCTATGGCTTGGCACGTGGGCACTTGCCTTGTGCAGCTTATCACAGGCCGACAACCCAAGTGCTTTATAGCCCTGCTTAGAGGCTCTGGGGCTTCTGCAGTAATTAAAGAAAGAGCTACTTGAAAAGAATTAAAGCTTTGGCTCATCATCCTGTTCATTGGAGTTATCAGGTCTCCAGAATACCAAGGCAAATAGAGTCGGCAGCAGTGAGGCCGGATATGTCGCTGGAAGTTGGAATTGATGGTGTACGAACCTGGGCCCCTTTGTGGTTGAGTCTCATCCAGATGCACCAGCTATAAAAGAGTAATACGAGAGCTCATTAATTGGTAATTCTGTACAACTTCAAAAGCAGATCTCCACCACAAGTGTGAGTTTTCTGACAACCTCCTAATGCCTCGGAGTTGTGGGGGAAAGCTTTGCCAAACCTGTGACTCACCATGGTCACTCAGAGAAACACCCAGTAGGGCCTGGGAAAAGCTCATCTCGTTGAAAAATGTATCCATCATTAAAACACTTCACTTGGTTTTGTTGAGGTCACCCTCCAGTCCTCACTCTGTGCAGCTGTGGCCTCACAGTTGATTCCGACAACATTTATTCTTTGTTTGATCGCAGTCTCAGGGAGACCCAGTAGCTATTGTAAGATCTCGGCTGCCTGTGACAAGGTGGAGGATATTAGCACCGTGCCTTCCAGACTCCTCCTTCCCCTATCGGCCACCCACGAGGACAGAAAATTTAAGTGACTAATGTGAATTGATGCTATTAAATTATAATCATATGAAGAGACATTAGAGATAAAGCATAAGCCATAGTTTACATGTGTTATTTTTTAGTGTATATCCACCTTTCTACCCTAGTAGAGTGCGGTGTGGGAAGCTATTTAGAAGCTTTGATATTGTGGAGTCTTCCTGTTGGAGCTGGAAGACACGGATTTTAACCTGAACCTTTTACTTCCTCGTTATATGTTCTTGGGGGAGTCCCTTCATCCCCTCAGAGCCTCAAAGGACTCATTCATACAAGGACAAGGTAACACTTACTCTGCAGGTTGGGGAGTGGATCAAATGAGACTGTGTATACCAAAGTGCGTGTTACAGAGCCTGGCATAAAGTAGGTCTTCCCAAAAGCACTTTCCCCCCCTCTAATAGAAAGGTTCTGTTATGTCCATTTCTATAAACTAATTTGACAGACAGAGAAAGCTTTGAGTACCTACGCTTAGCCAGGTGCTATCATTACAGCTGGGATGCAGTTATGAAGAAGGATAGTTTACAGTCTAGCGGGGAAGGAAAGTCAAATATGAATACCTGGTGAGTCCTACCATAGAGCAGACAAGATGCAGTGGAGGCAAGATAGTGAGCGATCTTCTTGGCCTGAGGGGCTGGGGAGTCTTCTCAGAGGCTAGGGTTAGGTCTTACAGAATAAATCTATCACGTAGACAAGATGAATGTGTGTGTGCGCCTGCACGTCTGTCCCCCGGTGAGGCCTCTGGGGCAGTGGAGCCTCTGGCACCAGCTGCTGCACTCGATGTGTCTTCCTTATTGGTCAGGCCTGGGGCTTCTCCCTGCTGACCCAGGGCCACTGCCCCCCGTTTCTCTGCTCCTCAGGTTTGCCCGCCACGTGGCTTTAGTCCCTGGCCTGGTCACCTTTCTCCAGTCCTAGAGGCTCATCCGGCCGTCGCTTCTGCTGACAGTGCTGCCTCCACATGGCACACAGGAGCTGAGGCAACTACGGGAGCCAAACTAGGTCCTTCCTGATTCTGTGCTTACCCTGTGCGGCATCTCTTCTCAGAGTCCTAGATGGGAAACTGGGGTGCACTGGCTGTGTTTGGTTTTCTCCTTTCTAATAGAGGTGGCCTGGGGAGTGAATGAGGGTACCCTCGAAGCCCCCGGCCCTTCTCCAGGCTCCTGTCCCCATATCTCCCTCTCCTTCCTACCCTCCTGGTTCAGAACTTTGTTTTGCCTCTTTAATTTTTTAATTTAAAAATTTGGGGGAGAAAGCATTTAGCCGTGGCATTAAATAAGGTGAAAATCAGGCTAGAACAGTTCCAAAACTTTCTTCATAGTACAGTCTTCTGTTGAAATTTTTTCCCTCTGTTTCTCTCTCCTCCCCTCCCCTCCCCTCCCCT
>NW_027527932.1:2281355-2345089 GCF_008692635.1 Crocuta crocuta
TTTCTTTCTCCCTCCCCTCCCCTCCCCTCCCCTCCTTTCCTCTCCCCTCCTCTTTCCTGAAACTTTAAAAAAGTACTTCATCTATTTCTTGTCTGACACAGTCAAAGGGCCGTAAACCTAAGGATGCCTTCCAGTCTTTCATGAACAGGTAGGTTCTTTGGATTTAGGTTTACGTTGTGACAAGTTTGAATAGTGATTGGTTCATATTTAAATCAACTTGAGGGCCATACTATTTTCTCAATATCTTTTTATATATTTGCAGTGAAAATCATGTCATACAAACTTCTGTAACAATCACTGATATTTGGCCTAATACGTTTCTACGTACCCTGTGGCCCTGTCCCTTTGCTACAAGCCTTAGTGACTCATGCTCTGCTGAATAACCGTGGCTCTTTAATATTGTTTTTATTTTCTACTCCCAAACATTTGCCGGTAGCTTTGTTCTGCTCTTCCTCAAATTGGAGGAATTTTCTTCCTAAGTGCTATGAGTCTTTAAAGAAGAGGTACATAGCCAGATTTCTTTTGGATTCCCAAAGAGTTCTCATGCTCTCTTGGTCCTCTCTGTTAAGGATTTTAGAATATTTCTCACTGAATGGCTTAGAGGATGTTTTTAATGAAGCTCCTGTTACATTTTCTAGGTGACCTTGAACCTGTATGCTAGGATCCAGGATGGACATGGATCCTTTGATGCTCTCCTAACCGTTGGTAAGTTAGTTTTTGGCCTTTCAGAGATACTTTCTTTGAACCTTCATCCACTGTTTTTGATTTAAGAATCTCAATCATGTGACATGACTATGAGTCTCAAAGGTCCTGTTACCATTTCTGTGGGGCATGGGTCCTCACACAGCTAGGGTTCCTGTCTACTGACTTGGTGTTTCTGGAGTTCCTAACATGGATTCAGCTGGCCCTGACCAGCTAGGGTTTTATGTAAATTAGGCTTGAAAATATTTCTTCATTTTAAAAAGTAGGACCTCCTTTTTAGCTGGAATACACAAGGGTTTAGAATGTGTTGTGGGTGAACATTTAGCCGGTAGGGAGATTCAAGAATAGGCAGGTAAGTTCCATGAGAATAGGGGCAGGGTCTGTGTTGTTGAGATATGATATCCTAAACACATAGAAGGCATTAATTAAGTAGTAGTATGGATGGTATTAAACAGTCATAGCTAATTCAAAGAAAATATATTGCAATTCTCAATAAGATATGTGTTGCTACTGGTTTCTCTGTCAGTGGTCAGAGAATCGGGGAGCTGCCAAAGGATGTCCCTTCTTATTTTTTGGTCTTTGTTAAGCCAAATGCAATGTTTAGGATGAAGGAATGGGTATTAAAATAGACTTCCTCAGGCACTCATTTGAAGGGAGGAAAGAAAAGTTCCTAAGAGATTGTCATCACGAAACCATGGTGCTAAATGGCATGAGGTCCAGAGACAGCGTTTCCATGGGCTGGTAGAAAAGTGCACTGCATGCTGTTGCTAAGCAACAGCCCATGCCAGCTTCTCTTGAATGAAGGCCAAGAGAATCAACAGAAACCAATGGGCTTATAAGAAAGGTTTTCACACAGAACACTAACTTCTGTGTTCTTTTTGCCATTATAGATGGTATAAGTCTTAACCAGTATTTGGTGGGGAGGGGCTTTGTATGTGGCAGCAATTCAGCAAATTGTTCTTAAAGCCACTTCATGAAGTTTTGCTTATGGCCAAATATTAATTATACAATTTGTGTATAAAATTTAAGTTCAGAAAGAAAGAACACATTTCCCTACATGATGTTCCATTTACACCAGTAGGTAGCCACCCACCTACTTTTTTCCTATTTGAATATTCCATTCCATTCCTTTCTCACTTTGGCTACATGTTTCATGCAGAGTAGATCTGCTCTAGACAGCATGTTCAAACTACATTTGTAACTAGGAAATTCTTTCTTTCAGCAGGTGTTCGGGGTGCTGTGGTTTGCTGTGGGTAACTTAACAAATCCATTACTTTTGTTGCTTGGAAGCATTCCAGTGGAAGAAGTCGTGGCTAGTACTACGTTGTAGATTACACCCGAAAGTTAGAATCGCAGAATAACAAGCCTCTTGCTTTCAATCCTGTTTTATCCAAAGTTCTAGAATGAATCGGATACTGAGTCACTTGAACGGTACAGCATACCTACTATGTGCCTTCACATATGCAAATTGTGTGAGTTGTTGGTGTATAATCAAGCCAAACGAACATACACATTTTATAAATTCGAGTTAAAATACTCCCAAGGTCTGTTTTCCACCTTGCCTTTAAGTCTCACTGCCAAGCTTGAGTAATTCCTTCTTGTATTTTGAAATATACTGAAAGGGATTGATAGTGGGGGCCTCTCTGTCCTTGGTCATGAAGCTCTGGACTTCTAGAGCTTCCTCCAAGGCTACAGTTGTAATGGGGGCAAGGAATGCCCAATAAACCAGACTTGGGGCTGCCCACCCAACTCTAACCAGAACGTCTCTGTTTTGATCCTTTTTACAAATTGTGTTTTGGGGGTTGTTTTGTTTCAAATAAGATTTCACTTGAAAAAGAAAGTCTGTAAACTTCGGCATAAAACTTGATAACTTAGGGGATGCCTGGGTGGCTCAGTCGATTTGTGAGTTCGAGCCCTGCATCAGGTTCCGTGCTGACAGTTAGGAGCCTGGAGCCTGCTTTGGATTCTGTGTCTGCCTCTCTCTCTGCCCCTCCCCTGCACTGTTTCTCTGTTTCTCAAAAATAAAAAAACGTTAAAAATAAAAACTTGATAACTTAGGGGGCGCTTGGATGCCTTAGTCAGGTAAGCGTCTGACTCTAGATTTTGGCTCAGGTCATGGTCTCATGGTTCGTGGGATTGAGCCCTGTATCGTGCTCTGCACTGACAGCAAGGAGCCTGCTTGGGATTCTCTCTCTCTCTCTCTCTCTCTCAAAATAAATAAACTTAAAAAAATTGAAAACTTAGGAAAAATAATCTTGTATTTCTCACAGGGTGGCACATACACCTCATGGACCCCTTCCAGTTATACCTGGGATGTTTATTTTTAAAAAGCTGAACCTGAGGTATCCCTTTGCTCCCTAAACATACTAAAACAGATTCCCTGAGAGTTAGGCCTGTGAGAATATGTTTTAAACAGGAATTCTTATGTACACTAAATTTAATAATTATGTGAAATTTATTTTATATACAAAGGAGTATGTGTACGATATGTGCTTCAAGGACTAATAACCCATTTATCCACTACCCAACTAATCCACTACCCAACTAACCCACTACCCAACTAATCCACTACCCAACTAATAGAAAATTACTAGTCTTTTGAAGCCTATTACTTGCCCCTCCCAAATCACATCCTTCTCTTTCCTCATTCCCTAAGTTGCCATTATAATGAGTCCTTTGTGAATCATTCTCTTTTCTTTAGAGTTTTGTTCTATGTGATTGTATATAAACTTAAGCAATGCATTGTTTGATTTTGCCAGAATTGTAACCTGCCCCTTTTTGGGTTTATTTATGAGATTCATCCATGTTGATATGTATACCTGTGGTTTATTCATTTATGTATATTGTAATCCAAGTAAGAATATTCCAAAATTATCCAGTTTCCTGTTTGTAGACTTCAGTGATTTCAGGTTTTCTTCTCACGGACAATACTTCCATGAACCTTTCTGTCACATATCTCATAGCTGTGAAAAGTTATGGGTATGTATTTAGGTTATATACCAGCGTATATACCTGTGTGTAGAATTACTGGCTTATATATGCAAGCTCAAATTTACTAGGTGATACCAATTTTTTTCCCAATATGGTTGCATCAGTATCAAAATATAAGAAATTCTCTTGATTTCACTAATTTTGACTAGATTATTACACACATTTCCAAGAAAACATAGGAGATTGGGAGTGGTATAATTCTGTTTGCATTAATCTGGTTAAAGCCTTCTCTAAGAATCCTGTTCTTACTTTGCCAATACGTGGTTAAAATGAAGGGCTTGAACTTGGTTTTCAAGATCTGTATGTGGAAGCATCAGGTTGAGACCTTTAACATCTCAGCTTCCACTTATTAGTATTGTCTTCAGCTTCTCTGTTCCTGGTGAAAATTCATTTCTCCCGAAAACTAAGAGGTAGTAACCATTTCTCATGGTTTTGTGTCAGGGAGCCGTGTTTTCTCATAGCGCCCATCTGCATGCTCTAAACTACATAACATATCCTTTGATGATTGAAAATTTTTAGTGGTTTTAGTAAGGAGGGTGTGGTGAACCTGCCACAAGTGTCTTTCTTTTCTCCTTTTTTTTTTTTTTTGCTAATTTCAGACTAAGGTGCTCAGAAGTATTACTGATCTCTACCCTTCACAATATCCCCTGTGTTGTAAAGGGAAGGACAGTGGACAAATCCTGCCTTTCTTCTTCACAGGGCGCTTGCCTGGGTGGTGGAAGTATCCTAGATCTGCAAGTAGGAGAAGGGCTCTCTCAGTTAAGCTCCTTGAGAAGTCTGAGCCAGGACTGCTCACTCGAGGGGCCTAGCGCAATGCTTACAGTGCTGGAGACTAAGGCCAGAGGTGTTCTGAATTGTCATCGGGACAGTGGGGTCAGGTGCGCAAAAGGAGAAGGATGCAATTTCAGGGGAATACACAAAGTATTTTGTGTGATGCTTTATTTCTTAAGAATCATGTAGGATTCTTCTGTAATGCATATTACAGAATATATATACTAAAAAACATATAATTAATGCAATATAAATTAATATAATATAATTAATATAATATAAAATGTATATATATATTAAAAGTATGCTAGCCTGGAATTGGGTTTACGAAGAAATAAATGGGAGGAGGCAGATTACCATTAATCTGTTTGCATTTCTTCAGCCGTATTGGAGTGAATTTGCCTGGATGCGGTGCATGGTACTTGGGTGGACACTGAGTTTCCAGTGTAGGAGGCACAGTGGACGGATAGGATCTTATGTTGTTATGCGCATGAAGTCAGCAATATATACCAAATAACATACTAGATGAGAAACCCAATTTAAACCAACCAGGGAAAAGATACAATTTATGAAGCTCTCAATGAGTCATCAAGCTTTCTCTTTATGGAGGAAGATAATATTAACAGCTGTTCTATTGGATTCCATTTGCTTAGTTCAATGGGATTCTTCTAATGCTTTATTTATTCATTGTTTTACATCATGTAAATATTTTGGTCTGATGGTAATATGCATTTGTTTTTCACATTTCAGGTTTATACTTTTGCAGTGAGGTGTTTTTGCATGTACTTTTTCGATCCAAGGAAATTATTGAGCAGAGCGAAGCTGTGTTAAAGAACAAAGGGTTGATAGAATGATTAGCAACGAGGGTAAAAATTTTAGTGACTTTTTCCTGTTCTATTAGTGACAAATTCCCCACTGCTTCCTTGATTTTCTTGAACACATGGTTTTCTCTTCCTTGCTATCTTCTCAGTTTCTTTAACTGGGTTCTCTCGTTAGTCAGGATACTAGGTGGACTAGATGATGCTCTAGTAACAAATATTCCAGTGTCTTAGCAGGACAAACATTTATTTCTGGCTCATGCTACGTGTCCCATGTCGGTTGGCAGGAGACTCTGCTCTGCAGTCACTTGGGGCCCCAGGCTTAGACCNAACACATGGTCACCTTAGTTGCCACAGCAGGAAAAGGAACCTGGAATATCATTTGTGTGCTTCTCCTCTTGAAGTGACCCATGCTGATTATATTCTCCACTGGCCAGAATGAGTCACCTGGACCTACCTAGCTGCAAGGTTCCTGAGAAGTGCCTGGAGTGGGGGAAGCACCGGACACCACTGGAGACTTGCAATGTCTACTTCTCTTTTTCTACCTGCCCTCTGCATGAATTGAATAGGCTAGAATGGGCTATTTGTCTTATCTCTCTCTTCTCTTAATAGTTTCTGCTTACCCCAGTATTTCCTGCAACACTTGGCACACTGCTTTCTATGTCTTAGATGCTTGATATTCACTGAATACAGCCCAGTAGTAGTCAGTGATAATACTGGTGCCTCTGATATACAAAGTAAGATTGACACTGTAGCCATCAGAAACACAGGGAATTCTGCTGTTGAGTGTTAAATAGAGAAGAGTGTGTGGCAAAAGGGGTCGGTAGAAGGAGAGGCATTTATTGGTGAAGGTAACTTTTCTGCTTTTCTGTTTAGTTAAAAAAAAAAAAAAAGCCATAAAGGATAAAAGAGAAACAAAGAGAAAAAAGACAATGAGAGGTGTGGTGTGGAAAGCCATAATCTAGATATAAAAAGATCAGGATTCAAGTCCTCATTGTATCAATAGTAAGTGGGTAGTCTTGAGAGAATAGCTTCGTCTTAGAGTTTCACGTAGCCTGTGAGCCAACATAAGATATTGGTCTAGATGATCACTGAGTTTCCCTGCAGCTATACTTCCCTTGTGATTGTTTATTGATCTTTGTGAGCCTTGGTCAGGACTGTAGACTCTAGGTCTTTTGCTTCTTTTTGCTAGGTTTTCTTATTTATGTAGGGATGTACATGAAATACTAACTTGTATGGAAGTGGAGGGATGGCTCAGTGAGCAGAGTTGACCTGCTCAGTGATAGTTTGTAGGTGGTCTGCCTCACTGTCCTTAGAGCTGGCAGGTCACTGGGTACATGGCTTCATGTATGTGGACACATTTGTTAGTTTTATGTTCAATGGTGGAAGCTTTCAGTGTTCAGTTGTTTTCAAAATACTAGAACATAGTTAAAGATGAACAGGTGTTTGATAGACATCATTTCCCCTGTTTTCCTAAGTCCTGACTGAAAAGACATAAAAAAAATAATGAATAAAAATAAAGCCATGGGGCAACTGGGTAGTTTAGTCAGTTAAGTGTCTGGCTCTTGGTTTGGGCTCAGGTCATGGCCTCCCATGAGCCCTGTGTCGGGCTCTGCGCTGACAGTGCAGAGCCTGCTTAGGATTTTCTATCTCCCTCTCTCTCTGCCTGTCCCCCACTCATGCTCTCTTACTCTCTCTCTCTCTCTCTCTTAAAATAAATAACTAAACTAAACAAATAAACAAAACCATAACAGTATCGAAAACCAAGGAAAGGGAACTTATAGCAGACGAGAACTCATTTGAGGGAATACTGTAAGATGAAAAAGGGATGGGGTCAGATTGAGAAACAATATCAAGAAAAATTTTATTGGAGGTAAGAGCGACAGTCAACAAGAACATCCCAGGGAAGAGTGAAACTCAGAAGTAAGACCAGGAATGGAGTGTGAAGCATAGGGAAGCCATCAGGGTACCTCATGAAAGAACTCACTTCTCAAACGGCTAAGCCTATGGGATTACCCTAAGTTTGACATTTACTGAGTATATGGGGTGGTGGCTTTAGTACCAGACTAACATACCATAGGTACACTATATCATCTATGTGAGAATAATCTAGAAGTGAGGAAGGGGGCTTGAGATGGAACTAGAGCATATTTGAGGCAAATTCAGGACAGTCACACCAGACATTAGAAAAATTAAAAAATTAAAATTAAAAAAGGCAGCTCTGCCTAAAAGTGAAATACACTAAGGTTCTCTTAAAGTCCTCATTTGAGTGCCTGTGTGGACATCTCAGGGAAGCCTTTCTGGGCCATTGTCACCCACTTATGCTCCTGCAGCTTGCCTTTCCACTCAGGGAAGGGACCTGCTGGGAAAACCAACCTACACAGTTGTTGTGGTCTTTCTGAATAGTCTTCCTAGATCTTTACACTGTAAACATGAATAGATAACAGAGGATCACTGTACTTTTAATTAAAACTACTGTTGTCAGAGAGGGTCATGATGAACAAATAGAAAAATCACGATCCATGTATAAAGAAAAACACTCCTGTATTTCTTCTCTTTCACTGTGTTATCTTATTTTATTTTATTTATTTTAATTTGTAGTCTCTATGCCAAATGTGGGGCTTGAACTCATGACCCTGAGATTAAGAGTCTTACACTCTAACAACTGAGCCACCAGGCAGCCATTTTCTATTTTCAACTATTACACTCACCCTCAGAACTCTCACTCTGGTGTCTGTAACACCAAATGTGTGGGTTTTTCACACACCAAGCAATTCTGTGACTCTAGATGAGTGTCTTACAGTTTGTTTTGACAGTGTCTACCTGGGAATGGCATTAGGTCCCACAGGATAAACGATCATTCCCACAAGACTGCCACCCTCCTTCTCCTCAGCTCCTCCTTGGGTTTGATCAAGTTGCACACAACTTGAGAAAACAGTTTCCTTACTAGATTACAGGTTTATTACAAAAGATATTCAAGGATATTAATGAACAACCAGATGTTGAGATACATAGAGCAAGGTCTATCAGGGTGCGAAGACAGACGCTCTTTGTCCCGGTGCAGTCTAGGCATCCTTCTGGAATGTGCATTTGTTCTTGTTCACTATAAGTTCTTTGAGTTCTGTCCTTTTGGGGTCTTATGGAGGCCTCATTACATAGGCATGATTGCTGAGCTCATTGGCCACTGGTGATTGATTCAACCTCTAGCTCTTCTCCCCTCCCCAAGGGTGTGTAAGGGGAGTGAAGGGGATGTGGGGTTGCAAGTTCTAACCATCTAATTTTGATTTGTTCCTCTGGCAACCAGACCCCATCCAGAGGGGTTTTCCAAAAGTCATCTCATTAACATAATCTTAAATGTGATTGAAAGCAGCTTGTTATGAATAATAAAAGACACTTTTATCACCCAGGAAATTCCAGTGATTTTAGGAGCTTTGTCCTGGGACTGGGGCTGGAGACTAAATATATTTTATTTATTGTTTAAAAAGAGAGGGGGAGGGAGAGAGAGAGGGAGACAGACAGACAGACAGACAATAAATCCAAAATGGAGTCACTTGTGCTAAGCTCATGTCACCAAATCGAGATTTTATACCTAAGGTAATTGGAGACCATTTCATCTGAACTGAAGAAAAACATAAGTCTGCTGACTAAAAGTGACATTGAGTTCTGAGCAGGATAAATGAAAATACATACATACATATTGTACCATTGAGTATAAGCTGTGAAATTTGAGAACACAGAAGGTACAGAAAACATTCTGCATGCTTCCAGAGAGGAAGGGGACAAAAGCAAACCAACCAACCAAAAATCAGAACAACTCCAGTTTCCCTGATAAAGTGTGAGAATTGACAAAACACTGAGGATGTACACTCATTACACAAATGGATGTTAAACCCTTGACAGTGCGGCGCACCTGGGTGGCTCAGGCGGTTGAGTGTCGGCTTTTGATTTCAGCTCTGGTCATGACCCCAGGGGACTGAGATGGAGCCTGCTTGGGATTCCCTCTCTTTCCCCCGCCCCTCCCCCACTCGTGTGCATACTCTCTCCCTCTCTAAAATAAAATTTTTTAAAAAGGAAAGAAAAGCGAAACTCACTATAAACAACCTCGACAATGCCAAACTAAGTCTGTAAGTTTAGAAGCGGACGTGGAATATAGTGTCAGTACGAAATTCCTCATCTTTAGGTCTAATGTTGATCAGTTTAGAAAAAGAATTCTGCATCTGTTCAGTGAAGAGGACATGATCATCGCTGAGGTATGGAACTTGTGGGGTGGGAGGGCGGCACACTTCTACTTATTTTTAGAGTTCTGTAAGATCTGATTTTTCTTAAAACCATCTGCAGATATTAGTGATTAAGAGTCACAGGTACAGTCTCATTACACAGCCGTTCTGCTCACAGGGACCTGTTTTGTGGCATCCCCCATCCCCATCAGACCCTCTCCCAGACCGGCATGGTGAGTATAGTTGCCACATCCTCCAGAACAAGGGGCTCTGGTGCCGTGAAGGCAGCCGGAGGAGCAGTGACGAGGGAGTGGAGGAGTGTGTCTAACTTGGTTTTGCTACAGCTTATCAGTGCAATTTGACTAGTGTCTTGGCCCTGCCCACCTCCATTTTTTTTTTTCATTTGTAAAAATGGGGACGTTGCATTAAATTGGTGAATTTCAGACTGTTTGCAGAGCTCTGGAATTGATGATGAAGTACTTGCGGGGGAAGCTCCTGAGAATGAGGGGAGTTTGGGGAAGGCTCAGATTCCTTACTCCCAATTTCATCAAAGCAGTCGTGCTTTGACCTGCGTTAAGCATGATTTCCATATATAAGATGCCATTTGAGCGAAGGGCACCTGTCAAGATGGTGTGAACTCCACTGGACTAGATATCCCCCAGGGCCCTTTTGAGCAGTAAAATCCTATGATTCTGGAAAAGATAGTCATGCACAAAAAGAGATATTGAATATTAATGAACAATCCTTTTTTCATTTTCTTCGCAAACAAATTCTAGCAACAAAGGATAAGTTGGCATTAATGCACAGTTTTAGACCTAGGAAGAAAACGTAGGGTTAAATACAGTATCAGATTTTGAGCCCAAGTCATTTTGTAAGAACCACTTTTCCTGTCTGCAAAGTTTTTGTTTATCAGGCTTCCTGATATGCATACTACTGTACTCACTGGCAAATTTATGTTTTTTCCCCACATTCAAGGAAAAGATATGTAATAGTTTAATTAAATCTCCCCCTACTTACTCTATCATAGCACTTCTTACCCATACATTTTTCCTTTTTCTAGTGTCTGTAAGATGATAGAAATGACAGAAAGGAGAGGTACTGCTTGGGCTGTGCAAATGCCTGGCTATAAATTAATCTTAAATTAATCTGGAAAACATTAAATTAAACTAATATTTAATGAAGTTTAACTTTGGGGAAGTAAATTGTGATTTGTGCCAGTATTTCAGTGCAGGTGGCTGTCGTGGCGTAGGGCCTGAGCAATTAGATGCCACACTGGCAGCTTCGCTGTAGCAGAATGCTCTAGGTTAGGATTTCTGCTGGGTAGTTCTCATTTTCGAAGCCACAGAAGAAACCTTTTTATTTTTTCCCCTGTGACACTTATTAATCTTTGCCCTGCTTTCTTGCAAATTGCTTCTCTACCTAAACTTCATTCTTTCAGTCATTCATTGATCAAGTATTTGCTCAGTGCCTGCCCTGTGCTACCTGCTGGGAATACTTTGATGAACACCATGGGTGAAGAGCTGCCCTGCAGAGTTTACACCCACTGGAGAGTCGGGCTGGTAAATACTCCCTTGTATCGGGTGCTAGGAAGGCACAAAGATGGCGCTTCTACCTGGGTCTGGGAGATCGTGTCCAAACCATGAGATGCCCATCGGCCTGCCTTGGAGGGGCCACAGAGGTACAGCGCACTAGCCTGCCATAATTACTTGGTATTTATATTGGTCAAGATCAAGGGGAGATGTGTATTATCTAGTTCTCATTTCAGAGAGAGAGAGTAGCTCTTATGGCCATGCTGCCAAAGCAGGAGGGACCCCCTCCCCCACCACAAGAAATCTGGGATGTTGAGACGCCATATACATGCGATGAGAGTGTGAAACGATTTGTTACTTACATCACTGAGGCATCAGTGGAGAGCAGGGGCCTCCTCTCAAGCAGGCTGAAATGGCTGGAGAGAGTAAGGGCAGGAAGCTGGCTTGAGTTTTTATTGTTAGGGGTTGAGCCTGGGTGAAGGTTCCTGAGCACGTGGTGATTTGCATCTCCCACAGGCACCAATGAAGGGACTTTGTTGTCAGCTTGTTCAAATGTGGGCACAGGGTGCAGAGGGAGGTGGGAGAAGCTTAAAAGCTGTCAGCCAACAAAGATCAACACTGGAGTCCGACTTCTCAGTATAGTGGCCAGTCCACTTCCCCACCTGAAACAAAGCTTTCCTTTCCCTTGAATTCTGAAGCAAATCATTAACAGATATATTGTGGAAAATGTAGAAAGTGCATATTCTATGTTTTTTTCCTATGCATTCATACCTGTAATAAAGTTTAATTCATAAGTTAGGCAGAGTAAGAGATCAACAGCAATTAATAATAAAACAGAACAATTATAACAACCTGCTATAGTAAAAGTTATTTGTGGTCTCTCTCTTAAAATATTATATTGTGCTGTATTCAACCATCTTCTTCCTGTGATGATGTGAGGTGATAAAATACGTGATGAGGTGAAGTGAGGTAAATGATGTAGGAAGGCAGTGTGACATCGCGGGAGGCTGCTGTGACTTTCTAGTATGTCAGGAGGACCCTATGCTTCTAGAACGTGGTTGACCGCGAGAGATGAAACCTCAGAAAGCAAACCGTGGGTAAGGAGGGACTACTGTATAGGCAGAGAAGCCACGCATGACAGTAGACAATGGCCTTCACCTCAACGTGACTTTAATAACAGATGCAGGGATGGATTTCCCTTATTGTAAAACTGCAGCTCAGGGAAAGCAAGTCCACCAGGGACTTGAACACGGTTCCCAGAGGTTGGAGGATAAAGTAAGAGGAGGTTAGCTGATGTGTAACCTTGAGATGATTTTTTTGTTTGCCTGTTTATATAACTTTTAACAGCAGGATTTTTAATAGGAGCTGGGTAGCAGGTAACTTAAAAGTGACTCACTGACAATGCCTGGAGTATTTTGTGTTGTTGACTGAGGGTAAATTCTTACATTATTAATCACAAGGCATTAGTTATGTTTATAACGACGTGCTGTGAAGATTGACTAGAGCTACTGGGTCTTATTTAAAACAAATTATTTCAAGTTAACTCTTTCTTTTCTTCCTTCCTTCCTTCCTTCCTTCCTTCCTTCCTGTCTGTCTTTCTCTCCTTCTGTCTTTCTGTCTTTCTCTCTTGTAGGTGGTAGTAGGTAAAGACATGAGGAATAGAAATTCAAGGTTGGCAACAAATTTGTAGATATAGGATATTTGTAGTTAACACTTAAAACAATTTTTCTACCTCCCACTATATAATGATGAAAATCCAGATTTGGACTGTTTTACTTCAAATATTCCTTAAAAAACCTTCTTCTGGTCTATTTTCTTTAGTCTTTTATCAAGGCTCTGGACATGAACCTTCTTTGGAAACAAACCTGCTGTGGTCCAGGTCCAGCTGGCACACAGCATGCTGTCTGTTCGGGAGAAAATGATGTGTAAATCAGGGAAGAATAAAGAATGGAAATATTTAGGGAAAACATTGGACATCTTTGAAAAGGTGGGCATACTCTCTTCCAAATTGTTCAATTAGCCCTGAAAAATCAGAGGGGTATTTGCATTGTGAAAAATGAAAACAAAATCACAAATTTGCAAGCAACTGATCCCATTGCCAAGGATTTCATTATTCTTAACTTTTGGTTAGTGACATGGCATTTAAAGGGGCTTGTATGGAAGCCTTATTGCTCTCCTTGTGTCTTAGTCCATTTGGCTCTAACAAAATACCACAGGTTGGCTTCCTACTGTTTGAGTAGAAATTTAATGCTTACAGTCCTGGAGGCTGGAGAGTTCAAGATCAAGATTCTGCTGAATTCAGGTTCATGGACAGCATCTTCTGGCAGTGTTCTCGAACTCACAAACTGAACCGTGACATCATGAGCTGAGCCAAAATCATGGGTTGGATGCTTAACCGATTGAGCCACCCAGGGACCCCCATACTCTCTTCTTTTGAGATGAATAGGATGCTATACTTGTGCATCTGAATAAGCCAGATATAAAATGTATATCTTTTTGTGAGCTTCACTGCCTTTAGAATGTTGAGATTCAGGAGAGCACAGGCCCTGAAAAGAGGGAAGATAATCCTCCCAATTTCAATTTAATGATATTCAGACTTTTTGAACACCTACCACATGTTAGACACTGTGCTGAATGTTATAAAGCAGAGAAGAACAAGGGCCCTCAGGAGGTGGACAACCCAGTTAAAGTAACATGAGTGTGTGATAAGGTTAATAGGTTAATACTACAGGCTAAAACACCAAGGTTTACAGAAGTACAAAGGACATGCCAGTAAGGGGAATGCAAATAAAGGGAATGTTGGAATGATCTAGGCTGGTTTAAACAGAAGTGGACAGGAGTGGTAGATCTGTAAAAAGTATTAGTAATAGTGGTGGAAGGCAATGTGGGAAAATAGACAAGCCATCTAAGACCATTTAAAACTGATCAGACTCTCCCAAGGCTAGAAGAGAGACATTGGAAGAATTTTATAGCCAAGGAGAAAGGCATATGACCTAAAGCCACCAGACAATATATTAAGTTTGGAATTTATGAAAGGTTTTGATTAGGATCTGTAATAGTTACAACTGAGAAATAAAACTATGATCAACTTTGCCATCCATTCATAATTGTATAATAATGAGGTGGATGATTTTATACCATTAATACTAAAGTACCAACTATACTTGGGATCAACAGACCTCAGCCACGTGGGTATGGGAGAAAGAAAGGCAAGAAGTGAAACAGAGCGGAAGAGCCTTCATGTGTGCTATGTGCCCAGAGGACTATCTGGAAAGTTCTAATGCAAGGCCAAGCACTATTTGTCCATTCATTGTGTGCCTACATACAGATGAAGCCTCCTTGAAAACTATCATCTGAAATTAATGCTTCTCTAAATACTGTCAGAAGAGGGAAGTTGTAAGGATCCATCAAATCTGTCCTTCAGCTCTCCACAGATCCACTATTCTGGGCCAGCAAAGAGAAGCCAAAGTTTCAGTTAATGAGCCAATTATATAGCTACTTTGAGCTTCTCATAGTAAAGCACATGCAAAGTATTCAGGGATACATCTGGGTCTATTGTGGATTGACTGTGTCCTTCAAAAAAGATACTTTGAAATTCTAACTGTGGTACCTGGGAATGTGATCTTATTTGGAAATAGGGTCCTTGCAGCTGTATTCAGGTTAAGATGAGGTCATACTGGATTAGAATGGGCCCTAAATCCAATGACTGGTGTCCTTATAAGGGCAAAGAGAGGTGAAGACCTTCAGAGACACACAGGAAATAAGCCATGTGATTTCAGAGACAGAGATTAGAATTAGGCATTTATAAGCCAAGGAAAGCCAAGAATTAACTGCCATTACCAGAAGCTGCAAGAGGCAAGGAAAGCTTCTTCTCACCAGAAGTAGCATGGCCCTGCTGTTACTTTGATTTTGGACTTCTAGCTCCTAGAACTGTGAAAGGATAAATTTCTGTTGGTTTTAGCTACTCAGGTAATTTGTTATGGCAGCCCTAGGGGGTGAATGTGGAGGACTCAACTGTAGAGTAGAAGCCAATTGACTTCCACATCCTGATGCTACATCTTTTTTCTACTCATGACCCCTTGGGCAGAACTCTGTCCCCTGCCGGTTTCTATAAGAAATCCCGTCACACTTAGCGCTTTGTAATTTTTTGGTATGCTGTCATGAGCTTTTGAGAGGTCATTTGAATGGGGTCACATTATGTTCCATAACCACATTCTATCATGTTGACCCTTTCCCTCTTTTTCCTTCTTCTCACTTTCCTACACTTTTTATTTTAGGAAAAAAAATACGGGGTGCCTGGGTGGCTCAGTCAGTTAAGCATCCAACTTCAGCTCAGGTCATGGTCTCATGGTTTGTGGGTTTGAGTCCTGCATCAGGCTCTGTGCTGACAGCTTAGAGCCTGGAGCCTGCTTTGGATTCTGTGTCTCCTTCTCTCTATGCCCCTCACCTATTCCCTCTTTCTCTCCCAAAAAAAAAAAAAGAAAGAAAAGAAAAGAAAGAAAGAAAGAAAGAAAGAAAGAAAGAAAGAAAGAAAGAAAGAAAGAAAGAAAGAAAGAAAAATTCTTTTTATTTAACACGTAGCAGTTAATGGAATGTCTTTGGTATGTGAGTTTGTTCTTGCTTATCAAAAGTATTTCTTTCTAATAAATACAGGTTCAACTCATGAGGAATTCTGGTGAATAACACTTCTCAATGCCATTACAACTGCACCCCTTCCTCATTTAAGGGAGAATAAAATGGGCTCAGAGGGGTGAGGTGACTTGCTGGCCATGGTTCACTCACGTGCTGGAGTTCCTGTCTTTGCTGACAGCCCACTGGAGTGATCCATTCTTCTTCCATTTTCATTCATCTTGAAGAGTTTCTAAGGCCAGCTCAAGCCTCATCTTCTTTACTGGCCCTTTCTTGAGACATATCCAGCCAGCTTTTACCTCCCTAGATTCACAGGGATCTCACTGTAGCATTTGACCACACACTGTCATGTGTCTCAACAGCTTCATGGATCGTAATGGTATTTCCCACTCTGGATTCTAGGTAATGTGTGTAGGGAACATGGCTTTTAAGTTGAAAAGGATCTAGGCAGGGGATGAGGAAACTGGGTCAACAACTGATTGCTGTGTGACTATAGGGAAATCTTTTATCCTGTTTCTTGGACTCCTCATATATATGCAGGTGCTTTAATCATTAGAAAGTATTATTTTGCTATGCCTCACCTAGTCCATTACTTAATGGACATGGTTGAGTTGACCTGATTACATCTAATTAATTTTTAAGCATGAGCAGTGCTTTGGAGGTGTAGTTTCTACACATGTGTGCCTGTATGGGACTTTTAAAAAGTCATGGTTTAAATGCTGACGTCTCAAGTCCTTGTTGTCTTCTTTTTCTTTGTCTCTACATTGTGAACATGCTAAAGGATCATAACTCTTTACGGAAGAAATTTTTTGATAGAAAAAATGGCTGAAGTGAAGGCTCAGAAATAGGTGACAGCGAAATGAAGCTCTATCATGATCTCAGAACATGGGTATAAGGAAGAAAGACTAGAGGAGAGGGCAAAGGGTCTGCCCTGACAGCAGGCTCTTGCATGTACTTGACTGGATCCCCCGCTCTTAAACCAGAGCCACACTGTCGTCATTCTTGTCACTAACATTGCTCAAAAACTGTGCTCACAATACAGAGTGGCCGTCCAGGGCGTGCGGTAAGGGAAGAGTCATCTGTACAGATTCAAGAACAGTTATATAAAAAAAAAATGACCAAAAGCTGGTCTTTTTATTTGTCACCATTTGCCAGCAATTCTAAACAACGTCAGTGACAAAATACTCTCTGAGAAAAACCTTATGATCTGAGTTCTAACAATTGTTGAGATTACTATTGAGTTTAAATAATAATTAGGTTAGTATATTGCTCTTACTTATCCTTTAATAAATAGTATTCTACACGAAAGTTAATTTAAAGAATTCCTGGTGATATAGTTGACTGTGAAACATGTGGAGTCATCAGTATATGTGTTCATCTCAGGCGAATGGCCTGTGGGTTCAGACATGTCTCAGCTGGCTGTGGGTATCGAAGGTGTGCGGGTCCCCAGGGTTTGACATATCCCCGAGTTTAAACAGTAGATTAGAAATAAATAACAGTGTAGTGATCGTCAAGACAAAGAAAAAAAACCTTGCGTTTCTTCAGTTCTATCCTTCTTTGTGACAATTTGGTGTTTTTATTGGTATTTACAACTTAGAAGAGTAAAACTGAGCGCAAGTGGCAAGTATAGGTTTTTGTTGACAAAGACAAATTTAGCTTGCATGAAATATTTAGCTGAATCTGAATATGCATTTTGAATTAAAATATTTTAAAATTAATTACCTTAAAGTTATTTTAAAAAATCAAAAAAATAAAAAGTTATATAGGTGGCACTGTTTAATAATTCTTAAATTGTATCTTTTACAGACATTTTACTTTTTATTTAATTTTTAGTTTATTTATTTATTTTTTTAGTAATCTCTACACCCAACATGGAACTCAAGCGCACAACCCTGGGGTCAAGAGTCACATGCTCTTCTGACTGAGCCAGCCAGGCACCCCAGACATTTTAATTTCATTACAATTTATAAATTAGCTATTGGACAGTGAATTTCATAAAATATTTTTACATGAAACTGTGGCTAATGGATTAGAGTACAAACTGTTAGGTATATTTAAAAACCATTGAAGGGCACCTGGGTGGCTCAGTCGATTAAGCGTCCGACTTCGGTTGAGGTCATGATCTCAAGGTTTGTGAGTTGGAGCCCCACGCTGGGCTCTGTACTGACAGCTCAGAGCCTGGAGCCTGCTTCAGATTCTGTGTCTCCTCTCTCTCTGCCCCTCCCCTGCTCACGCTCTGTCTCTCAAAAATAAGCAAACATTAAAAAAAATGTTTTAAACCACTAAATAAATAAATGTGCTTTCCCCCCTTTTTGTACTATATTTGTTTTAATTAAAATTTTTAATTTTTTTCCTGGCAAAATTACATCTATGTCATACATTAAAATTTGTTTTATTGTCTTCAGTTCTTTCCTCGGTGTTATCTTTATTTGTTTCATGTTGTGGTTACTATGAAAATATTTTGGGGGTAGGGTTTCCAAAATGGCCCACTCTAGATGTCTAATCACTCTTGGTGTGCGATGGGATGGTAAAACTGGTCTCTAAGGTCAAGTTCACAGGCGAGTGAAGCAAGGTCTATGTTCAGGAATCTACTCTGCCCCCACCTAGCAGTGGAAACTGAAGTTGCTTGACTTTCTCCCTTGTA
Organism: Crocuta crocuta; assembly: GCF_008692635.1. Lineage (NCBI taxonomy): Eukaryota > Metazoa > Chordata > Mammalia > Carnivora > Hyaenidae > Crocuta > Crocuta crocuta. The sequence continues at coordinate 2,299,657 of NW_027527932.1, forward strand.
ATAACAGATTTGAGGACATGATTTCCAAGTTGCTTTCTGTCTCTGAAATTTTGTGATTCAGATTGGTTATGTACCCATTCCATGTATATGCACACCTACAGTGTGGGGTGCTTTCAACTCAATATTCGTTTTACAGAATTTCTGCCATTGCTTTTCAGATTCACCTACTATTTAGACAGCTGCAAAGTGAGCCATATCAGCTGTTTCTCTGTCTTGTTATGTTCCATTCCATATCTAATGTCATTTTCAGCGTTAAAGTTATCTGCAAATGTCCTTGTTTATTCAGACTTTTTTGTAGATCTTTGAGTGTATCAGTTTGTCTATGTTTTACCTGCCGTGAGCTGCATCTGAGCTACACTTCTGCCTCTGATAATTCTTATCAATACAGTTTCTTCAGAATCCTATTGGCCCACCTCTTTTTTTTTTTTTTTTTTACAAATAGTTTATTGTCAAGTTGGCTTCCATATAACACCCAGTGCTCATCCCCACAAGTGCCCTCCTCCATGCCCATCTCCCCCTCCCCCCACACCCATCAGTCCTCAGTTTGTTCTCAACATTCAAGAGTCTCTCATGGTTTGCCTCTCCTCCTTTCCTCCACCATTTCCCCCCTTCTTCTCCACTTGTTCCTCAGTTAAGTTCCTCCTAATCCTCCTATACGTGCAAACATATGATATTTGTCCTTCTCTGCCTGACTTATTTCCCTCAGCATAACACCCTCAAGGTCCATCCATGTTGCTACACAGGCCAGATTTCATTCTTCCTCATTGCCATGTAGTATTCCATGGTATAGATAAACCACATCTTCTTGATCCATTCGTCCATTGATGGACACTTAGGCTCTTTCCATGTTTTGGCTATTGTTGCGAGTGCTGCTATGAACATTGGGGTCCATGTGCCCCTAGGCATCAGCACTCCTGTGTCTCTTGGGTAAATTCCTAGCAGTGCTATTGCTGGGTCATAGGGAAGTTCAATTGTTAACTTTTTGAGGAACCTCCACACTGTTTTCCAGAGGGGCTGCACCAGTTTACATTCCCACCAACAGCGAAGGAGGGTGCCTATTGGCCCACCTCTTAAGCTGGGAGGCCAGTTTTAGGCAAGGCTTGTGGAGATACAGCCGGATGGTGCTTTGATTGGCCATACTGTGCCGGGCGTTGTTGATGCTTCTGGGGGACAGGTAAGGAAAGTGCTCATAACTCACACGTGTGTAACCCGGAAGTGCAAGGAGTTAATTCCTGTGGGGCCGTCTTTGCAACAGGGAGCAAGAGCAAGTGAGTAAGTGCTTCCTCCTTTCTTCCCCTTGCAGGCAGTTCTGAAATGCCTTTCACAGCCCCTCAGAAGGCTCCAGAGGATCAATCAGAGTTGCTGGAAGCAAAGGCTGATGCAGCCCGTGTTGGCTTCCTCTCTTCTGTCTCACCCCTCTGGATTTTCACCAGTCTTTGTCCCAGTCTCTGCTTGTGGTGGGAACTGGGGCCATTGCACCCTCGGGTGCAGTTTTGAGAAGCGGACCTGAAGAAGGAGTCTAGTTGTGAGGGAACAAGTTAGAGATGAAGCTTGAATGCTGTGAGGACCCACGACTTGTTCCACATTTCCGTGGACTAGGCCCTCCATTTGAGCTTTCATAGATGCCTCACGGCCTTTGACAAATACAGTGAAAAGAGGGACTTGCCCCTTTCCTTCCTTTTGCAAAAAGTAAATCAAACATGACAGGAATGTCCTTTCTACATGAAGACCCCCATTAGGGGTGTCTGTGGGTTAAAGTATTTATCATTACTCCATTTAGAGCCCACTTTCCCAAGTGACCATAGGCTGGTGCTTACACAGGAAAGCTGCTCTTGCCTTTTACCTGCAGGTAAGGATGCTGGAGAGGCTTCAGTGCGTCCAGCCGGGCCGAGCTAGCTTAGGTGCACCCAGCCTGCTCCGGGAGCTAACTCACGCTCCATCTCTCTTTGAAATACTCTCTGTGGCATGTTGGAGCAAATGACTTTCTGAAGCCGAGCCTGAAAGTTTTTCAAGCTGCTTTGTTGTTTTCCTGACAGACGAAAGAACTTGCTGGGGCTATAATGAAAGGCAGACTGCGATCGCTGTCATGTCAAGAACGCTGCAGTCGGGAAAGTCGACATGATTTCATGGCTAATGATTCACTCGCTAATATCAGTGTGGGCTGCAGTGAGGATAACCAAGTTGAGCTGTCTTAGATCAAATGATTCAATTAGGCCAGCTGTCCCTATTTGTCATGGCTCAACTCGCTTTCAAATTACCTTTCCAAAGTGCATACGTGCCTTAGCATAAAAGTTAACAGCTCAACTGTTTTACAAAAAAGGGATACTTAGACATAATTAGAAAAAGTCACCTTTTTTATTTTTAATCCACACAGACTTCTTTCCCTTCCCCTACCTCTGTCCCAAAGGAGATAAAGTATGCGTTTGCTCAGCTAACCCTGCAGCTATTATCAGCATGGCTGTGCCGTTGAGACCTTCTGGGGCATCCCATGGCAAGAAAGTGTTCATTCTAAGAAGGAAGGCTTGGCCCAGGGATCTCTAAGTTGCTGGAGGAAGTCGTGCCACAGGTCAGATGCTTTTTCTGACCAACTTCCAATTCTTCCATTGGCAATCAAGCAAATTTAGGGTCAGAGAAGAGTTTACGTTTATATCTGGATTTTTCCAGAGCCGACGGAGAAACTCAGGGGTGAGAAGTAAATTGGCTTCAGGTCAGCAGGGGAATATTACAAAAATATGATGTAACTAACTATTATTTAGAAGGTAAGAGAGGTCCCGAATCTTAGTCTTTGCCTGTGAGATACATGAACACTCCCACTGTCCTGGGAGAGAAATAGCCCGAGAGAGAAATAGCCCAAATAAAAAAAATGAGTCAGGGAACATCATTTGTCTTCTGCCTCCTGTGTGAGGAGCACTGCACAGACACAGTGGGAAAATAGAACAAAAATCCGGAGCTTAATTTCTACCCTCAAGGGGCTTGCGACTAATGACTCTGAAATCTTATAGTGTTTTGGGAATCGTGGCTATCAGAAAGATAAAGACAAACTGAAGTTTAGAGTGGAATAACACATACAGCCAAAGGAACAGGGAGCTTACTCTAAAAGGGAAAAATATTTTGGGGCATCTGGGTGGCTCAGTCAGTTAATCATCCAACTCTTGATTTCGGCTCAAGTTATGATCTCATCAGGGTCATGAGATCAGGCCCCACATGGGCTGAGCATGGAGCCTGCTTAAGATTCTTTCTCACTCGCTCTCTCTGGCCCTCCCCTGCTCTCTCTCTTTCTCAAATTAATGAATTAATGAATTAATTAAAAGGGAAAAATATAAAGAAGTAAAAAAAAAATCCTTCCTTCCAATGTAATAGCAAAGGGTAGAATCTTAACTGGTTGAAAACCTATCATGAGAAGGGCCAACAGGTGATAAACTGCTCTGTAAAGGGGTGACCTAGAAAAAATGAGATAAATGACCTGAGACTCTTGAAATTTCTCTGCTTTGAAATGTTGTCTCAAAAGAGCACTGAGGAATATAACTGTGGACAGGACATTCCTGGTAGGTTTATTTAATGGATTCACCATTCTTCTTTCCGTTGCATTTGAAGTCAGATTTGTCTTATACACAACTCAGGACCCAGAGAGAAGGAATGCAGTCTGCTACTGTGAGGCCATTGTAGACTTTTCCCCTGGGTGCTTGCTTTCCATGTACTCATGTTTTAGGGACCATTGCAGCTCTGCTTCAACGCTTCATGACTTCCACAGTCTCTGAGAAAAAAGAAAACATATGTTCGAGGTTTTGTTTTGTTTGTTGTTTCCTTCCTTCCTTCCTTCCTTTCTTTTTTTCATCTGCAGGTAATATGCATTCCCAGGCAGAGAAGAAAAAAAGGGTAGGATTCTTCCGATTTACCATGGTGTTTTCACATATTGGTTATATTGACTTGTTGATTGGTTTTAATCAATCTCCCCTCAAAATAAGGAATATCAATCATATGCCGGCAGCTTCAACTCAAGCACAGCTGAGGACCTTAGCAGCTTATTGGAAGTTCATCTGGACTCCACCCTGGTCCCGGTCCAGAGTTTTTCTCTTTATCCGCAGCAGGAGATGCGGCTGTCCCCCGCGCTCGCCATTCCGTAGGCTCACTTCTCTGCCTGCTCCTCTCCCTTGTGCTTCGCTGGGATCTTGCTCTGTTTCTTCCCCCTTCTGGAGTTCAGACTCTGCCCCCCCCCCGCCCCCCCCCAGCNGTAAACACCTCGAAGAGATGGAGCCGGAGCCCAGGGGCCCTGCTCCGTCGGCTCTTGTCGGGGGGAGTCGCGTGGCGGCCGCAGGGCAGGTAACGGGGCGGGAACTGGCNNNGTGGCGGGAGAAAGGCTCTGGGGTGTGACAAGGTGAACTGTGTCCCCCTCCGAGTCCCTAACTCCCAGTATCTCAGAACGTGACTGTTTTTGGAGGTAAGACCTTAAAAAGTCGATTAAATTAAAATGGGGTCACTGCAGGGCACTCGGGTGGCTCGGTCGGTTGGGCGTCTGACTCGGGCTCCGTCCCGACCCCGTGGTGTGCGGTTTTGAACCCGCCTCGGGCTCTGTGCTGACACAGCCTGGCGCTCTGGGTTCGGCGTCCCTCTCTCTGCCCCTCCCCCGCTCGTGCTCTGTCTCCGGGGAGCACCTGCCTGCAGACGAGGTTAGCCTACCCCNCGCCGGGAAGCCACTCGCTCCCCAGGGGCCTGGTGATGGCGTTTTGTGACCTGATGACTAGGGCAGGAGCAGCGCCAAGGCGGAGGCAGGATTGCTTAGGGGCTGGAAGCTGAAAGACGGAGCCTTCCCGCCTGTCCCGGCCGCTCCCCTGTAGTTGCCTGAAGCCGTGAGGCCCAGGCTTCGGGGGCTGGACCCCGCCCTTCCACTTGCAGGCATTGGACTGTCACTGTCGCTGTGCTTTGTGCAGACAAGCAGAAAGGAGGTTCCCTTCCTCTCCTAAACGAGGGTGTCAGGAGTCGAATTTTACCCCACCCTCCATTCCCGTATGGATGTTCTCACCTCCATTACCTCAGATTGTGACCTTATTGGGAAACAGGGTCATTGTCAATGTGACGAGTTAAAATGAGGTGTAGTGGAGTAGGGCGGGCCCCTGATCCGCGAGGACTGGCGTCTTTATAAAAAGAACGCCATGTGAAGAGAGAGAGAGACATGTGCAGAGAGGAGGTCATGTGGAGACAAGGGAGACCCTCTGTAAGAGATGCCGAGGTTGCTGGGAAACACCAGAAGTGAGGCCAGAGGCAGGGGCCACGTTCTCCCTCACAGCCCCCGAAGGGCCACGCCTGCCATCGTCTCAGCTTTGGGCTTCCAGCCTTCAGAACTGGCAGACGACACCTTCCTGTCGTTGAAGCCGCCAAGTGTGTGATACTTTGTCACGGACCCCCTGGCAAACTGATGTAGGAGACGGGTCCTTGGAACATATACGCTCCCCAGAACTCGGGAGGGTCTGTTTTCTGTCTTCGTGCTACAGTCTTTCTGCCCCAGCCCTAGGAATAGCTTCCGCGAGGAGAGAACACAGTGGGCCGTAAGCTGGGTGGGCCGTCAAGACGGGTCCAGCTCCTACTCCACAGGGGTCCTGCCCTGAGTCATGTCCCCCTGTGACTCCCGTTGCTCTCCAGAGACCTGGGGTGTCCCGTGCGTTTCGTGCCCAGAACACGTGGTACCGGTACAAGCCCTGCTGTTCCATTTCTCGGCTCTCGGAGTTCAGCAACGTCTCCATTCCTCCAGAAAGCCTGTCCTGACTGCCTGTCCCCTTGGGTCTGGGCTAAGTGCTCCTCCCTTCCGTGTGTTCTTACAGAAACTTAAGCTCTTCCCATCACAACACTCAGCCTCCCCCTTAATGGCTTGCTTATTCATCGACCTCTCCTCCTAGATTTTGAGTCCAGGGGCTGTGTCCTCATTGTTTCTGTGTCTCCAGAGCTGAGGAGGAGAGTATCTGACAGCTAGCCCATTCTTAATTAGTGTTTGGTAAATGAATGAAGAAATGAATAGATAGGTTATGTGTTATGTTCAGTTCAGAACCCAAAAGCTGCACCAATGCTGGGCGAGGATGCAGCTCATTAAGTAAGGCTGCTTTCTGGTGCCTGAAGAACTCAAAACAGCTTTGATTCAAAATGTTGGCAAAATAGACTGCCTCCACTATTTTGACTTTTTCAGAAATGAATTGATGAGGTAATACATTTTGAAGCAATGCCACAGAAATATACCATGTTGTGCTTTTGAAACTGAAGTATGACAGTGAGGTTGTGCTTCTGGCTTATGTGTTTGTCGTAGTGAAAGCGGATTTACTTACTGGCCTCCACCTGTAACTACACACTCTAGAAGCGCCCTTCCTCTTTGGAGTTTGGTTTCCCTTCCTCCATAGGTGGAGGAAGAGACTTGGCACACGAAAATGTGTAATCTGCTATAAGGAAGCAGCCAGCCAGGCCATTCTTGGCTATTATAACACTCCTCCAGTATTTATGATTATTTGCTAAAATGATCTAAGCGCTTGATTGTAAAGCTCAGGTGCAGAGTCTCTGGGGTTCTAGAGCGCCTAAGCTGCAACCCACGCTTGTGGAGATGCCCAGCTGAAAAAAATGACCTGAGTTTTCTGGGTGCCAGCCTTTAATGTATGCAGCCCTGCAAAGCTAATCTCAGTCACGCAGTGACTTAGGGCTGGCTTTTGCTCATGTAGTCTTGCATTGTTAAACGCATTTGTTTCTTACCCCTGCATATTTAATTGCGTGTATAAATATAACTACACTTTAACAATCTCTGTGAAGGCAGGGAGGGCAATTTGTGAGGCTAATACCCCCATTTCACCCTCCTACGTCTATGGAGGCTTCACGAATTGATAATAGCATTCCGTCTGCCATGTTGGAGGGCTACTTCAGAGTCCCCTCACACCTCACACGGCCACGGTCAAAAGCAAGAGATCAAAGCTCAGCTTCGTGGTATTATTATATTTCATTCAATCAAATAAATAAACAAGACAAATAAGTCAAATCCAGTAAAAAAAAATGAAGGTGGTAAATAAATGAAATCGTTTTATTTGCAACTTCATTTAAAATAGGTTGCCAAACTTTTTCTGTAGAGGACCAGAGAGTAAATATTTTTGGCTTTACAGGCCAGACATTGTCTTTCTGTTGCATGGTTTTATTTGATTTTGTTTACTTTTTTGTTTTGTTCTTTTGAATTGTTAATAACAATTATTTAAAACTATAAAATCCATTCTTAGCTCCTGAGCCACAGAAAAACGAACTGCAGACTGTCTTTGGCTCGTTGGCCATAGTTTGCTGACGTCTGATGTAAAACACTGTGTTTTACAGTGTACAAAGATGATCATAGTGTGTACCATTGAAATCTTTTGTAGATGTAACTCCACGAGGGATCTACGGCCCCTATTTCATGTGCAGGATTATATAAAAGTATTATGCATATCCTAATATGCATAATCCATGTTATGGTGAATACTGAAAATATAATGCTTGTGTAAATAGGGCATGAATCATATGTTCTTTTTTTTTAAATTTTTTTTTTTTTTAAATTTCTAGGAGAGAGAGAGAGACACAGTGTGAACAAGGGAGGGTCAGAGAGAGAGGGAGTCACAGACTGAAACAGGCTCCAGGCTCTGAGCTGGCAGTCAGCACAGAGCCTGACGCGGGGCTCGAACCCACGAACCGCGAGATCATGACCTAAGCGAAAGTCGGACGCTTAACCGACTAAGCCACCCAGGCGCCCCATGAATCATATGTTCTTGTTGAGTTATATAGTTTGCAGCATAGGAAGGGCATAATAATCCCCAAATCTGTCTGCTTAGATGTAACTTACAATCTTCCTGCCTTTTTTTTCCCTGAACCTGTTGACTAGGTGAAATTTGGAAGTCCAGGCAGGGGTTTGAGTGTAGACATCTGTGACTATCTGATTGGCATCAAAACTCATCTCACAGTGGGTGGGTAGAAGTATAACTTGTGGAGACCAACAATCTAGAAAAACCTGTCTGCCCTGAATATGAGATCCGAGCGTGATATGAGGCTACAGGAAGTGGCATTTGCCTAGGACACGTGTAAATGGTTGCATCCTTCACACATCCATCTGTTCTTATCTCCTGGTCACCAGGAGCTCCAGAGACTCGCTGCACCTGGCTGTGGTGTTTGTCTCTCATGTGATATCACTTAACTTCATTTTCTGAAGGGAGCTTTGGCTTTTCTCTTTTCAGTCTGTAGAAACTGGTGATTCCAATTTCAGTGCTGCATTTCTGTACATTTCTTTCTTTTGCCCCTAAAATCAAGAAACTCTCACGGATACATATGGCCAAGCTGAGGAAGGAGAGGTGAGTAAAAATGTATTGGTGGAAAAAAATGCAAACAGAATTGTGTTGATTCAGATGGTTCTAGAAACAAGAATAAACCCAGAACTCTCTTTCTGGAGCATAATGCCATCAAAGTAGGGCCATTACTTAGAATAATTTTCAGGAATGAAAAATTGGCAACTTGCCCCACGTTGTCAACTTGTGAATTGTGCAAACATATTGGATTATTATTGTCTGTCTTCACTGAAGCATATGCCTTGCTAGGTGTGGATAGTCTAAGAAGGTATGGGAAACCTGTCTGGGCCCGTGTTTGCTGTATTAGGGCCTCACAAAAAAAAATCCACTGAATTTCAAATAGATTCAATTTATTCTTCCATTTCTGTTGCATTTCTTTTTGGTTTCCCACCACTTTGTAGGAACATAAAGTGTGTATGTATATATCATATATACATAATAAATAGATATAGATTAATATGGATACCAATATGTATATAGACAGATACCCAGATAAATGAAATGCAGGTGTATAATGCAGTATGAAACATTTATGTCTGCCTTCCATGTCTGACAGCATAGCTAGGTAGAGGATATTAATTACAGTACAAGTATACGGTTTCATTGGTGTCAGAAGTTAGACACAGTAAGACCTCAGTCATTATTAAAGACTCCATGAGAAGGGTTCGAGTCATGGGTCCACTCTTTAGCAAGTGTGTGATCTACGTTTTTTTTTGAGGCTTGAATTTTTTTTTATCTGTAAAATACAGCAAATAATAATAGCTAATTTCTAAGGTGGTTATTCTGATTAAATGAGACACTATACTTGATAGAAGTTCCTTATACAATGTAGAGAGTTATATAAATGTTAATTAATTTAATTTAAACATATATTGGCAATATTTCTCCCCTCTGGCTTCTTGCCCAGCAACTGTTCAGGCCCCAGAGATCTGTGCTGGCTGTTTCCATAAGACATCGGTGCAGATGAAGCATGTGGTGGCGGCTGAGTTCTCCACTTCCATCTGGATGTTTTTGGCATTGCACAGACATTGTTTCAGAATGCTGAAGTCACAATGCAGGCTAATATTTTAAAAAAATATATCCCCGCACGATATCAGTTGTGTGTAGTCAGTCTCAGTGTGTGGGTTCTTGGCCTCTGGGAACTTACCTTCGCAGGCAGGCCTCCTGACCCACAGGTAATTAATTACCATGGCAGGTAATGCTGTTAGGAGGCTTTGGGTTGATCTTCAGGAACACACGTCTTTTTCTCCACCGGATGAGTGTCCTTAAACATCCTGACAGAGTCATTTTGGAAAAATTTATATATCAAATAGCTGTGCTTTAGAGGTTTTGAAAAAGGCCATAGAATGTTTTACAATCAAGAAATCACTATTTAGATGTGATAAGTACTTAATGATGATGGGGCAGGTGATAGTGTTGGAGGAAGAGGTTTGGGTCCTTAAAACTAGGCCACTTAAAATGCCAAAATTATATGATGAGAACAGGGTGGCAAGAAGAGCTCAGGGTCGGGCATCTGGCTCAATTCAAAACAGAGAAATAAATATTTCTCTTGTTCTACGGAGAAATAAACCCATTGACTGAGATACAGTCAAATGCAGGGATACAACACAAGTTAGGGTCTTGCATGGTCAGGACTATTTCTTGTCTTACTTTCTTTTTTTTTTTTTTAATGTTTTTTTCTTATTTATTTCTAGGAGAGAGAGAGAGAGACAGCGTGAGCAGGGGAGGGTCAGAGAGAGAGGGAGTCACAGACTCTGAAACAGGCTCCAGGCTCTGAGCTGGCAGTCAGCACAGAGCCTGACGCGGGGCTCGAACCCACGAACCGCGAGATCATGACCTGAGCGAAAGTCGGACGCTCAACCGACTAAGCCACCCAGGCGCCCCTCTTGTCTTACTTTCAAATAGTAGGTGAGAGCTTGACTGTCAGGAACATAAGCCCCAAGTCAGGAATGCAGGAACTTAGAATCAAATGGTCCTGGCTCTGCATCCAGCTTTCTCCCTTTCCAGTGCTTAGTTTGTCTACTTCCTTTCATTGCACCAAAAGAATGCATTCTCTTCCCGTGACAATAGCTAGCAAGCCTTGTGCAGACCTGATCTGGGAGCTGGGAGACCTGGGTTTTTGCTCTCCATTAGTACCAGCTGGTCAGTTGTGTGGTCCCGGGCCCCTGGGCATTGGTTTCCTCCTCTGGGTTAAGACAGGACTGAGCTGGGTGTCTCTTGGTGTTTCTTCTCCATTACATTTCTCTATCACGGATATGTTAGGGGGGCAGGATGAGTGTGCCTGATTTATATTCTCAATATTACTGCTCAAAAAAGTCTATAGTGCAGGCAGAGAATTTGTTTAAAATTTACTGTTAATTAGTATCCCTCCCCTTTGCTCCTAGTAGAAGTAAAGCTAGTAGAGTTTTTGTTTTGGCTTTGTTTTCACTTACCTGCAAGTATCACTGCGGATGGACTCTCATGATAACTACGGATACAGGGGCAAGGCTGTTAAACATACTCAGGTCTCGTTTTTCGTGGTAGTTAGGTTCTCAGCAGCCATGAATGCTGACTTACTGAATGTTGAACCATTCCTGTTAGGGGAAATAGAGGGTTAGGTTCCCTTACTTCTCTGGTTACAACTTTTCCTCAGCTAATCATTCACAACTTTGTTTTTGTGTGTTTCTGTTCAAAGACATGTGTATTTAATACATGTTGTTGATTCATTGACATTGAACTCAGGACCCACGTCTACAGGAAGCCAATCCAACAGGAGCATTGTCTCTGTGAGGTACATCTGACCTTTCTGTGCGAAGAAGCACTAGAAAGCACTGCCACACTGTGTTTGTAGGCAGTGGAATTGTAATTTCAAATTTAAACAGTGGAATTCCACTAAAAACCACAAAAGGTGAAAAAAGTGGCGCTCAGTACACCACGAAAAGGGCCCTTGTTTGTAGTTGAGAGCAGAAACGAGAAGGCGGAGCATCCCTTGTTCAGCCCCAGTGGGAAGCATGCAAGTTGGGCAACCCAGATTCTGCTCCGCGCTGCTTATGTCTTTGAATGGTTATCAGAGAGCCACAGTGTTGGTTTTGTGGTTACATACAAATTTCAGTGAACAGATACATTTTCACATACAGAGTCTGCAAGAAAATGAGGGTCAACCGTATGCTATATGAGATTACAGTGGGCTTCAGTTTGAGGGGACACGATTCTCTGCTTTGTTTGGAGCCCATGTAGATTACTGTTTGTTAAGGTGATGCCTAGTCTCTCAACACATCTCTAAACAAAGAAGATTGAAATTAAAGTGGCTGCAGGAAAATAGAGGCTTATTTTTCCGTCTTATGGGATCATATAGACGCCCCAAAGTGAGCTCTCCTGGGCGGATAAATAGCGTGCCCTCATCTAGGTTGCAGGGGGTACATCCGTGTTTCAGCTCAGAAAAGATAAAGAAAATAAATGCAGGGCAAAGGATCCCTTCTTAAGTAAGTGATACAGATGTTGCACACATCACTTCTGCTCAGGTGCTAATTTGCTAACGCAGGCTGGAAAATACACTTCTCGTGGGGAAGTCACAGGCCCAGGCAGAAGTGTCAAATAGATTTCAGTTGCCCTAGTCTGTAGGAAGAACACTGTACTGCATTAACTGCACTCAGTGATATCATTCATTTTAAAGCCACGAGGCAGCAATTATAGTACAAGAGTGAACCTGATAGACTTAACGTAGTGCTGACCTGTTCTTAAAACTAGCTTTGGATTTTTAGATCTAACGAGGCCGCAGCCAAGTATCTGACATGATATCTACGTTGAAAGGATGTCCTTGGACAAATATCAAAACAGCAAATTCACCCGACAGTGTTTAGCTCAGATATGCTGTCTGCTAAATAGTTAATAATAAACTGCTATTCCATACATTTGAGATAAAAAAATGCACGTGTCAGGCACAGGTGAGGTATCTGAAGAAAGTGTTGGGTGCCAGGACAATGGAGATGGAGGGAGAGGAGGCCTGGGTGCAGAGGAGATGGTGCCTTGGCCATAGAAAGCAGGCTGAAAAGTCTCGAAAGAGGAAGCTCCTTAGTGACAGCAAGGTTAGAGTGGCAGGTGGCCAGCACCCCGGCCTTGCAGCTTGAGAGCCTCTCATCACTCCACTTGGGCAAAACACCTTGGAAAATGAGCTGATTCGTTTTTTGTTTTTTGTTTTTTTTCATATTTAAGGTAGAACGTAAGTTCTCCAAGGCCCTTCCGGGAAGATGGGAATTTCTCGACCAGGAGTTATGGCCCTGGGTTTGGCTAGCAGTCTTGCCTCTTGTCACCAGACTTCGCAGCAAGGATGCGACCTCTCCAACCCTCAGGTTCCTCACATAAAGGCTGGGGCTACCACCCGGGATTAACTCAGTTTATGGGATGTGAAGAGCCAGTACGCTGTCTGGCACGTGGTCAGTGCTCTTGAAAGTGTTCACCGTGCTGGTGACGAGTAGAAAGAGGAGGAAGGAGACAAGGAGGAGGATTTGAAAGGGTAATTTGCGGTTTGAGGGACGTGTGAAGAGAAGATACGGGGTTTGTGGAAATCTTAAACCGAGAGGCTAGACGGGAGGAATGCTAGGAAGGAAGGCACGGCAGCAGGGAGACTAGAATCTAGTCTCTTTAATGTCTTCCGTAGGACGTGCAGAAGGGTGTGAATGCCAAGGTAGGAAAGAGAAGTGTGACGTGACTATGGAAGGCCAGGGAAAGCAGGCTGAGATCTCCCTTTCAAGTCTGGTAACCGGTGGAAACTACTATCGTTTTTTAATCCATGCAGTTGAGGTGTTTTGAAAGAGCAATCGCTATGATTTCTCGAATCTTAGGATGGTGCTACTGAAGGGAAATGGACTACACTTTTGTTTCCATTTCCTTGCCACTCATGTTTCCCCCTGTCTACAAGTCAGGATTTGGTTTGCAGATGTACCAACCCTCCACTCTCAGCTCATCTGAATGGATGTATCAGAAATTGGAAACCAGTCTAGGAACTTCAAGCAGGAAGGATTTAATACAGGAATTAGAGGTTTATGAAACCAGTGAAAGAAGGGGGAAGTGAATGTCAGGGGAAACTGTCACTTGTGGGCAAGAAATCAAAAAAATGCCACAGTCACAGAAATTCTGGCAATGATCTCAGCTAGCTGCAGTGTCAGAGTTTAATGATTTGCAGGAAGCTGCCTGGCAGCTGCCATCAGAACCTCACAACCACCCACTGCCAAAGCCCACACGCCCACCTGTTGCTGCCCCAGGAGAAATAATGGCTTTTGTATTTCCTTTGGCTTTCAAATCTCAGGCTAGTTCTCTCACTGCCAGGACCTAACCTGGAGCCTTGCAGGCAATGTAGCTCCGAAGTTTCCAAATATGTGGTAAGGGAGAGACCATAAAAGAGGGAAAATGGTACCACGTTGCTGACTCATAAGCTGACCTCTGTACAGAGTGTTGCCCTGGCTCCAGTGATGGACGTGCTCCTCACTGGCTGTACTGAATAATTCAGGGGCGAACATTTGTCCTAAACTTATGCAATTAGAATAAGTCTCAAGGCTTTTCATGGCACCCTAGAAAACAGGCTTCCTCTATTTTGCTGTAATTGAATTTGAGAAGGCAGATTCAGGAGCCATCTTGCATCCAAAAGGTTAGAATTTGCCAGACAATAGTGGCCAAAACACAAAGGAAAAGAGACTAAATAAACTAAGATCAAGTTCTGATGACTCATTTGAGCTCCTGAATTCAGCCATGCTTGAAGCTAATCCTATTACCAGACTTATCAATTTTATGAACCAATAAATTGCCTCTTTGCATAAGCCATTTAGGTTAGGCTTTCTGTCACTTATAACTGAAGACTAGTTAGAAGATCATGGTAATAATAGTGCAGTTTGAGTTCCACAGATGTTTATTTTGAGATGTAATAACTAATAAGACAGATTTTGATCCTAAAGATCTCATTAATTAGACACATTAACAGCTAACTATAATCCCAGCAAAAGAAACTTATATCCTCAATGACACATTTTAGCCCAAAAGAATAAAGCCTTACTAGTCTTGGATGTGTCAGAAAATCAGAAGGCAGAATTCCCTTGGACACATTGCAAATAGCAAATACAGTCTCAGAAATTCCATAGTTCCTCGGGCAGGTGGCTCACCAGGAACAGCAGTGGAAATGAAGTACAATAGAGGTATAGGAAAAACATCTGGGCATTAATGTTATTTTTCAAAAGCAACCAATCCCAGAAAAAAAGGCAATTATTTTAACCCAGAGCTTTGTTACTATTTCTTTTCTTCCTTTGTTACCCACCCTCAACAAAACGTTTTAGTGGAAGCAAGGCCAGATCGGCCATCATGGTTTCAGAAGATGTCATGGGAAATGTCAGTCTTACCTTGAGGGTACAATAAGGACTTACGTTTTTGTCATCCTGTTGTAGCTGTCTAAGGGAAGGGATGTTTTTGTTGCTATTTGCACATGTATACGTGCCAGTCTGTGTATGTATGCATATTCTTACCGGTGAAGTGTGTAGCAATGGTGTTGGATACCTGGTCTGGCTTGGTAGCATTTTGAAAAGCGTATACTCAGAATACTTTGTGTTAGGCAATAGTTCCACGATATCTGAGCTCCATAATAGAGAAGATTTGCTAAAGCTCCATTTATAGATGACTTAACTTGGGAAGGTTGTTTCTCTATGGGCAATGCTTATCTTAATCAAAGATGAAGACATTTGGGGAAACTCATTCATAACTATAACTCAGTATTATTAAATGTCATCCCCTGGAATAGATTGAATCTAAAGGGAGATTTTAATGAAGGAGCCAGTGTTACACTTACTAATTAGCCCTTGCTTGCTTATTTTCTTTCACAAGCAGATTTCTTGTCAAGAGTTGAAAATGTCTCTATAAATGCCTATCTCTGTCCATATGGCTGCTTCTGAGTCACATTGTTCACGGACTTTGATAGGGAGAGCTAGGCATTAAGGAGGCTGGTTAGGGCAGTGTCTTTTCTGCTCCAGGTACCATGGATGAGAGGTTTCCACCATTCCTCACAATGAACTGACTATTCTTTAAACATTAGAAAATGCCCTGACTGTGTCATATATGAACTATGTTGGTTTGGAGTGATATCTTTTTTTCTTGGCAAGAGTACTATCATATCCCTTTTATTTTCCCAATTAATCATTAAATCCCTTTCTCTGTTTATATTAGCAGGGAGTCCATTCACTGCCTCTTGTGGTTTTCTGTGACTCTAAATTACCCAAGGCCTCTAGGCATTTATTTAGTCTTAAGAGCGACTTGCACTTCCAAATGCTGGGCAAGGAGAGAACTGGGAATTCTCATCAGCCCTTCAGTGCCTTCCAGTTCTAGATGGCTTTTGATTTCAGGCTGCTGAAAGCTGAAAGCTGATGAAGCTTAGTCCATCCTTATCCACTACCTTTTCAGGCTCTGTGGTTAAAGGTTTTAATTTACATATTACCAGATTTGCCATCATTCCCAAAATACCAAGGTCATGCTGCTGTATGTGGCATCTACCTTTCCACTTATATTATAGGACTTGGCTTTGAGTCTAGGTCCCCAGTTTAGACTACTTGCCCCTTTATGGAATGTCCCTCTTTGGGGCCCTTCGTTTCCTTTCTTGCCAGCCAAAGTCAGCCAGAAACATTCTAACCCATCAGAGAACTACAGTGTGATTGACTCTAAAAAAGGGAGAGGTCAGAATTTTACTCTCTTTTCCCTTGAAACATCCCTTGATCTTTATATGAACTTACCTGCTATCTTGATATCCAGTCCTCTCTACAAAAAAGCCTGAGGGATAGTCTTTGACAAGCTACAAAGAGTCCCGTTTTACTTTCCCTCCAGGGTTTTGGATGACTTCTCACTGTGTTCAACCAAGAGAGGCCATTTATCTGTGCAGATAAGTTAAAGAGGATCAGCTCCCAGATGACTTTCTGTTTTTGTGAAGGACTGGCATTGATAGGTAGCTTTCTTACAAGACAGTTTTTTCTCACCAGGAACTATGTTAGAACATGGTTTCTAAGATGGAATGTGTGGGTTTCTATACAAACTACTGTCCAAATTGGGATAATTTTGAGTGTGAAGGGGGACACTAATAATTAATTACCCTGGGACAACAGGTCTAAACCAAGACTGTTGGAGGCAGAAGGCAGACAGAGATGCTTCGTGATCCTGCGTGTGGACCTACACATTCCCTGAGTGGTGGGACGTATGTGTTGAAGGTGGTGCAGGACTGGCTCCATGTAGACTTCTCTGTGTGCAGCACGCCCCAGTTACCCCAGAATTCAAACACTGGCAAAGTATTTAATGGGTAAAAAATGCCAGCAAAAGTGATTTTGTTACTTAAGAGTCTTGATAAATATACTGATGGGAAGTACTGATTCTGGACTCAAGGTACTTAAATAGATTTGTGATCATTATAATCATTGTTTTTTTAAATAATGTTTTTAAGTTTATTTATTTTTTGAGAGAGACAGAGACAGTGCAAATTGGGGAGGGGCAGAGAGAGAGGGCAAGAGAGAGAATCCCAGGCAGGCTCTGCACTGTCATTGCAGAGCCTAATTTGGGGCTCAAACCCATGAAACTATGATGAGATCATGACCTGAGCCAAAACCAAGAGTTGGATGCTTAACCAACGGAGACACCTAGGTGCCCCTATAATCATTGGTTTTAAACTAAATTTTCCTTTTCCTTTTTTTCTTTCACATAGAAAATTAATAAACAGTAAGATCAAATCTGTTTAAATAAAGAAACTGCCCAATTTGCTGAAATTGGATCTAGTTTTTAACTAAATTTGTGTTGTTAGTTATAAAAAATATGGAATATGGCTGCCCTTGAACAAGACATGACATATCTTCTTATTTTACCATTCCAGCTTTTTTTTTTTAAATCAAAGACTTTTTTTTAAACCAAAGGATTTGCTTCACACAATGTCAAAATTTTATGAGCTTTTTCATGAAATATCTTATAAATTCTTTAGCTTATTTCAACAACTAAGACATCTATAAAATGAATAATATCAAGACCCTAGAAAATATATGCAAGTTAAAAATAAATGGGAGGTTTAGCTAAGAAATGTTTAGAATGTTAGAAGTGTTTCTTCCATAAGTTTGTTTCATTGCTGCAACTCATGTCTAGGCACAGGCTAATATAGTACACTGATGAATTTTAGTAGAAACAGTAAGTGCCCACAAAGATGACCAGCAGAAGAATGTGCCATGTGCTTCTAATTTCTCAATGTCATAAAGTATATGTTTTTTTTCCAGTTTAACCAGTTTTTCCAGAAGGGTGCATTGCCTTATGGAAAGTTTTATGCTTGCAATCAGGAAACAAAAGAAAACTAGTTTTCAGTCTGGAAGTATTAGTACTAATAGTACTACTACTACTACTACTACTACTACTACTACTACTACTACTACTACTAAATTCATAAGAACTGAAAACCCCAGAACTGAACTTCATGAGGGATTGAAGTTTATAGTTATACTGTTAGCATTATTTATGAATTCTTAAGCCAGAAAATCAACATTAAATTTGGTACCAGGAAGAAATAAGCACTAAACTCTCAAACATTTCCTCAACCCATATCACACAGAATTTCCATAGGTAACATTTCAAAGTGGATGATCTCATAATCCTAAATTGAAAGACATATAAGAAAATAAGCCTGAGGTGCCTGGGTGGTTCAGTTGGTTAAACATCTGACTTCAGCTCAGGTCATGATCTCATGGTTTGTGAGTTCAAACATGAGCCTAGAGCCTGCTTCAATTTCTGTGTCTTCCTCTCTCTCTCTCTCTCTCTCTGTCCCTTCTTTTTTTGTGCTCTGACTCTCTCTCTCTGCCTCTCCTCTGCTCACACTCTGTCTCTCTCTCAAAAATAAATAAACATTAAAAAAAAAGCCATCTTGAACATAAGTTGACCAACACACATGCACACACATATATAAACAGGAAGATTACAGCCTTTGCAGAATATTCTAATGGTGATTGCATATTTAGTAAAGAAAGAAAAGAAGAATCAAGAACATAAGAAAAGAATGAACTACTATGATACAGATAAGAAAATCAAATAGAATTTCTATAAATGAAAATGAGTTTAAGACTCAATTGCTGGTTTATTAGTCACTTAGCATCTGCAAACTGGGTAGCTCTGTGCTACATAATAGAGATAGAATTGTGAGACTTCACCTTCATGGAGCCTGTAGTGTTGTGGGGCATGATTGGCATGACCAAAGTCACCAGAAAAACAAAAGTAATCAGTTAATCCATTGATAAATTATTAGAATAACTAAGGAAAATTTAAGAAAAAGTTAGTGAACTAAAAGACATATCTGAAATAGAAATCAAAGAAATAATTTAGTTATCCAGAATATGGTTTGGAAATATAAATAGATACAAATGTAAAAGAAAATATGGAGAATAGAATTAGAAAGATCAGCATACATTTAGTAATAGTTCCAAAAATGAGACTAAAAGGGAAGAGACAGTAATCAAAAAGACAATTGCTGAGAATTTTCTAGAGCTGATTTATAGACATGAAATACAAATTCAAGAAACAACATATTCCAAGCAAGATAAATAAAATACTACCACATAAATATATCATAGTGAATCTGCAGAACCCCAAAGACAAAGAGAGGATTATAAAAGTAGCCAGAGAGGAAAGATAGATTTTCTAAAAACAAAAGTTAAACTGAGAGTAGATTTCTAATTAGTAACAAGATAATGCAGAAAACAATGGAATATCATCTTCAAAATACTGTAAAAATTCCTGTCAGCTTAGAATTTATCACATATCTAAAATATAGATCAAAGACCTAGAAAAAAGAAAAAAGCCCTCTCCCAAATATCTAGTTGACTGCTAAGGATGTAAACAAGAAGCTTCCCAAGAGCCCAGAGAAAAAACACACAAAGATAGAGGTCTATCTTTGAAAGGGAAGATGCTCATGATAAGGGTGTGAGTTTAGACTTTGACAAATTGACTTCCCTACGAGCACAAAGCTGAGGCTGAGTATATCCCCAAATCCTTGGATGATCACCACATTACTCAAGAAGAAGGTACGCTATGGGGCAAAGCTAAGCATCAGAAACTGGAGGAGAAAACCTTAGCAAAAGCATCAATGACTGTATATAAAAGAGGGACATAGTCTTCACTTAGAATCCAGGAATTTAATTGACAGTTGTCAGAAAAGCAAAACAGAACCCATAGTCTCTCCAGTATATTATGTACACTTTCAAGTTTGACCAGCTTAGTAGACATTCAAAGAAATAGGAAATTATGAGCCTTCCTCATGGGAAAAATTTATAATTAATAATTTGAGTGGTCCAAATTTGTGGGTCCAGATATTGGATTTAGCAGATGAAACCTTCAAAACAAATCTTACATTTAAGATGTAGAGTGATATACATGCAAGCAATTAAAACAAAATATGATAAAATAAGAGAATAAATAGGAATTAAAACAGCAAAATAGAAACTGAAAAGAACCAATTGGAAATTTTAGAGATGAAAACTCTAATATCTGACAAGAAAAACACACCAAATGGACTAAAAATATATTTGAAATATCACAGAAAAGAATCAATGAACCTGAAGGTAGTTTAAAAGAAATTATCCAATGCAAAAAAAAAAAAAAGAAAAAAAAAAGAAAAGAAAAGAAAAAGAAAGAAAAAGACAAAAGGAAAAAAATGTAAAGAAAAATGAGCATATTCAAGAACTGTGAGGCAATATTAATAATTCCACCACATATGTTATTAGGGATCCAGGAGAAGAGAAAATTGTGTAGAAGAATTATATGATGAAATAATAGCTGAAAATTTCCCAAGTTTTGTCAAGAACATTACTGTATAGTTTCCAGAAGCTCAGTGAACTTCATGTAGGATAAAGTTTTAAAAATACAGAGCTAGACACCTCCTAGTAACATTGCAGAAGATCCAGATTTGGGGATTTGGAATGCTTTAATTAAATTGGTGGTCACACGACTATGCACATATCTCCAAACTCCTCAACCTGTACAATTAAAATGAGTGAATTTTATTGTTTGTAAAATATATCAAAATGAAACTGTGGAAAAAATATATGTGTAATACACATATACAAACATATATGTATATATATATCACATGTATCTATTTCAGAGTTAATATTCTATCGAAAGAAAACAAGGATAGTTTAACGTTAAACAAATCCATTATTTTAAGTCACTAGATAAAGAAAATCAAGGACAAAACCACATGATCATCTCGGTAGATGTAGAAAGAGTATCTGATAAAATTCAACAATGATTCATGATAATCTTGTTTAGTAAACAATGATTTCTCATTATCCTGAGAAAATATACCTTCAGAAAACCTCCAGAAAATATTTTAAGTCATGAAACTTGAGAAACATTCAAATTCACTGATATCATTGATTTTAATCTTAATTCAAAATTTTAGGAGGTCCTAGCTAGTGACATGAGGCAAGAAAAGTAAAAGAAATATGTAATAATTAACATGGACACTATGTGGTTTTCCTTATGGGAAAAAATGAATCTCAATAGTACAATTTTCATTAAAGGAAATTCCAGATGGACTAAAGACTTTAATGTGCAAGACTACAGATCTCATAAATCAGTTCTGTTATACCACAGCATATGTGCTCCTAAAAACCAACCCCCCCCATGCAAAATCTCACAATTAAAAAGTATAGGACTTAGAGAGATAAGGATGGAAAGGCAACACTCAAAAACTGACCAAAAAAAAAAAAAAGGAAAAAACTGTGAGCACACTTTTTCCTATGTTAAATAGTTACAAAATATATCAATACTACAATAAATATGGCACTTTACCTTGAAATAAATGGAAAGGTTGCTTGTGGAATGGACATCAGAAGAGTTACTGTGAAGTGGCTTATCTGAAATTTCATGGAAAGGTGTAACACCAAACATGGATAGGTGTGGCAGGTAGCATACCTGTGAACTGAGGTGGCTGGTAGATGTTTGAGGTGAGCGCGCACGTGTGTGTGTGTGTGTGTGTGTGTGTGTGTATTTTGTGTATCCCAACACAGCTTGATTAAACTGCATGTCTTTCTCTGCATTCACCTAGTGTTTTTGCTGACAAAATTGCCATACACATATTGGAGTTTTGTGTTACACTCATATTTTTCTAACGATACCAATGGTCTTGAAACAATTTGCATTTTTAAAACAAATGCTATAGCCAAGCCAACTGTGTAAGAAATAGGTTAGTATATTTTTTTGGCATTGTGGTAGGGAAAAAAATAAGGCAAAAGAAGTATGAACTATAAGGCATGGGAAAATTTGACTATTATTATTCAATAATGATAATAATAAACTTTACATATAGCAAAAATGATACAAAAATGAAGTAAAAAGAAAAGCTATTGACTAGCTTGGAGAAAATGGTGATAATGATTTTATTTTTAAAGAACTTCTACAAATCAGTAAGAAAAAGTCAAACAATCTGGAAGAAAATAAACAAAAGGGGCGCCTAGGTGGCTCAGTCTGCTGAGCATCCGACTTCGGCTCAGGTCATGATCTCGCGGTTCTTGGGTTTGAGCCCCGCGTCGGGCTCTGTGCTGACAGCTCAGAGCCTGGAGCTGCTTCAGATTCTGTGTCTCCCTCTCTCTCTGACCCTCCCCTGCTCACTCTGTCTCTCTCTCTCTCTCTCTCTCTCAGAAATGAATAAAATATTTTAAAAAAGAAAAATAAACAAAGATAATTTACAAAGAAGATAAAACAAATATCCAGTAAGTATAAGAAGAAGCTGCTCTGCACCACTACAAAGTAGGGAGCTGAAAGCTAATTCGACAATAAGCTACCACCTACCTACCAGTTTGGCAAGAATGAAGAAGTTTGATAGCACCAGCCTTTGGCAAGAATGAGGGGAAACAGGAACTTTATAATTTGTGATGAATACAAGAACTGATGTAATTGCTTCGGAAAATAATTTTTCAGTCTAGTAAAACTGAAGATGCTAAGTTTACGACTCAGTAGTTGTATTTCCTGGTGTCTGCCCTAGAGAATATATGGCATCCGTCTGTAAGAGACGTGGCTGAGGATGGCCAAAGCAGGCTTGTTGGTAGTAGCAAACACATGGCTTATCTGTCTCATAGTAGGGAATGTATAACGTTTAGTTTATTGAGATTATGGGAAAATATAGAGCAACTAAAATTATGACCTAGATCTGCAGGTATCAGCATGAATAAATGGCACAAAGAGACATAATGTTAAGTGCAAAATATACGTAAACGTTATATATAGTATGATACTACTCACGGGAAATAGTGAAGAAGCAAACTACTCGTATGTTTCAGAGTAGTTGTTACCCCGGTCAAGGAGGGAAGCAGAGTGGGGTGGATGTTCCTGAAACATTGTATCTTATTTTTTTTTCAAAGGAGAGAGTCATTTGATGCAGATGTAATGGATTTATTGGCGAACCCATGGATATAGGTCACGTATTGTTTTCCGCATTTTTGTATAGTTGAAATTTATCAACAAATAAGTGAGTGCCTTATTTTAGGCGAGGCAATTTTCCTAAGTGAAAAAACAAAATATGAAGGAGTGAGTGGAGAGAGAAACCGTACCTTGAGGCATACGTAGAAACATTTTGACGGAAGTGTGTGTGCTGCTGGGGAGTTCTGCAGCTAACACGAGTCCGTGTGAGCAGCCCACCTAGCCCGCCTCTCCAACAAAGATCCCTAAACCGGAACCCCGTGCTTGCATCTGGGGAGGTAGTGAGCCAGACAAAGTCGCTTTTTCTGTTTACACCCCAGGGGCAGACCTGGCTCCTCCAGGGCCTCGGCCAGCAGCGCGCTCGTGGCCGTGGGCCCGCCTCAGTCCCCGTGGAAGGCAACATGTAAGGACGGCTGTGTCTGAAATACCTTTGGTTGGGGAAACGGAAAAGCTTGGGACGCAGGGCCACGAGGCAGTTTATGCTGGAGCCAGGAAGCTGTAAATTTCCTAACGTAAAGACATCCCCGCCTGCACACGCTGAAAGCCACCCCTTCCTGGTGTGAGCAGGGGAGTCAGGAGGCCTCTGACCGCTGGCTCTCCGTCCTGGTCTTAACCCTCTCACAGCTGGATGGAAGGTTCCGGAAAACCGCGCGTTCCCCACGAGGGATGCTGTGGTGCCAAGGGGTTAACAGGCACTTTGTGTGAAGTTTTAATATTCCACAAATGAAATGTGCATGTGGAATGGGGAAAAAAGAGGAAAAGATTATATTTGTCAGCTGGGCTGCCATATGTTGTTCTGGCCGGAGCACAGCAAAAATGGTGACAATTCTTTCCTGAATGAAAATCTCTGTCAACTCCTGATTTCATGCCTTTCTTTGGATAAGCAGGAGCTTTCTTCATGACCACGCAGAGTCTGAGATTTTCATACGTGTGGGGGCAATCGGTGTCTACCCCTAAAAGGTAGAGCATTGGCATCGCGTGGCTTGATTTTCAGGAGGTGGGTAAAGGCAGGAAAATCATAAAATTCATCTGCATATTTTCTTCTCCTCCTTTTTTAAAATGGAATTGGCCCTCAGGGTAAAAACAGTCCTCTGAAAGCACAAATAGCTAGCTGCGTGACAAATGGAGAGGAGGTTATATTGGCAGAGATCTGTTAGTTCTTACCAAAGCCATCATCAGTTTCACAGAGTTGAAACTTTTGTCATACGAAGGGCTTTTCTCATTCATATTCGGTGGGTTATGATGCCTAGGTTAGTAACAAATAAATGTTTAAGAGTATGTGTTGAAGGAAAATTAATTGAGATTCAGGCTTGGCGTGAGAGGGTTCTTCTTTTCAAGTTATATATTTCTGTCCTAATTTGTGTTTGAAAATGCCACACTGGACGAAATGACTTTTTTTCTTTAAATAATGTTTTATGGATCCTTCCTACTGATTATCTAAGTAATATAATCTAGGAATTTTGACAATTATATGAAATATGGAAGAGAAAAATCTCCCATTATCCCACAATCTAAATATTTTAATATACTATTCCACACTATCAGTAAATAAGTAAATGTGTAAATAAATTTTACATAATTTATATTACGTTATTAAAGGTTTTGCTGTCTATATAATTCTTAATAGTTCTGTATACCCTATTGAGAGGATGTTCCTTTCATTGTTAACTATTCCCTATTATTGGGCGTTTGGTTTCTTTCTAAGTTTGCTTTCCTGTCACTGACAAGTAAGACAAACCGTCCTTTTTCTTCCATGAATTTTCTTTACAGAAGATGGCACTGTCTGTTAAAAAGCAAGCATGGGTACCCTTGACGAGTTAAGGTATAATTTCGCATTTTACAGGGATCGCGCTAATTGAGCTGCCATTCTCTGGGGAGGAAGAAGCATTAAGAGAAATGACTGTGGGTGAAGCCTGGAAAAATGAGGGGTGAAAAATGGGGCCAGAATCAGATGGTGGTGAAGACCCCCGGCTCCATACTGCATGGGGAGATAATCTGAAGTAAAAGAGCATTCCTGCAGGAATGAGACTCTCCCTTCTCTCAACGAAGTAGAGTGAGCCCAAGTGTGGCAGGTAATTTCCCGGAATCTGAGAAGGAAGAGCAGAGAGCAAGCGCCCCAGCCAGCCAGGCTGCACAGAGCCCCTCTCCTCTCTCCCCTTCCCTCCGTACCCTGCTTGGGCTGTGAAAGAATGCACAGAACACTGAACACTCAGCATTCCAGTACCGGTGCGAGGAAGAGGAACCGAGCACGGGTATGGTGCAGAAGACACGTCAAAGGGAAATCATTATTCCATAGCAGAGGAAATAGGAAACAGGGATGAGGAGCTACGCATGGGTCAAGTGAAAAGGGATGGCAGTGCGGCTGGGGCAAGGCGCTGTGAAGGGGAGAGGTGCGAAGAAGAAAGGAGTGCTGAGTGCGGTCTGGCAAGGAACGGAAACTAATTCTTCGTGAGCATCTCCCACTTTAAAACAACCCAGTAAGAAAATAGATAGCTCAAAAATGATGATGAAACACAGAATGAGAAAGAAAGGGAAATAGCAGAATTAGTAGTTTTAGGATCAAGCCAGTATCACTAAGGAGCTAATGAGGCAGATAATAAAAGCGGCTACCATTTATTGAGCATTTAGTATGTTCAACACATCGTTCTAAGTGCTATATATTGATTACTTTCCTTAATACCTATAAAAATACTATGAGGAAGCAGGATTTTCAGTATCAGTTGAGGAAACTGAGATGCAATGTGGTCAAGTCACATAAACTCACTAGAAAGTGACAGAAGCAAGATTTTAACCCCAGACATGTCGCTATGTATGTATAGTTTGATCAGAATTATTAAAAGCGAGTCTTTCCTTCCTTCCATCCATCCATCCATCCATCCATCCATCCATCCATCCATCCATCCATCCATCCATCCATCCATCCATCCATCCATCCATCCATCCATCTATCCATCCAAGCATCCATCCATCTATCCATCCTTTTATATAAACAGAGATGAAATTCATAGAATGCTAACAATACCTATTTCTGGATGATTTTTTTTCTTGATACTTTTCTATACTGATTGAATTTAAGCAATATTTTTATCAAGTTTAGAAAATGATTGAATGATGTATTGTAATATAACAACAACAATATCATGATTGTAGTCTTTCTACTGTTACTCCTAAATCATCTAGTTAATAATTCATTTCCTCATTTATCTTCCAGTGCTCTAAACATTTTATGTCACTTCTAAAGAATGTCGGATTGATACAATATTCTTTTAATGCTTTGACATTTAAAAATGTGTCAAAACACCAGTCAGATCATATTTTAGTTTTAGACATTTGAACGGAAACTTCTGAACCTGAATCCCACCTACAGTCTGGTGAAACTGTGTCCTTCCCTCTATGTGTGGTGTGACTTGCTTTTTAAGCTTAATTATTGTTTCTCTTCCCCACTAAAATGTAAGTTTTACGAAGCCAGGGAGTTTTGTCTCTTTTGTCGTATCCCTAACACCTCGAATAGAGCCAGGTATCTAGGGTGTTTAATGTTTGTTGAATGAATGAATGAATGAATGAATGAATAAATGAATAGAAATGGACTCTGTTAACCGAAAGTAAAGTAGACAAAGATTTGTAGAAGTGTTGACTCCCTGAAGGGAACTTCACATTTAAGTACTATTCAACTTGATTTTAATTGTTCGCATGACAGTTTTTCACATTTAAATGATAGAATACATTTTAAAAAATACATAGTGAACACGCATTTCATATACTTACAATATTTCAAAGCCTGTATGTCATAGTCGCACATCCACACAAACATTCTTCTTAAGAGGTTTCCTTTATGAAAGGACCAGCTGTTAGGCAAAAGCAAATATGCGTGTAGATGGGAGGGAAAGCCCTGTTTTTCTGCAGCCGTGTGCCAGTAAAAGCTCTTCTCGCAGAAGTCCCAGACTGGCAAGCTTGAGGACCAGGTTCGGTTCACAGAGCTCCCATTTGATTTCATTGCCACGTTATATAAAAACATGTTGTAAAATTTTTGGTTTTCTAGCTTTTCCTTAAAGTTGGCAGGACTGGCTGCCCTGGATCCACAGTTTCAGATGATTGGCCGTTGCCGAGTAGCCCTTGCCGCTGCTAGCTAGGCCGTAACTCCTCAGCTTGCCGCAGTCCATACCGTTCCATGATGTGTTCCTGACCGTCTTGTGCCCGTGTCACTGGCCCGTTCCTGGAGGCACTTGAGCTTGCCATCCACGCGCTGCCTATGCTCCCTACTTGCTGCCTCCCTGGAGCTCTGCCCTTCTGCTTTTTCTGTTTTTGACAGAATAGTTTCCTTCTCATTATAGGTACAATTTTACGAACTCTTCCTTAAGGGTTTCCTAAAGAACTGATCTTGTGTCTGGTTTCAATCTGACCTACCTTGTTGTATATATTTTTACCATTTAAACCTGGATTTGAGATTGGACACAGAAACACTGGACTGCTCCCTCTGCCAACAGACCTTTTTCTCTTTCTTTCCTTTTTTTGTTTTTAGTAGGCTTCATGCCCAGTGCAGAGCCCAACACAGGCCCTGAACTTAAGACCCTGAGATCAAGACCTGAGCCAAGATTAAGAGTCAGACGCTTAACTGAGCCACCCACGCACCCTTCCTGCCACAAACCTTTGCCGCACCCTTGTAATCTCGAGTGCATGGCTTATGTCCTTCCTCAATCAATAATATTTTATGTTAGAATTGGAGGAAAAGACTAAAAGGAGAAGTGGGAAGGAGACAGGAAGTAGGAAGGGCCATTCTAGATGAACTGATCATAACTCCTAGTGGAGAAAATTGAATTAAAGGCATTTACAGAAGAATTATTTCACTACTCCTTTTTCTCCTAATTACCACAGATATGCCTCAATGTTTTAAAAACATTCATTTGTAGAACATTTATTTTACAGCAATTTAAAAGTACTTCAAAATAATACAAAATATTTAAAAATTATTTTTAAAATATTTCAACATTTTATGAATATATGTAGTTTTTCAGTATTGTTGACGCAAAACATGGACAGAAATGTACTTGTTCATGCCTTTGTATCACGGGCACCTGGCACAGTATTCATTACATGACCTCCTATCCAGTCTTTATTTTGTGTAAAACTAATGGATCTAAGGGCCACAGCCTCAATTTACTCCTGGCTAGACTTTCATGGAATACTAAAGGCAGGTAGCAGGAAGAAGCAGAAAAAGTGGAACAATATTGTCTTGGTCTGAAAATTAGGTAATCAATAGGGTGACCATATGTCCCTGTTTGCCTGGGATAATCCTGGTTTATTCCTCCTGACTTGGCATAATTATTAATAGCATCACTTTTCACTCTCAAAGTGTCCTTGTTTGGATGATAAATTATATAGGCACTCTATTAATCAGGCCCTAGATAATCAAAAGCTATTTGTAATTTAATTGCAGGGACTTAGGGTTTTTTGTATTGTTTTGGTGGAAAATGGAGATATAGCTACCTAAATTGGAACTTATAAAATATACTGACACTTTTTAAAAGATTTTATACACACACACACACACACATACACACACACACACACACGGGGCACTTCTATAGTACTGCCTTGTATTCTAATTATTTATTTGAATAATTCAAGTAACAATTTAAATAATTTATTCAAGTATTTCCATAAGCCTCCTTAAGAATACTCTTCCACACATGAGAGTATACTAATCTTTAATTTCTTTTAATGCCTTGCAAATAGTTTTGTACTTAGTAGACACTCAATAAATATTGGTTCAATGGAATTGAATAAAATGAAATCAAATTAAGTTGTCCCATCAGAGATAATTTGTGTTGGTTTAGCTTCTGATCCACAAACTGGGAGAGGCAAGTCTGCCGCTATAAATTTTACATATTTGAGACACTAAATGAATTTTTTATGCCTCCTCATCCTTGCTCTACTATTTCTTGAAAAGCTCTAGTTGTGTATTGTTACAAAGCATTTCTTTTCTGAAACGGTTAAAAAATATGTTCATTAAGGCAAAATATCCACTGGTGGCCTTGATTTCTTTGGATATATTGGACAGAAATGGTAGCAGTTTTTTTTTCTGGCCAAGGTTTTGATCAGAATGACAGCAGGAGACTACCAATAGGGTGTTGGCCATAACTTGCAATTTTCATTAGTCAGAAAATAATTTTTTGGCCCTATACGGATTTCAAGAGACTCAAATAAGAACCACATAGGGGACCAACCTTTGAGAATCTGTGTATTTTGTATTTGAGTAGTGAAACTCCTGGCCAACTGGCAAGGCCCTGAGCTCTCCTAACAAGTTATAGGGTGGAAATTATTTCTCTTCTCACCCATCTGCTCTAGGAGTCATGGCTCATATTTAGAAGTAGCACTACTTACAGTGAGGGGAAGAAAAGACCACCAATGGAAGTTCAAAAAGAAGAACATAAGGCCACCATTGAAGTAACAAACAAATCCAATGATAAAAAAAGAAGACAAATCACTTTGCAATATTCGGCAAAAAGTCCCAATTTTGTATTATTGCCACCTGGCATAATCAATCTACAGAGATTCCTGTACCATCTTTTGAAAAAACAGCCAGGCACTTACTTTTAATGGTATGTGAGAGTATTTCTCTGTGATGAGAAAGCAATAGCCCTTCACTAAGTACATTAGCAGAGAAAAAGGAGTGCGTTGCACTATGGGGTGGGGTGATTCACTGTAAACAGAGGGAGATATTCAGAGAAGAAAAGAGAGCAGAGAGGGTTGTGAACAAGGATAATGATGAAAACATTTCTCCTTTTTATTTTCTTTCATCAGCTTTGAGCAGCTGAAAGAATCAATCAGGTTTGTTAGCTGGCTATATTCCTTAATCAGCTAAGCCCTCTGCTAGTGTGTGTGTGTGTGTGTGGGGGGGGGGAAGTGCCATCTTTAACTCCTGCTACTGTGTTTGCAGACGGTAAAACTTTTTAATGGTGCAGCCTAGTTCACTTGGTCAGGTAAAGCTAAGCCAGGACACTTACAATATAGCAGCTGTGAAGAGCCTATTATTCAAAAGAATGGACACACCCCACAGTAAGGCAGTCCACCCCCCCCTTTTTCTTTTTTTAATATAAGCAAGACTAATATTAAGTACTTTTCAGGAACTGTTTCATATTTAGAACCATATGGAAATACCTTTTCCTTAAGTAGTACTCTGCAATACTAGTGTTTTGGGAAACCAATTGTATTCGGTGGTGTAATTAGTAATATGACTTTTTTTTTTACCTTTTAATTTTTTTAAGTGATTTGATTCTTAACATGTGTTTTCACTTAAAAAGTATCTTTGGCCAATTGTCGGATCCTTCATCCTTTCATAGACAGGATATATTGATTTTTATCTAGGCCAGATAAACCTCTGGCCTAGAAGAGACAAAAAATTTTTGTTTTAAAGAGATTCCTCACAGTATACTTTTTATTTCTTGGAATTTTCTCATGAATTTGTCTTCTACCCTCGTGGCAATTGACCTTCAAAGAGTGTTTCTTTTCTTTTCTTTTCTTTTTTCTTTTCTTTTCTTTTCTTTTTTTCCTATTTAAGGAAACCTCTCTGTCTCTGTCTCTGTGTCTGTGTGTGTATCTCTTAATAGGGATGTTCTAAAATTTTATTTTGCTCATGTGAGTCATTCTGTAAGACGCAGGCAAAATGTCACCTAATCTGACATCTCCCCTGATTCTGTCACAGGATGAATTGCTCTCTCTCTCATGGGCTCCAGTTTTACCTTGTGTGTAAAACTGTAGTAGAGTTACTAGAAATGTGTGGAGAAGGCCCCGATGTGGCCAGCTTTGCCTGGGAGAGTCAGAGAAGGCTTCAGAGAGACAGTATGAAAGCCTGTTCTACAAAGAAGTACGGTTTGCCAGTTGGAAAAAGCATACTGTTAGAGTTCAGTGTTGATAAGCCTTTGCCCTCATGCGTAGAGAAGTCCCTTAAGAGTATCTCCAGCAATTATCTTGCATGTGTAAGTACTTGATATTTGTTGATGGATATATGATTGAAGGAGTGCTGAGCTGAGATGCACATGTTCTTTTATCATCCAGTCCCTCAAATGGGCTGAGTTCCTTCTGTTTAGATCCTTCATGTATATCAGAAAGCCTCCATGGATCTGGACGTGGTTTAAAGATATTCAATATCTCTATTTATCCCTCTGCTCTATCCAGAGACTTTCATTGGGAGATTTTGTTTCCACAGGGAGAAAAAATTCCATACTTTCTGAAAGGTGTTGCTAATGATCTTGATGTTCAATATATAGTGACTATTCAAATAAGTTGGCATTATTAACGTAATTGTTAGCATGTTTTAGAATATCATGTTGAAAAATAGGATGTGTGGCCTTGTACTTGCATGATTTTATAGTTGGCTTTGTCTTGATGAGTTTTGGGGAAAAAAAGCAGGAACAATTTCTTTGAGTTTCACCACTGTATACGTGACAGAGGGATGATTTTAGTACTTCTCCTTGTGACTGGATATCATGAAATAGCCACACGGTCATGTTCAAGTGCCACTGACTGTTCTATAGGGGACATTTAAATACGTCATCTTGTGGATCTTGACCCTGATAATTCATGCTCCCTTCAGTTGGACACATAACTAGAACTGTTAAGATACACACTTTAGGTGGGTTTTGCAATGAACCATTCACAGATTTTTCCGAGTTCTTCTTATAATCATCATATATTTTTTCATATTCTCTTGATTTGTGTCTAATAGATACAATAGATACAATTTCTCAGCAGCGCTGAGAAAACACTTTGATTTTCTGAAACATAAAAACAAGTGGGGAAAGTAAGAACTCTTCCTTAGGTAACCTCTGAACAGAGGAACTTTGTGCATTATGCAGCCGAGGCCATGCCAAAATGCAATTTGGAGGGTGTCCAGCCCTTCATTGGAAAGTAATGGTTTTCACTGAACTGAGTTATGACCAGCTGTTTGCAGACAGTCTGTGACATACTGATAGAGCAGAACACCGTATGTTGCTTTCCAAATCAAATGATACAAGAAGTGTGACAGAGTGGAGAAACATCTGTCATTAGCAATTTTCAGCACGCTTCACTAATTCTGGACAAAATACGAGTAATGAACTTACCGCAGGAAACTTCAAATACTACCACTGCCGAAACAAGGATATAAACAGCAAGTCCTCCTAATGGCTTCTAATTTAATTCATTTGCAGTAAGAAACAAACAAAGTGGGTTATTTGTTTTTGATCATAGGGTACTAAATACTAATGCTGATCACAAATGCTTATTTTAATCAAAGAATAGGGCTTGTGAAATGCAACTTGATCTTCAAGTTCAGATAGAAAGCTTTATGCCTTCTGTAATTATGGAAACAGGGTGTGTTTCTGTTTTTGCAAGTAGTGGTGTAGGAGAACGCACCCTGACAGGGATGCAGTCTTCCCCATGTGGTGTGTGAGTGGCACACTCCGAGCTTGGGGTTGCTGGGGCGTTGACAGATTTGTTGGACCTGCGGTGATATTTACATAACATTCAATGTTCTTAATCTTTCTACTAAGGAGCTTGTATAGAAGAATGTGTTAGGTCTTTCTCAAGCTGCTTTCCCCTACCACTTCTCGTCTTGCTGGTTTTTTTTTTTTTTCCTGGCTGATAATTTTCATTTTGCGGTCCCACAAATTTTCACAGTTCTGTAACGAGCGCATGGTCCTCATACAGCATCCACATGGTTCTCTACTGGTCGACGTCACACTGTTGATGAGGCCTCGCAGCCAAACCATGTGAAGGCTGCAATCTGTGAGCATTTTTCTTTTGTATCTTTGCAATCAATTGAGCTATTAAGCCGTTAACATTCAAGGCCTACTCAGCTCAGCTTATGCGTGTTTAGCGCCAGTACGGCAAAATTCCTAAATGGACAGAATTGAGTTTGACTTAGAAAGAAAAAAAATGAAGGAAGGTTGTTATTCTTTATCTGAAGTTTCGACTAATGTTCAGAAAAATGGCAATGTAAGATGCAGACATGAGATTTTGCCCAATCCGTTGGTGTTTTGCCGATGGGACTTACTTTGGACTGTGTCCCAGAACAAAAAGACTGAACGCCATTCGGAACTGATGACTGTAAAATGAGTGTAGGAGGTCTTTGAGGAGCTTCTTAATCACAAAATTATTCATGATAAAATGGCACTGATCTCAAGTTCCCAGTTTCTTGTAAATTTTAGTGTGGAACCACATAAAAATGGTTTATAGCTTTTTAACACCTTAGGAAAACCAGATCTAGCCTCAGAATGTTGTCAGGGAAATCATCTCCAAATACCTGAATATTTCACTCTTCTTCTTCTTCTTCTTTTTCCTTTTTTTTTTTTTTTTAAGGGAATGACATAGTGACTTATTTATCTTTTTTTAAGCGATCCCTAAATTATCTTATGGTTGAGAAGAAATATTCTAAGATATGTAAATGCTAAATTCTTCTGGTTTTTATAGACATCTGCATTGAAAAACAAAACAAAGCGAAAATATAGATGCCATTGAAACCCATCATTACGTTTGTGATCTAGATAATAAAGTAAGCAGACCCGAGCAATTCGCTAACACTAACGCTATTCTTTACATAAACAGTAAATGTTTAGATTTTCCTGTTCACTGACTAACAGCACACATATCATAAACACTAAGCTGTTATAGTACGTTTCGTGTGTTGATTCACTTTAACAGTTGTTAGTGTGAAGACAGGAAAAGAAAAGTGGGTGTAATGAGACCATGTGCAGTATGCTGTGAAAACAGAGGCCCTTATTTGGCATAATGGGTTGCACCATAAGGGCCATAAAATTGTGCATGTGTTAGTATCATTTTAATTATTACGGGTGCCACATGTTAAGCAGAATAGCGGAACTACTAAAACAGCTTCAAAATCCTTACTGCTGATCGCTGCATTTAATTACAAATAGGAACATTTGGAGATAGGTCACCATAAAACCCTTCTGTTGTCAAATGAGCTCAAATCTGATTTTTGTAATTATGTTTTTATACCACAGATCCTGTTGAATAACTATAGGGAATAAAATTTTAATAAGTGCTGATTAAATGTAGGTACATCTTGCTTCCTAAGAATATTTATGAATGCTCATCACACTTAAATCAAGGTACCATCACTGTTTTCCTATGGACAGTGCTTTGATCATTCAACCTTAATGCAAATAAGCTGAATAAATTTATGTGCCATGAAATATTGTTTTTTTTTTCATCTAAGCATAAAAGCTCTGGATTTCAATTATTCATTCTGTTTGTGAGCACTGTGTAGTGTACTGTTATTCTCCAGAACCAGAGTGTTTTCATTATACCACTACATGTCAGACTCAGTGGGATCTTGTAATTAACTTTCCTAAGGCAGGGTTTTATTGAGGAAGATGACAGCTTATGCCGAGCTTTGGTTCCCTACTAGAATAAATATGGTGAGGGATGGTAAGTTCACTGTTTTAATCTTTATTTTCTTTGAAATTATTTATTTTTTGTTTGTTTTTTTGGGCTTAGAAAATCTTGAGCACATTGTGTTTACCAAGAGAAATGGTGCTGTGGGATGCCTCATATGTGTCATATCCCTGTTTTGTGAAAAATGGTTTTGAAACCTTGCATCATGGTTCGGCCTCCAAGCTCTTTTGAACATGAAATCCTCACTGTGTTTCCAGTACAGATGAGACACGTAGGATGAACTGAAGAAGGAATTGCTAATGGGTAATGGCACATGAAAGTCATGAGTTATTACAAGGAAATAGGCCAGACACAGAGCTGGCATGTTCTTAAGTTGCTATCCTTTAATGTTGGTGTGTGATCTCACAGATATTAAAGCAGGTACACTTATAAACTATCCATGTGGACACATAAATTTGTGGCCTTCGTAAGCTCAGACGGCATAAAATACTTCTTACTCTATAAAACAGAGAAGTTTTACCCTTTTGATCAATAATATTTCTTTAGAATATTCACATCCCCTTGTATATTTCAGAAGACCATTGTTGGAAAAGTTGCTCATTGAGTTTGTAGAATACAATCTAGCTTTATAGCAAAGATATTCTTCAGGATCACTAGAGAGTTCCATTTACAAAACTTCCCCGATTATTGGTTGTCATTAAGCAGTTAATCCATACTTTAGATAGTTGTTTTAATCTCCAGGTGGAGATAATCATTCAGAGAATAGTGCATGTGCTCCAGTCCGTATCTCCATATCGACTGTTGCAGATAAATGATGCGACCTGGAAGACACATGCACCACTGAGAGACAGATGCCACTCCCATTGGTGATTATGTATCACTTCCTGAATACATCATTCTGACGCAATACTTGGAAACAGGCTTCGAGGCTGCAAATCACAGACAGGAACAAAGAGTGCTTCTCTTTAAGGTAAAAAATACAATATATGTATGATCCTAAGGATTCTGGGTGGTTTCTACTTGAGCTTTGCTACTTCCCCAGTGCTCGGTGTTTATTGTTTGGGTCTATAGTCTCTTAATACTTGTCATTTTCAAGTGATGGAGGAGGGGGACTCAACCAATACCAAAGGCAAGGGTTGCAGAGTTATGCCTCTATCATCTGACAGTGTCAACTTATTTCTTCAGCTCAGTTCTGATAAACTAGATGTCTCTAAAACTCAGGGAGCCATCTGGCACTGTTCTGAACTCTAGTGGCAATACACTCTAGGAGGTGCTAAGTGCTAGCTGGAATATTGTCCCTTTATGAGCAAATTAATTGCGGAAAAATCTGAGGATTATTGAAATAATTAATGGGAATAGACAAGGAGAAAAACTCTGTGGACGCAAGAATCATTTACTAGGAGTAACGTTTAGCACAGTAATTCCGTTGATTTATGTCACTATAACCAAAGAGCAGGTTTTATAATCAATCAGAATAAAACAAAGGGTAAGCAGAGAGAAGACAGATTGGAGAGAAGGAGGGAACTTCTTGTTTCCAAATTATTGAATAGAACAGGTACTTTCTTGGATTGATACATGTTTTCTGGTCTTCCTGGTTCTTCAACTCCCTGAAGGCAAGCTAATCATTTGATGAGCTAATCATCTAGCTCTCCAGCACTGTGCACATTCTTAGTGTCAAAGGAAAAAAAGGAACTTAGAGCTGGAAAGGGGTCACAGGTAGGTCAAACCCTTCTTTTACAAGCAAGGATATTTTTTCTAAATAAAGATCTAAGGAAAGATCTAGTGGTGGCCATGAGTGCCCGGGAGTCCCATCGGATGCTCGCTGAGAACAGAGTCCTAGTCAACCCACTCACTGCTGTATCTCCCACCACCTCACACAGTGCTGAGAAAGAGAAGTTTCTTAGTAAATATCTATTAGCTAAAACTTTCTGGATTATTTTACAAAATTGTCTAAAGAAAAATCTGTGATCATTGTTAAAAGCTGAGTATTAGAAAAGAGGGCCGTGTTGGCATCCTGCTCTAATGGACAGGCTTTATCGTAGCCGTCAGTTGTAGATCAATAACTCAGACACCTAAACNCCACCCAGGCGCCCCTCTTTTTGTCTACTTTGAAAAAAATTGATAATTCAATCCTACCACAGAAGGACTAATAAGGAGCATTGAGAATTTTAAGAGAATTATTGTCTCATAATTATTTTCTTGATGACTTTGGGGTCAATAGAGCTAAGTACAAGGGGAGAAATTAGTAGAATCACTTGTTTCATGAAGTACCCAGTATCTCTATATTTTAATGGGAAAGTTTGTGTTTTCGTTTTGTTGGGTTTTTTTAAATTTTATTTTTAAAGTATATTTATTTATTTTTGAGAGAGAGAGAGAGAGAAAGCATGCAAACGAGCATGAGCACATGAGTGGGGGAGGGGCAGAGAGACAGGGAGAGAGAGAATCCCAAGCAGGCTCCATGCTGTGAGCACAGAACCTGATGTGGGGTTTGATCCTATGATCCGTGAGATCACGACCTGAGCTGAAATCAAGAATCGGACATTTAACTGACTGAGCCACTCAGGAGCCCCACTTTTGTTGTTTTTTAGGGGACATACCTACTGGTAAACTTGGTCAAAGAGTTTATTAGTCGATTAACAGGAACGTCTTAGACACCTGCCACTTCTTGTCTGTCTTTCTGTGCTGAGGCCCGCAGTGCTGGTGGAGACACAAGGCGATGGCATGTTGGTTTCTGGCTCGCTTTCCATCCTGGTCGTCAGAGTTCACCTGAAAATCTTTCACAGATGAAACAGCTCACATGCTGAGTTTTTGTAAGACCTGTAGACTACATTATGTGACCATTTCATACAATGTCTCACAGCTTTTACGGTTATGAAGTTTAACTGTTTTCCTTTTTAATGGGAAATTTTGTTTTCTTTATCTTACATGGTTTTCTTAAACTCATAAAAGATGGTAACTGGTTTCATTTTCCTGAGATGCATATCTGCTTATGGATTATAAAGTACCTTAAAACATTTTCCCAAGCTAAGCTGGGGAAGAAAATGTCACTCCTATTGAGAAATTGGAAAGAAACATTATGATAAATACTAATTTATATTTAATATTTATTTATTTATTTAAAATATATTTAATATATTAAATGATAGTGATTGTGCCATGGAGGCTTACTGCATTCATTTGGTGACCACAAATTTCACATGGCTATGTGTTTCCATATGCCATTTCTTAAACGTTATGTACGAATTCTAAATTAGAGGTGAAACTATTCTTATTAATATTTGGCATTGATAATTATTTAGATGTTTAACAGCAATATAAGTAAATGTCTTGTCAAGGATGTTCCTATTACCCGTGTATGTGTATATAATATATATTTTTATATCCTTAAATGAAACATATGTACGTATATTTTATATGTAGATATAAATGTATATGTTATTATGTTTCATGTATGCACACACACACAATTCTTTTAGTTTCCTGTCTGAACTGTAATTTACATCAAAAACATCTTGTAAATTCAGGGAGTAAAGATGTATAATTATAATAACTTTTACTAAACAGAATAAAACCACTCAGAAGATTTGATTTATTATATTTTCCTTTTACTGAACTTTTAGGATAGGGGAAATTGAAAAGGAAATAAACTGACACTGGGAATTTTAACAATAACTTCTAGAAGATGTCTTGGGTTAGTACCCATTCAAACCTTTTTTTTTTAATTTTTAAAAATTTTTATTCATTTATTTATTTTTGAGAGAGAGAGAAAGAGAGTGAGCAGGGGAGAGGCAGAGAGAGAGGGAGAGAGAGAATCTCAAGTAGGCTCCACACTGTCAGCACAGAGCCCGACATGGGGCTCAAATTCACACACCTTGAGATTACAATCTGAGCCAAAACCAAAAGTGGACATGTGGCTGACTCAGTCACCCAGTTGCCCAGCCCATTCAGGCCTTCTGAATTTGGAAGAAGTCAAATTCCCCATATGGAAGAAGCCTCCCAGAGATGCGCCCCTGTGCCTTCTCCCTTTCTGTAACCCCCAAGATCAGCTACCATATCTCATATATTCTTCTATCATTCCTCTTATACTAGTTGACTTTTCCATGCCAGGATTGGGGGTGGACTGTCATTAACTCATTCTTCCTCTTCCCAGCCTCCGCCTTCTCATCTTGCATCTCCAGGGCCTAGGCTGGTGCAGGGTCTAGATATTCACTCAATACATCTGTTGGATTGAACTGAGTTCCAGATGTTGAGCAAGTTGGGCATTCATGAAAGAACTGAGCACTAAAAGTGAGCTGGTTTTCACTCAGCTGAACTTCTGGTTAAGTAAAAATTAATGAGAAGTTTGGTGTGTGTGTTTTAGCCCTTACTGAAAAATGTTCCTGCTGAATTAGGGAAAGTATAATCAACCTGTCAGCTCTTCTACTGAGCATGAGTGGGTTTCTTTAGGTCCAGATTCACATTAGATTCACTTTTGAATATGCAACACAACACAGTCTGGTACATCTCAGGGGCTCAATCATTATTTGTGGAATGAAAGAGTTGCTTATTTTATTTTTTCCTATAACATGTTTATTGAATGCCTACATTTTGCTGGATTTTTAACAAACAGGATTGGTAACATTATTTCTGGATAGTTCTCAAAGAGAAAATTCAGTTTGTTGGAACCATACCCACTCTGACTTTCAGTTTCCTTGGTTATCGTAGTAATTGTGGCTTAAAGTAAATATTGAGATTTTTTGACCAGAAATACTTACTTCAAGGAGGATGCAAGTAGAAAGCATCTTGAAGACAGGGACTTCAGATGCTGAATCCATACACGAATTTTCAACAAGCGGAATATTGATGAGGATCAGAAATGTAAACACTCTTTGAAGACACAGAGCGAAAATTTTAAGTTGACCCTCATTACGAATATATTTGCATATGTAGGGGACTTTTTTTTTTAATTACAAAAATCACACTGAACTAAGAAGATGTTGAGGCTCCGATTTAATGTTGCTCTCCTTCACGTTTCCTCAAACCTTCATATTGTTTGACAGTATGTTGCATGACTGTTGCCTGTAAGTGTGAAAAGTCAAGATGAGAGTTCACAGCAGGTTGATGGCCTAGAGATGAGAAGTCTGTCTGAGGACATTTCAAAGTTGTAAAGGTATTATTCTCACATGGAGTTATTTCTCAGTGGGTGTGAACAACAGCTACTCATCAAGCTGGTGTAGTGTGAAATAGAGTTTCCTGAAAAATGATGTGCAGACATATGCAGAAAGCCACATGCTTAGTACATGCACAGACTGCGCGCCTAACTTCCAAGTGTTCCAATATTCGCCATGAGATGAGCTAGAAATGCAAAAGTCCCCATCATAAGTAGCTGGGGAGAAACACAGCTTGCAGTCACCACTGATTCATCGGGCTCCAGGCACGCACATGTGAGGGACAGAAAGTGAACAGTGCAGCTGCATGGAGAAGGAATGTTTGAGGAAACAGGAGGGATCTGGTGTTAGACAAGACATCAGGAGTCTTTCGATACAGTGCTGGAAGACCTACCGCTGCCACGAAAACCGTTTTGTTCATCTTGTAGTACGTTGTGTCACAGTTTGGGGGGAACGGTCACGTGTTGTGAGTCTCCACTGCTGAATGCCGAGATTCACAGGCAGAGGTGCACCCACGCGCACCGTGCTGTGTGTCTGCTGAAGAAGTATCTGCCTACGTTCATACACGGCTCCCCGGGGCCAGCGCGTCATTTGTGTGTTAGATGTGCTTGTACCTCTTCTCCAAACGGCTCGGCGCTGCGTACCGATCTTTACCTGAGTATTTTTCTTGACTGCGTGGCTCCGCTCATGACTTCTGAAACTGAGCAGTAAGGAGGGA
This sequence comes from Crocuta crocuta, assembly GCF_008692635.1. Classification (NCBI taxonomy): domain Eukaryota; kingdom Metazoa; phylum Chordata; class Mammalia; order Carnivora; family Hyaenidae; genus Crocuta; species Crocuta crocuta. The sequence goes on from NW_027527932.1 coordinate 2,339,685, forward strand.
GGCAGCTAGGGGAGCCAAGGGCATGTTTTTGATTAAGACAGAAATCACGCACATATACCTGGAATGGGGGGGGGGGGTTGTGGAGAAAAAAACATGCAAGTGTTTATGTATGTATTTATTACCCCACATGTTTAAAACAGTATTCAGAGTGGCTTACCAAAAAAAAAAAAAAAGGTATGTATGTCATTAAGGCCTATGAAAATATAAACAGAAAATAAAAATTTTGAAAGAGGGGTAGGCTCAAATATGCTAACTCTGAGGGTTAATGAGAATAAGAATGAGTCATTTCACTACACAGATGGAGGTTTACTTATGTGGTTTGGTTGGCAGGTGTGCTGACTCCGTGGTGTTAATCTTCAGGTTCATTGTGTGGGAGGCCCTAGTGAATTCTCTCCCTCAGTTAGAAAAGACACAGATAAAGAGATGCGACTTGCTATGAATCCTAAAACTGGGCAGGTTGAGGGTCAGATATTGTTTCACATTCCAGAATTGTTGCTTGCTATTCTGGTTTGGTTGCCATGCCACAAGGGGTGGCTGACCAAAAAAATATATACCAGGGCAAATTGTCTCTCATTCTCTTTGGCATTAGTTTATTTTTTAAAAATAACTCTTAAATTATTGAAGTAACACATGTTCCTTGCATAATCCCAAACAAAAAAGTATAAAGATCAAAGTAAAGATCTTCTCTAAACCAATTACTCAGCAACAACCTTATTATTTTGGGGGTGCATTTTCCTGTGCTTTGGTTTACTCATGCATAAGCACATCTATTTAGTCAGAGCCTGGGGGTCCTCCTTGACTCTGATTTTTCACACACCCAATATCCAGTGTATTCGAGAATCCTGTTTTCCTGACCTTCGCTATTTGTAGACTGTAAGTTCTTTTCTCCACTTGCCCTGCTGGTGGTACCTGCTCTAAGTCATGATCACCCTCTCCTGGCACATCCTCATCTCTTCCTCCCACAATCCTCTGGTCTCTTTCCAGCCGTGAGTCGGAGTCATCTTTTGAAGATGCAAGTCAAATCCCGTCTCTCCTATGTTCAAAAATCTCCAGTGGCTTCCTAAATCTCATTGAGAAAAAGTCCAAATTCTGCATTATCATAGCCTACACGGTTCTACGCTCTCTGGTCTACTCTCTCCATGCCCACATGGCATTCCATTGTAGTTTCATTATTGGTTATGTAGTACCTGTTAACTATTGTTAACTGACTGCCTGTTGGTTAATATCATCACTTCTCATTTTTTCCTGCTATAAACAAGGTTGAAACAAACATAACGGTACGCATGTGATTACACAGTTGTGCAATTTTGCCTTCATCAGAACCGTGTTGCCAGACTTGCTCTGCAGAGATCTTATACCAGTTATGCTACCATCAACCTGCTTCTTTCAGAAACTGACTCCGGTTATGGTTCAGCCTCTGTGGCGGCCAGAGCCTAGTAAGCAAGCCCTGGAATTTTGCATCTGAATTCCTATTTTGATGGTGGTGAGATTTTGAACTACTGTTGGCATCGAATTCAGTGCCAGTCTTCTTGCTTTGCCTTGTCAAATTGGACAGGGAGACGGCTGTCTTGCAAAAGTGGAATTGTCACTAATTGGCCACAGAGGAAAGATTCAAAATCTTGCCAAAAGTCTCCTGTATTCTAAGGGAATAAAATCCTCCACATAACTTTCCCTCTCATTAAAAGAAACAAACTCAATACGAAAAGCACTTTGTAAACTAGAAAGTATTGTATAAATGCAAGGCATCGTTGCTATTCTTGTTGAGATGCCGCTGTCATTGGCCCTGTGTGAGGAATACTGCTGGAGCCCACTGAATGCGCGGAGAGCGAGGCCTGTCTGTGCAGCCTTCCCTTTTTACCGGCGTGTTACGTCCTGTTAGAAATGTCAAGAAAGAAGCCACAGTAAATAACTTTTGACTCCACTTTGGCTTTTTCATTTAGATTAAAGCAGAGTACTTCAGGTGCAGTCTACATACAAAATGAACACTCCGTAAAATGTTTTGTCACTTGTAATGTTTGGGATTCAAGTCGGTTTTCTTTATTATGACAAAATGAATTTAGCAAGAGTTAAACATCGCTTCCTACTAAAACTGACAGCTACTTATTTTTGTCCACTGCGTGGACACTGTGAAAAAATTAATGGCCTGTGAGAAAAGAGTTCAGTCATTAATTCTTGTTCCAAAGTAGCATGTATTCCACAGTATTTTATTAAAACCATTACATATAATTTATAAAAATCAGGCCAGATGATATTCTCCTGAACATCTCAGAGAACCGGATTTTAACAAATCTATTTCTATTTAAATTTAAAAGAATGCAAATATGTTTACAAGTCTAGAAATATGTATGTTGGAGTTTAAAATGTGAGTGAATAAATTTTCAGGAGTTAAACCACTTATTTTTAGAATTTAAAGTAGGTTTTAATTTTAGATTTTCCTAAAATGAAACAAACAAAAAAAAAAAAGACAAATGCTGCCTTCTATAAGATGTCAGAGTTTAGGGGAATAGCTAATCTTTGAATTATTCACTGAGATAAATAGTTTCTATTAATATATAAATTCCCTGCTTTTGTCTTATTTTAAAAGAATTTTTATGGCAACTCTAACTTTGACATTGGATATTTCTTGGCCACACTTGGCAGGGCATCAAGTTTATGACAGTCCATTCTTTTTCTTTTTTTCTCATTTTTAACAAATTATTTATTCAAGTTAGTTAACATACCGTGTAGTATTAGTTTCAGGAGTAGAACCCAGTGGTCCATCACTTACATATAATACCCAGAGCTCATCCCAATAAGCACCTTCCTTAATGCCCATCACGTGTTTAGCCCATCCCGTCACTCACCTCCTCAGAGTCCATTCTTTCAAACTTCCCAAGGTTTGAAACTGAGACAGGAAGGGAAGCCAAAGATAAGTGAAAGATATTGAAAGAATAAACCAAGCCATTTGTTTTAGATTAATAATCCATATTCTTTGTCCAATATTTGTAATTTTAGTCACATGCAAGGTTGCTAAAGATCTCTCTTCTTATTGCTTCCCTGTCAAATTTTTGCGTATAGTCGTAAATTATCTTAATTTGGATAATTTTATAAAAGGTTAGTTTAAAAAGTTCACTTAAGATTTTAGATTCAAATAAAGTAAAACTTTCTTTTCTTTTCTTTTATTTATGTCATGAATCTTTAGAGATGGGCAGAAACTTTAACCTATTCTGACTTTCTCCCAAGCAAGCCTATATCCTGATTAAACTCAACAGTTCATCCTGCCCTGCCTTGACCAGGGTAGCTGAATGTTGACGGAGAAGACGACACCATTAGGATAGTTGAAACCCACTTTATGACCACAAATATCAATAGGCATTCAGAACCGTCAGACATTATAGTTCCTGGGAAGACCAGTAAAACGATGACCTACCTCTTGTCGCCAGTGTTCAATAGTCTCGTATTCATTCAACAGCAAATGGTTGCTTTCTTGTTGGAACACATTCTTAACCCAGAGCTAGAACACCCCATGTGCCTGCTCCTTTTTTCCTACCTAACTTCCCCTCCACTTACTTTGCATCTTTTGATGGTGCTTTCTTCCCCATCAACATTTTGGCAGGCCCTAGCATTTTCTCTTCAGCTCTTTAATTTTCTCTGCATTCACTCTTTTCTAGGCAAAGTCATTTAATTCCATGGTTTTTGTCTGTTGACATTCTGATGGTTCTCGAGGCTGCAAATTCAAGAGCCAACTCCCAGTTCCTCTCCTGTGAGCTCTAAACTAATCTAGCCCACAGCCCATCTTGCATCCTCATTCAGATGTCCAGTGGGTCCTCAGTCTTAACAAGGCTGAAACTGAGGAGGCCTTGCCCAGGCCGTCCCCACCTCCATGTTCATCCAGCCGCTCAGGCTCGACTCGTAGCAATCATTCTTGATTTATTTCTTTTTTTCACTCTTTAATAGCTTGGTGATTCATTTTAACTCTTCCATCACTTCACTGCTGCAACACTCTCCAAGCTGTTGCATTACTCACCTATACTATGAGAATATCTTCCTAAATGGCTTTTCACCTTCTACCTGTTCCCACAAAATCCTTCCACCTTAGAGTAGCCAGATTGATCTTTCTAAAGTATAAAGCAAATTATGTCAACTACTTAAAACTCTCTCATGTTTTCCTGTTGCAGCAGAATAAAACTCAACCTTCTTCAAGGTCCCATGTGATCTGCTACTTGCTCATGTGTCTGACTTCATCTTTCCCACCCCCGTGGTTAGCTGCCCACAGTCACTGCTGTCGACTTCATCTTCTTTGCACACACCCAGCTCACGCCTGCTTTAGTGTCTATGATGTTTCTTCTGCTTGGAATGTAGGTACGAAGGCTCCCTCTATTCCCAGTTCCGTTCTCAACTCGTTTCCCTTCCTCTGAGAGGCCTTTCCCTTCCACGTTGGCTAGAGAAGCTCCGTCCCTGTCACCATCTATAGCATCACTTTCTTTTGTTTTCATCATGGCACTTCCCAGTAGTATATGAAATTTCATGTTTGTTATGTGTTTAGTCATCTTCTCCCTCTTAGTAGGATATAAAATGAGGAGGGCAAAACTCTAGTCTTGTTCACCACTTTATTCTAAAAATCTAATAGAGGGCCAAGAATAATGCATTAAAACATAACTGTGACTAACTGTTCCAACTCCTAATTTTATAATCAGAAAATAAAAGAGACCAAGAGAAGTAAAATAAACTTGCTCAAGGTCATATCAAGTTAGTAAATAGAGCTATTATTTAAACATATAAATAAATTTTTGAATTCAGATAGAATTCAGGTAGGATAGAGATAGGTGCAAAGTGCTATGCATACTCAGGATAAGGAGGCATTGCTGAACCTGGGCAGGAGAGGAAATGTGTGTTGATGAAGACCTCAGGAAGAGAGGCCATTTTGGCTGTCACGAGGTTGAGAAGGGTGTCGCAGGCAGGAGATACATCCTGTGGGAAAGCCTGCATGTACGAAGGCATATGGGTCCTCAACAGGTGCCAAGTGTTCTTGTGGCTTTTACATCAGAGAGCGACACGATCAGAGCTATGTTTAGAGAGTAAATTTTGTGCCTGAGTAAGAGCTTTTTGAAATGCTAGAGAAGACAAATGCTTGTAACTTTATTCTTACGTGTGATGACGAAGTTTTAGAGCCTTCATAGAGAGAGAGCACTGGTCACCTTGTAGGCATAGAGGAGAAACATGCAAGTGGCATCTTGCTAGTTGGGTAGGATGAGGAGGCGGTGTTCTAGCTACTCTGATTGTTTATCTCCACCATTCTGGAATCTCTCTTCATAGGAAAAAAGAGTCACCTTATCTTTTATCAAATATTGCATTTCAAGGCAAGGCTGCCAAAGAGTAGAGGCCAGGCAAATCCTGTTGGATTTACAGTCTGGGCAGTTTTGATT
>NW_027527932.1:2345127-2376973 GCF_008692635.1 Crocuta crocuta
GAGAAGCACTCTTTTCATATTCCTGACCTGCCTTCTGTAGGCACCCATGTGGCAACTGTCTTCCAGGCCAACATGCTGAATGTGTATTTCTCCCTTTGTCCGTAATTTAATGCTCATCTGCCTGTCCAGAGTAATTGGAAAGGAACCCACAAAGAGCGGTCCCCAGAAGTGCTGAGAGATTTGTCTAAGTGCTGATTGGATTCAAGAGACTTACTTTTCCTCTTTGATTCAGGGGGCACCTCATTGTCTTTTATAATCTGGAAGGGGGCTGGGCTGGGAACCTTTGCCAGCTCTTTCTTTCCAAGAACCTGTCATCACTTAACCTCCCTTAATGAGAGTCTGTGTATAAATTTTCCGAACTTTCACTTTTATAAATCCCAACCCCAGTGAAATTTATATATTATATATATCATGTGCATGTGTTTCTTGTTATAGTATTAGCATATTTATTTTTACTTAAGATAATTTGTCATATGTTTTTTGTTACCTTAATTGTTAAATGTTTTTAAAAATTCTCTGTGAAAATCCTACACAAAATATTCCCCTGTCCTACAACATATTTAATTTACTCAAGAACTTTGAGTCTGTGTAGTCAGGAAAGGCTTAAGTATCCCATAAATTTATACTTTGATTTTGAATATATTTTGGCACAAAAAGAGAATAAGAAATTAGAAGTAATTTTGGCTTCCACACTTGATTTATATTTACTTGTGAACTATGGTTCCATTGGTTAAAATGCTTTCAAAACTGATGCTAATGAGATTTAAGTCTCTGTGAAATCCGAGTGTGATTTTCTCTCAATTTTAAAATTTTTATTTCTAAAATAATTATCATGTTAATTTATTTCCAGCGATTCAAAATATGCTACTAGCTTTAATTCCATAAGCCTCTATGAGACAGTCTAGAAGCAAGCATAATTAACCCTTAATTACTATCTCAGGGAAATGGAGCAAAGATCAATAAAAGACTTTTCTAAGTAAAGTGCAATGGATGCTTAGTAAGCAGACACTAGCAGGCGGTTGTTTCAATAGGTAACGTTTCCTCTCACCTTTACTATAGAAAATGACTAGGTTGTTATACTATAGTTGTGTGTCCCCGCTTGTGGGATTTTCGATAAACGAACATTTAAGAGAGTTGTCAATTTTATATTTTTGAGGCTGCATTAAAAATGATAACTTCGATGAACATCTTTTCTACTAATCAACAAGACAAAACTTGATATGCTGTTTTTATTTAAGAAATATTTATCAAGCGTTTATTGTAAGCTTGCCCTGGTCTAGCCAATGGGAGTAGAGTTGCAAACTAAGCGATTTTTTTAAAGCTTTCCCTCCGCAATTATTTGTTTGTTTCAGCCATTTCCTGCTGAACACGTAAAGGCAAATACATATGAGGCATATCTGCAAAAACCCTTCGTCTTTTTACGTCCATTTTTGCTTTTATTCCCCATTTCCATTTCCCAGGTTACGACTTCCAAAGCTATTTGTGAATTGAAGTAAACTTTTAACATGTTATTTTCTGAGGCTAAGGTAAGCATAAAATGTTATTGGCTCTTTCTTATTATTTTTTTTAAGATGGCATATTTGAAACAGGCATAAAGCAGTCACTAATCTAAAACTTCTGTGACAGTATCCAATTTTTGTTTATCAGCCTACTTAAAATGTACTGTTCTCACATTCGGATCATTAACCCATTCTGAGTTTATTTTTGTGTATGCTGTCTAGTTTTCCCAGCACTGTTTATTGAAGACTTTTTCCCATTGTATGCTTTTGCTTCCTTAGTTGTTGATTAATTGACCATAAAAACAGGTTTATTTTGGAAGTCTCTCTTCTGTTCTGTTGATCTGTGTCTCTTTTTATGTCTGTACCATACTGTTTTGATGACTATAGCTTTGTAGTATATCTTGAAATCTGGGACTGTGATACCTTCAGCTTTGTTCTTTTTCAGGAGTGCTTTGTGGTTCCATGCCAACGTTAGGATTATTTTTTCTAATTCTCTGAGAAATGTTGCTGATCTTTTGATAGGGATGGCATTAAATCTGTAAATTGCTTTGGATAGTATGACTATTTTAACAATACTTGTTCTTCTAATCCACGAGCATAGAATATTTTCCCAATTTTGTCATCTTCAATTTCTTTCACCAAAGTTTTTCTTTAGTAGTGTAAAGAATACAGAACTTTCACTTTCTTGAGTGAAGGTTAAGGTTAAGTTTATTCCTAGGTATTTTTACTTTTGAAGGAAAGAGAGATGTAGTGCGGGTGGGGGATGGGCAGAGAGAGAGAGAGAGAGAGATGCAGAATCTGAAGGGGGCTTCAGGCAAGCTGTCAGCACAGAGCCTGACACAGGGCTCAAAACCACCAGCCGTGAGCCACCCAGGTGCCCCTCCCTGGTATTTTTTAATACCAAGCATGAATGGGGGATGGGCAGAGAGAGAGGGAGAGAGAGAATCTCAAGCAGGCTTTGACTGTCAGCACAGAGCCCTACACAGGGCTCCATCTCAAGACCATGAGATCATGACCTGAGCCAAAATCAAGAGTCAGACGCTCAACCAACTGAGCCACCCAGGTGCCCCAGATACTATTTTTGGGCAATTATAAGTGGCATTGTTTTCCTAATTTCATTTCCTGCTACTTCATCATTAGTGTATAGAAATGCAACAGACTCTTATATAGAGAGAACAAACTGGTGGTTGCCAGAGGGAACGTAGGTGGGTGGGGGAAATAGATGAAGGGGATTAAGTATATATTTATCTCGATGAGCACTGAGAAATATATAGAATTGTTGAATCATTCTGTTGTACACTTGAAATCAATATAAAACACTGTATGTTAATGATACTTGAATTGAGAAATGGAGAAAAAAATAAAATGCACAATCCTGAGCCATGTTTGAGGCAACCCTGATTCTACATACCCCCAAATTCACGTTTATGTGTTGGGGCTTTCATTTTGCTGCCCATTTGCAGCCCTGTTTGTCTTGAAATGGCTTGGACAATAGGGTGTTTGACTGCTAGGGACTCAGAATTGAATTCTATCCTCACGGTCACTTATAAGACAGCCAGAATTTGCATCTAGAACCATATAAATAAAAGACAAATGCGTAAACCCAAGAAAACAATTAGCTTCCCATTACAACATTTTATCATCTAGTCCTGTGTAGGTCTGTGTCAACACAGATTGACAAAGCCATAGAATTTTATTAGACAATGTGAAAACTCATTTGCAGATTTTATTGCCGTCCATCATTGCTCACATTCACAGTCCAGAGGCTCTCCATTGTTGTGAATAACAATTGGGAGCAGTGGCTGGCTATGGCTAATGTAGAGGTTGCAATTTCTCACCGACAGGTGTTCTTCCCTAATTACCTCCATTAGTTTCTCTTTATTGCAAGACGCCATGTCCTGATTCGTAGTCTCTTTACCAGATACCAAACCAGAGCTAACAGCCCCAGTGTGCAGTGAGGCAGTGACCGTACACTCACCAGGTACGACTTCAGTTCAGGGGCTCTTGTCAACGGGAGTGTACTTACTGTGCAGCCTGATGGCTGGCGTCTAACCTGTGCAGGACTTACTTCAAGCTACGGGAACACTGGAGAGTCAAACCTAGGAGTCCGTAGTCTGTGAAAGGTGCTGATGAAAAAAGACATCTCTAGAGGGGTGGGTTTGAGCCGAGTGCCCCAGAAAGCCAGATCTATGCTGCCCCCCAACAGGTGCAAACTGCAGTGGTGTTGTGCTGGATGGAGATCCTGCCGCTACCTGAAGGCGATGCTTTTATTAATTATTCTGGGAAGCATTGCTTATTTCTTGGATTTTTTTCAATATGCAGAAGACTTTAACAATATCTAAAGTATAATTTTTACCAATAATGCTGTATTTATCAACATTTTACATTGTATATACTGCTTTCAGTGAGTTGTGGGTTATAACCCCATAGATTATCTGAGTGTGTATTATCAGTTCCCATTTATTTTTCTTCCTTTGCTTCCTTGTCTTGCTCTTTTCTTCTTCTTCCTTTTCTACCTTCTCTTTTCCTCCTTTTTTTTTTTTTTTTTTTAATGTTTATTCATTTTTGAGAGAGAAGGGGAGACACAGAATCTGAATCAGGCTCCAGGCTCCAAGCTGTCAGTGCAGATCCTGACGCGGGGCCTGAACCCATGAACTGTGAGATCGTGACTCGAGCTGAAGTCAGATGCCTAAGTGGCTGAGCCACCCAGGCTCTCCTTCCCTTTCTTTTTGATAACAGACGAGGAAAGCTGAGCCCCCTGCAGATCAATTCCTTTGCCTAAAGCTGCACAACTTTTAAGTGGATGAGCTGGGGCTATAGACTAGCTCTCTAGGTTCCAAAGATTATTCTTTTTCTACTGTCCCATGGGTCCCATTCTACAGAACGTCCATCAACAAAGATGATGACAGGAACGTTCAGCCTATAACCTTCACGAACATCTGTTATCATACAAGCAAAGCATATAGGTGACCGACCATGCTTTTTATTTACCTGTGAACAAAGTCTGAACTCCGTCACTCTTAAAAGTTCTAAGTGCTGGGGCGCCTGGGGGCTCAGTCAGTTAAGCGTCCGACTTCGGCTCAGGTCGTGATCTCGTGGTCCGTGGGTTCGAGCCCCGCGTCGGGCTCTGCGCTGACAGCTCGGAGCCTGGAGCAGCCTCAGATTCTGAGTCTCCCTCTCTCTGCCCCTCCCCCACTCGTGCCCTGTCTCTCTCCATCTTTCAAAAATGAATACCCATTAAGATATTTTAAAGTAGCTCTAAGTGCCGAACTTTTGCTAAAGTTCTTTATCTTTTCATTTTTTTGAAACCCCGACGGCACTCTCTCCTCCACCAAGGCGCAGCTCTTCTGGGAAACCGGCCAGCGCGCGCAACAAGATGAAAAGGACTGGAAAGTGGAACGTAGGTATCAGCAAGGGGTCAGACATCGCAGTATATTGGGGTCAGAAATACCCAGTGCGCGTCGTTGGGGGGCCCGGGGCGCTTCCGGGCTGCAGAGGTGGAGCGGAGGGCGGGCACCGACACAGACCCCGGGGCCACTGCAGGGTCCCGAGCGCCCCTGGCTCCGCCCCCCTCCGNTGCCCCCCACGCTGTGCCCCCCACGCGGGAGGGGCCCCAGCTTCCGCGCGCAGCGGTGGGTGCCCCCTTCGCGGGTACAGTCTCAGCCTCCCGTTTCATTCCTGTGCTGCGACAGTAGATGGTTGTTTTTACAGGTGGCGCACAGCCCAGATTGATGGTCTTCTGTGGCAGGAAACCAATCAAGAACCGGTACCAGAATAGTTTCTTTAGCAGACATTGCAGTGCCCCCAGATGTGTAGTTGGAGTGGCGCTGGGAGGCCGGCAGGCGAGCACCCCTGCTCAGCTGCAGACCCGCCGGGAAGAGACGCACCCCTGGGTGGGGGGTGGGGGGGGGTGCTGCTTCACAACCCCAGGCGAGGAGGGAAGCTTTTCTCTTGCCCTGGCAACAGCCCAGCCAATGAGATCCAGGCACAGGCCTGCCAGGGAGAGGTCGCTGGGCCTCAGGCTCCGGGTTTACCCTGCGGACTCTCCCTTCACAAGTCTCTTTCCACTGCCTTCCCTCTTCCTAAACAGAAGTCTGTCCTTTGCTCTGTGGACTTCCCTACGGTTTTGATGCAGCTTGAGTGTCCTAGATTCTAATTCTCTGCCCCAAATAAAACTGTTTGCTAATAAAAATGAATACATGGATGAATGAAGCGCCTAGCATTTGGACGTGTTCCGATTTCACCATCGCAAAAGGAAAATACCATTTATTCAGAGCAATTGGAAGGGGCGGAGATCTAAGTTCCAGGACTGAGTCTTTGGCAGTGGGGTCTCGAGGTCCCGTCAAAGACCATGATCACTTTTGGACCATGAGTTTTGGACGTTGAAATGTAAATCTCATATTAAGTTTCCATATTGATATATTTTGCTGTTTTGTTTCTATTGTCTTGCTATTTTTGTTTTTTTCAATGCCTGGGGCCTGCATGCTTACCTCAGCTGCCCTAGAACAATTCGTCTGTAAACCAGTGACGTAACCTGAGATGGGACGCGGAGCAAGGCAGGGAGCGGCCGGGTGTGAGCGCCTGAGTGTCTGTTTCTCTGCCTTTGCCGTAGAGTTAGCGAGACCAGAGCAGTTCTGCTGGTCTAGCAGTGATCTCTGCTCATTCCGCATCATTGCTTGCCAGTTAGGATTCTTGCGGTTGCGTGGGGAAACTTGAATCCGGATAAATAGCACAACTGCCACAGTGCGTGGCAGGCGGGATGTCCTCCCTTAAGGTGGGTTTCCTTCCCTTTCCCTTGCTTCCTTCCTTTCACGATGCTGGAGCTTTCTCTCCCTGGAGCTTCTCTGACAACATTACCATAGCTTCTGGCCCCTCCACGACCAGCGGACCAGCGCGCATCACAGCACAGCTCCCACAGAGAGGTCTCTTGTTAGCTTAACCACCTGTGGGAAAACGCTACTGTTTGATCTATTTGTAAGCTTGTTGTGTTCTGGTTCCTAACGTCAAAAATATTTAGAATTGTTTAAAGGAGGCTTGGCCCCTTTAAAAAGCAGCTTCAGCAAGCAGGATGACACAGGCAGTGATGAAAACCCAAGCTGTTGAGAGCTACAGCTGTCTGGTCCTTTCGCATGCAGATTTATGGAACGAGGAGGGGTGTTTGAGAAGGAGCTGCGGGAAGACTCTCGAGAGAGTTGGCAAACACACAGCGAAGAAGAGGGGCATCGAGCTTCAGTCTCCCAGGAAATACAGGCTGACTCAAGGGATCAACAGCATTTAGAATTAGAGCGGACTTTTGTAATCCCAGTAATGGGATCTAGTCCAACCTTCTTACCTTTAAAAAAGGGCAAATGACTTGCTGAAGGTCACAGAGCTAGCAAATGGAGCTCCAGGAAACTTCTGAGGCCCAGTTTGCATTTTCACTGCCTTTGGCCTGGTGCTGGACACCTAGCAGCTGCTGATAGATATGTAGTGTCTCATGAATGAATGATTGGATAAAAGCGTTGATGGTAACCAAGGCATGTCTTAGACATCTAGAGTCTTCTTGCACAACTTTAAAAAAGTTAGGGATCAAGCTAAGAGAAGGAAAACAAGTAAATCTTGTTGCACTGGTTTTTGTTGTTGTTGTTGTTGTTTTGATGGAGTTACACTCCTTTGATGGTTTAGTTCATTGAAAACCTCAAGTGCCTGAAGTTGCCTGCAAGGCCTCCTACAGGCCCTGACTGCATCAGGGCCCGTGCACATGAACGGGAGTAGAGGTAAGCCAGCAAGATTTTAGAGAGAAAGATTTTGTTTCTCAAAAGCTTCGGTGTTCTTTTGCTCTTAGACGGCTTTAAAGTGGTGTCTCATTTTCCACAGTTTTCCTGATGGAAGATGATGGCCCACAGTAATCATTTTATACTTATTTCTCAAGTTGGTCATTGCAATGCAGTTCTCATGCCAACTACCCAGAAGGCAAACTTCAGAGGTTAAGGGCACAGTGCCCCTCCCCCCCCCCCAGATTCCCCTCCCNACTTCAGACACCAGCTGCAAGTTCAGGGGTTCGGCCACTCACACATTAGACCAGATGGTTACAAATCTAGGTGTTTCCGCTACTCCCTCACGTTTGATAATTCACTAAAATGACTCACAGGATTCCAGATTCAGGATTAGAGTTTTAGCATGAAGGATACAAATCAAGATCAAGGATACAAATCAAGATCCGCCAAAAGAAGAGAGCCACCAGGGGAGGTCTGGCTGCAACCCAAACATGAAGCCTCCGTGTGCTAGGGGGCGGCACCCTCCGGCACATTGCTGTGCGTCACCCACCAGGGAGCTCAGCTCGGCGTCGGTGTCCAGAGCTTTCCCTGGAGCCTCACTGTGATGACATGATGGAATCAACACGGCTGCACTCCATGTCCGTCTCCTCTCCCCTCCCTGAGGCTGGGGCTGCTCTCCTGTGGTTCAGAGCCACACCCCTGCGATCACATGATTAGTCCTCCTGGCGGCCAGTCTTCTTCTTGAACCACCACTTCTTGAACACAGACTGTCAGGGCCCTTCGTGGGTACCAGAGACAGTCCTATCGCCTGGAAAATTCCAGAGAGGTAGAGAGTAGCTTCCAGGACCAAGTTTCTTATTACACGGTAGCTATAGCATTCTATCAGCATTTTAGTAAAGAGCATACTTTCTTTAAAAGAAGGAAAGAACTGGATCTGTGCCAGTAGTGGTCCTTCCCAGCAGCCCTGGGAGAGAGAAGACAAGCCCACATGCTGTGGTGCCTGCCAAGGTGACTCTGCTCTCTGGTCCCGATCACTGGGATTCATAGAAGCTAAGTCCCTCGGTGATCAGTACAGCCTGGGATCTGTGTCTTCTGACTCACCGCTGCAAAGAACAAAGTGTCATGGTGCCGTTTGGAAGATGTGATGCTGCTTCTCCTTCCCAGGAGCAAAGGCGGCTCTGTACACGCAGCCACAGTGCCCTTTCGCTCCTCCGCCTTCGCCTCCAGTTCTGGGTTAGCTCTTGGGCAGCCCGGTTCATCAGATAACATTAACTTTGCTGCTAATATAAATAGCTATCTTTTAGTAAGCACTTACTATGTGCAAGGCACCGTGCTGAGTTTCGCACGTACACCTTTCCATTTGATTCTCAAGACACGGCTATGAGATGTGGACCGCTGTCATTATTTGGCAGATGAAGAAGCGAATGCTTCCAGAATCTGAGAAATGGGATCCAGGCCTGAGGTAGTATGAGTAGAGCTCTCAGGGACTCCCGTCTTCATGTGGCTGATACCAGAACTCCGTTAACCATACACTATCCTCCTTCAAGTAACTGTGCTGAGAGACTGTCTCAGAGCACAAATTCTGTAGAAGAAAAAAATTTTACACAAAAATGCTACACCTTCTGGTTATTACCTATCTCAAGTTTCTATCTTTTTTTTTTTAATGTTTATTTTTTATTTTTGAGAGAGAGACAGAGCGCAAGCAGGGGAGGGGGAGAGAGAGAGAGGGAGGCACAGAATCGGAAGCAGGCTCCAGGCTCTGAGCTGACACACAGAGCCTGATGCGGGACCCAAACCCACAAACCATGAGATCATGACCTGAGCCGAAGTTGGAGACTTAACCACTGAGCCACCCAGGTACCTCTCAAGTTTCCATAGTTACTTCCTTTTTAAAAAAATTTTAAACATTTATTTACATTTTGAGAGACAGAGGAGACAGAGCATGAGTTGGGGAAGGACAGAGAGAGAAGGAGTCACAGATTCTGAAGCAGCTCCAGGCTCTGAGCTGTCAGCACAGAGCCTGACTTGGGGCTCAAACTCACAAACCGTGAGATCATGACCTGAGCTGAAGTTGGACGCTTAACCAACTGAGCCACCTCTATAGTTATTTCTAACGGATAGTCCTAATTCACTTTTACTTCTAAGGGCACTATAGTATACTAATTAAGAGCGAAAACCCTAATGCCAGACTACTTGGCTTTACTTAATAGCAGTGTGACCTTGAGCAATGTCTTAACCTCTCTGTACCTTAATTTCCACCTGCAGTGATATAACGACATTTGTTTCATAGGGTTGTTGTGAGACAGTTCAGTGAGTTCTGGTATGTAAAACATATAGGCCAGTGTCTGGCAAACCACACCCCCCCCCCCCCCCCCCACCAACTCCCAACATCCCAAGGTAGAAATGTAGACAGCTTTAACATTTCATAACTTTGTATCTCTAAATGATTGGCTGGAGGGGAAATAATTGTTTTTTCCTTGCTGGAGCCCAAATGTTGGGTGAAACCACTCTCCTCAAAACCACCCATACTATTCCATCTTTTGCTTCTGATAAATTATTTTCTAGTCTTTCAAAATCCAGCTCAACTGTCACCTTCTGGGAAGCCTTCCCACTTCCCCGTAAACCACAGGAAGATGCTTCCCACCACATACCAGTCACAGGGCACACTCAGCACTTCGCTTTTCTTGTTTCTCCAGGGGTACTTCTCCTCACCGTTGGTTATAACCTGCCATCACCAATGGAATGGGGACGTTAGGGGCCAGAGCTTGTGTGGTGCCCACCTCTGAGTCCTCAAGGCAGAACACACTAAGTAACACAAAGTAAGGGCACAACTAAGTTCCTAAATATTTAGGGGCGCCTGGTGGCTCAGTCTGTCAAGCGTTCGACTCTTGATGTTGGCTCAGGTCATGATCTCACGGTTCGTAAGCTCAAGGCCCACAACAGGCCTTGTGCTGGAAGCACGGAGCAATTCTTCCTCTGTGAGACCACTGCGGCTCTAATAAATTTCTCTTGCCCCCAAATCATCTTTCTTTGATTAGTCTCAGCTTGTATATACTTTTTTATTTTCAAAATATTTATTTAAATTCCAGTTAGTTAACATACAGTGCAATATTGGTTTTAGGAACAGAATTAAGTTATTCATCACTTACATACAACACTCAGTGCTCATCATACCAAGTGGCCTCCTTCGTGCCCATCTCCCATCTAGCCCATCCCCCACCCACCTCCCTCCATCAACCCTCAGTTTGTTCTCTATCTTTAAGAGTGTTTTATGGTTTGTTTCCTTCCCCCCCACCCCACATATGTTCATCTGTTTTGTTTCTTAAATTCCACATGAGTGGAATCATATGGTATGTCTTTCTCTGAATGACTTATTTCATTTAGCATAATACACTCTAGCTTCATCCACATTGTTGCAAATGGTAAGACTTCATTCTTTTTGATGGCTAATATTCCATTGTGTGTGTACACACACACACACACACACACAACATGTTTATCCATTCATCACTCCATAGCTTGGCTATTGTTGATGATGCTGCTGTAAACACTGAAGTGCATGTACCCCTTCAAATCTGTAGTTTTGTATCCTTTGAGTAAATACCTAGTAGTGCAGTTGCTAGATCATCGGGTAGTTCTATTTTTCACTTTAAAAAGTGTTGATTTATTTATTTTGAGACGTGGAGGGGAAGGAGCAGGGAGAGAGAGGGTGAATTCCAGGCAGGCTCAAACTCATGACACGGGGCTCAGACTCACAAAACATGAGATCATGACCTGAGCCAAAATCAAGTGTCAGGCGCTTAACCCACCGAGCCACCCAGGTGCCCCTTGTGTTTTAACTTTTTGAGGAACCCCCACTCTGCTCCCCAGAGCGGCTGCGCCAGTTTGCATTCCCACGAGCAGTGCAGGAGGGCTTCTCTTTCTCCCTACTCTTGCCAACACCTGTTGTTTCTTGTGCTGTTAATGTGACCATCCTGACAGGTGTGAGGCAGCGTTATCACGGTTCTGATTTGTATTTTCCTGATGACTGAGTGATGTTGAGCATCTTTTCATGTGTTCGTTATCAGTTTGTACTTTGTATTCAAATCCAACACATATTTAGTGAGTTCCCAATCTGAAGGTCTAGGAAGGAAGGCCTAATTCCTCACACTCCCAGAATGAAAAGATGGCCTTCTAACCCCTGGGGTAAAGAATGTAGTGTCAACAGTGAAAGGACTAGAAATAATCGAGCAGGAAGGAGGATGTCTGCTTCCCCCTGTTTTTGTGGATAATCAACCTTGGAAATAAAAGGAGTAACAAATATTACTGATCCGCCAGACTGCAGAGGTGCAAACTGTGTAACAGATCAGGCCATTGCATTAAGCAGCCAGTGTCCAGTAAGAAAGACTGTGTGTATTAAACAACCACTTTTCTTCATTTTGAACAATGTCAGGTCCTGGGCATTTGTCACTCTCCTGAACTGCCAGATTCCCAGTGTGGAAGAGTAAAGAGTAATCGTGAGGATTTAGAGCCAGACAGACTGTGTGTTGTATTTTAGGTTGCTTCTGAAGTAGACTCTTGAATAAGTAGTTTATTTGCAAGGTGATCCCAGGAACCCCTGGTGGAAGCGTGGGGGCCCAAGTTTGGGTGGTAAAGGGTATACTGTCAAGTACGTTATCACTCTAGGAAATGAGCTTGATGCCGTTAGGGAAACAGGAGCCAGTGTTATTGCCCCTGAGGAGGGAGAGCTGGGGTACTTGCGCACTAGTTCCCGTCGGTCATCGAGGACAGTTATTTCCTAGACATTTCTGGCCTGCTTCAGGGGCTGGCAAAGCAGACAACAGAGGTAGGAGAAATCCTCAGGAAAAGACAGGCAGGTGTGGGTTGAGCATTGAAAGTGAACGTCAGGTTTAGAGATGTCAGCAAGGCACCAGCAACATTTACTACATCTAAGTTTGAATCCCGGCTCTTCCGCTTAGGACTTTGGACCAGTTAGTTAATATGTCGGTGTTTCAGTTTCTTATTGTAGAATGGGGACAGGAACACCTGCTTCACAGTGCTGGTACGCCCAAATGGGGTCCTGGGCATAAACGCCGGGCGTGCACTGAAGCCCCCGGAGTCATACGATCTTTCTAAACTAGTGTTTGATGTGTGTATTTCGTTAATTGCCTGAATAGGTCATTCACTTATCAACTACCTGCTTTTCCAGGAGGACTATCACAGAGTGGCATAAATATTCCAACAATTTCAGGCTTTGGGTCTCAGGTTCTAAAGCGTTGGGATACTGTGACGTTTAGTTAAGGGTGACGGATGGTGGCAGCATCCGCCGTACCTGAGGGACCTGTCGATGGCACCACCTAGGAAGTTTGAAGTCTGATTTCGGTGGTAGGTTTGTGTAGAAATGTTTTCTCAACTTTTTAGACTAACGTCCCTTATTGGCCACTTTTTTCCCACTGATTGCTATACCCACATTGTTAAGGTTTTGCCACCTCAAGGGGCATCTCAATTTAAAGGAAGAATTACTTCAGCTTTCCTCATTTCAGGGCAAAAAGAATGCCAAGAAAGAGCAATTTACCAGGAATCCCTATGGAGGAAAACTTTTCTATGGCCAAGTTATAATTACATACAGAATTTAGTAGCATAATCTCAAATGGTTTATTGGAGATTGGAGGGTCAATGATGACCTTGAAATGCTATGTTGTGGGAACCGCATGTTGACTTTCTGTGAATACTAATCTAATTTACTACTACTTTATAAATATTGAACACTAAATATTGAACATATTACGAAAAATGAGCCACACGATAAATTGTCTTTGATAGTCATCCCAATTAGCAAGGTCCTGAAAGTAATTAGTCTAGGCTGAACAGAAATCAGGCAACAGGGGAGTGCAAAATTTAATCAAACTTGAAATTCTGACCTATTAAATGAGAACAAGGTTTAAAACCTCTGATGTTTGTGCTGCTTATCATTTTGGAGCCTATTTACCTGAACAGACCACGTACATTGTGCAGTGAACAGATTAAAAAGCAGAGTTTTCCATTCCATGCAGTTGTTTTCGGTGCCTAGCCCTGTATCATTTAGTCTGTCACACGGATACAAATTGTAAATTCTTGACAAATGTTGGAGCTCTAAATGAAACAACTCCACTCGCAGCAATTCCTATAGCTCATGATGAGTCACTCCAAAAACTTAATTTCTTCCAAGTTTTTAAATCCCCTCCCCCCATCCTTTACTAAGGGATTTTAGCGTGGCTGCGTTATATAACCTCTTTGTAATTCTGTCTGTGGAAATAGGAACAGTTTTGAAAAATGAAACTTAATAATAATAGAATTGTAAACATGGTAAATGGGTGAGAAATACTTGTTAATCAGTGTTGACTATTTATGTAGGTTTTTTAATTTTTTGTAATTTTTGTGGGGCAATTTTCAAATCTATGCGAAGTTAGAGAGCCTATAGTAGAAAGAATTCTTTTTCACCCGTCAAGTTTCGACACAATGTTTTAAATGTGAAGGGCCTCTGGAAATTTGCATTTTTATCTACCCAAAGTAAAACCCTGCAATGACATTTTTCACCCCTAAAAAGAAATTTCTTAATTCTTAGAGTTATTACACTTTTAATTGTTTGTTGTCTATTTTTTTTTTTTTTTCATTTTTTCCCCCTGGGTCAAATGCTATCTTTGTCTCTGCTTCTCTGTACCTTCCCCTCTTTCTCTTGTTGGCTGGTGCAATCTTATACACCTGGGGCTTTCCAGGGATTAGAAATGGCCCAGAATGCATTACCTTCTTGTGACCCATGGAATGCTCCAAATCCCCCTTGATATGAAGATAGCAGCTGGTCTAGAAGAGATGACCAGAATGGCTGACAGCCTGGGACAGATTTCCAAGGTCAACGAGGAGAGAATCGTATCTGTTCAAACTTTGCTTAACTTGAGGGAGAAAGGTTTCCAGATCAGTGGAGAGTTTCCATTTAGAGGTTAGAGATGAATCTTCATTTCTTTGGGGTAGTTTAGCCATTTGCCCATCATAATATGTGTTTATTGTGAGTCGTGAATGAGAGAAAATGAGTCGAGGACGCCAGAATATTATTCTTGTATTTCACTGGAACTATTTATGCTGAGCTGCTTTCACTTACTACCTCCTGTGCTGCCACCTGCCAGAAGCAGCCCGCCTCATCGGAGCGCCGTCTGGTATTGCTGGAGCATGAGGGCCTTGGCCTCCCCGCGAAGGTGCTGTATGTTGGCACTGCGGGCCAGCAACCCCTCATGCTTGAACGTAGTTGGCACCCACAGGATGAGCAGGAGTCATTTATTTTCTGGTCCAAGTGTTCTAGCTAAATCATATCCACTTACTATGAAATCACAAAGTGATAGAAAAAATATGCAGTCTTTTCTGAAATAAATGCTTTCCTCTGTTTAGAAAGTACTGTGTCACCTATTGGTGAGCTAGCATAGGGCTATCGTGTGTGTGTGTGTGTGTGTGTGTGTGTGTGCGCGCGCGCGCGCGTGAGCGCACTTGTGCGATATGTCAGCTTTGTCTTTACTTCTATCAAAATACACTTAATTGTATTTTGGACAGAGTGAAAGGGACTCTGAAAGGCATCTTCCTAGTCTTTTGAGGTAAACTAGTAGAAGGCGAAGAGAACTGTAGGCAAAAAGAGAAATAAATAGATATGTTGATAAATTTTGTCAAGCATCTTGGTTAGATCTAGACACACTTGGTCTCAACAGTGAGCCTATGGTAGCTTGGGAAGCGTATGCATATATTCAGTTTTCTCCCAACTTTGAACTTGTAATACAGAGAAAAAAAAGTACTTCATATAAATCGTCCTTCACCTTTGCTATCACTTACTTGACTAGTGAACATCTAAATGAGAGTGAAGCCTGTGACTGCGGGGGCTTTGCTGCTTTCTAGCAAACGCAGTCACATTCCGGCCGAAGACAGTGGTAGTTACGACTCAAAGGGAGGAGACTTCTCTCCTAAATTCAGTCCCAGCAGCCGGCATTCTAAAGTTTACTCTGTACAATGTGCAAAGACATTTATTAATTTGGATAACCTTGCTGTTGTAACAAACTGACCAAAAACAGCCAATGGCATACACATAATAGAGGTTTATTTCTCTTTGCTAGCAAGAGTCCAAGACGGATTCAGGTGAGTGAGAGAGTTCTGCTTCACACATTAATTCTGTGTCCGCATCTGGCTCCTGATTTTTTGAGGGTGTCGGGATCCAACAGCAGAAAGGGCACCTTATGAGAGGATTTTATGACCAGGTTCAGAGGCGGTGCGTTTCGAGGGTGTCACTTCTCACACTAAATTCTAGTGACTAGAATTCAGTCATGTGGTCACAACGGCAAAGGAAGCTGGGAAATGCAGTCTGGCTGTGTGTCCCGGCAGAAGAGTGGGCCTCGGCCACACCGTCTCTCCTCAGTCACGAGCTTAGGAAGACACCGGGACACAGTCAACTGTAAGGCGAGACAGAAAATGTAAGCTGAGATTCCACTTAGTAAACATGCAGCAAGCACCTACGGAGGGCCTCGTACCGGCCCCAGAAGACCGGAGGTGAGATGAGCTGGAGCTTGCACTTTAGGAGGAGACGTGTTGGACTCACACTGGTAGTGCTGGGATGAGACCTTGACACCAGGCAGGCTCTTGTCTGGTCTGTTTCTGGCCGAGTCCCCGACGTCCAGCCCACTCACGACACGTATTAGGATTTAGCAAATACGCGATAAATAATGAATAAATTCTAAGTCAAGCGACGTCATCCCTCAAAGTCTAAGAAGAGGGTGGAAGAGATACGGATCATATTAAATTAGATTTTGGAAGCTGACATCACAACCACACAAAAGAAGGCAGCTAAAATCTTTCAATAATGCTGATTTTTTAAAAATTATCAAGGACATGATTTTCTTCTTCATAATAAAAGCAGACTTTTCTGACTCTATCTTTCATGCAAACTGAAAACCCTCCAGTGGATGTGCTATAATGAAGGTAAGTTATTCAGTGTTTTCAGGCAATAACAGTCTTCTTTTATCACTCACTATATCAATAATATTTAAAGAACCCTCCAAAGACACACTTATTAGTAGACAAATGAGGTAATAAGAATTTCTTTTACTTAAGCATGGCTACATCCTGGATTTATCTCCCCAGTACGGGTCATTACCAATGTCGTTAAGTGTTTCCAGAAAAGACTTCTGCCAGCATTACCAAGTTTTTATTAGCAATCGAAGTGTGGAAAATGTGACAACAGATTTCTTGCTCAAGTCTGCCTGTCTCCTGCCAGCCCGTATCCTCGCTGACCCCGGCTCCAAGAGCGTCCTGGTATTTTCAGATTCTGCAAGGTGCTCCTACTCAAAGCAAGAATTATTAGGTCTGTGGTTCGTAAGCCAGTGCATTCAGGGAACACGTTATTTGAAACGGCAGGTGTGATTTGAGTGAAGGAATAAGGATCAGGATTTGGGAACTTTAATCTGAATTTTTCTTCATCTGTTTCTATAACATACCTCAGATTGAATTTGTGAGGTGCCGTTCAGGATGGAATTGAGAAATGTATTGTTTTTGGAGCTCAGGGTAAAGTTTTTTTTGAAAGTGACTAAATTAAACCTCCAAGAGGCTGCTTTGGGATTTTGATATAAGATAATCTCAGTCATTAAATTCGATCAATAAAAAGAATAATCACTTTAACTCTCCAAGCTTATTCAAGACGCGCTGATTCTGCGTCTCTGCTCTGGGCGGCCTCTCAGAAACCCCGCCCCTTCCACATCGTCATCTGCTCACATCCTGTCCCTTAGTCAAGGCCCAATGCAAATGTCACTGCTTTTCCCAAAGACTTCCCCGATGTGATCTCTTCCTGTTTTTTAAATACTATTTAACCTTTTTTGATCGTTATAAATACCTATTCTCTCGTACCCTGTTACATTATGACGTCTTTGTGGGCACACATTGCCTCTTCATCTTTTCATTTTTCCCCGAATCCAGTCACTGAGCCTGCACACAGTAGTGATGCAAATATGTGTCAATTGAACTGAACTAAAAGGAAGTATATTTGAAATGGTGGGAAGTTTTTAAATTTTGAGAACACAGACTTATGGGGTCCTTCGTTGATAAATCTAATTACAGCTACAGGTTTGTGTTATACTTACTGGGGTAAAAAGGTTGACTATCCCTATTTGTACTGCTGAGAAGATACTAAATTGTGTGCTCAGGACAGCCAAAGGTAGTAAAACCACTGAAGTCTCAATTATATGCTAAAGAAAGAAGCAGTGGCTCCAGATGGGTGTTTCTAAAGCCTTGGCCCCCAGTGAAGCGCACCTGAAGGATATGAAGCACTCTGATCAGTAGCAGTTGCTGAATAAGGAATGTTAAATGACACACACACACCCCACATAGGAGGCCTATCGATATACTTTGGGTCTTTTCTTTCAGTCATTTTCCTATATGTGTACATGGTTTACACAGGCCTGACTGCAGCTCAAATATACTTGAATACCACATTAAGACTTTATATCACATAATAATTAATATTGCATGAATCTGCATGCTTGTTTTAAAAGATAGAACAACCTTAATCAATGCACTTTCTTGCTATACTGCTTCTCAGGCACTGGGGTTATTTTCAGAGAAATTACCTGTATCTTCTTCCTCAATCTTTTTTCTTTTTTTAAGTTTATTTATTTTGAGAGAGAGAGAGAGAGGCAGAGGGAGAGGGAGGGGCAGAGAGCGAGGGAGAGGGAGGGGCAGAGAGCGAGGGAGAGAGTGAATCCCAAGCAGGCTCTGCACTGTCAACGAGGAACCCGATGTGGGGCTTGAACTCACGAACCGTGAGATCATGACCTGGGCTGAAATCAAGAGTTGCACACTTAACCGACCGAGCTACCCAGGCGCCCCTCAACTTTTTCGTTTTAAGTTTTCATATGAAAGATTTCAAACACGCAAAAGCAAAGCAAATAGTGCAGTCACTGTGGCTTCACTTCCAATGTGTGAAGGGCTTAGAAGTTGTTACTCCCATCCTTACAACAAGAAAAAAAACGGACAGACAGAACATGAACGAATTTCCTTGGACTCCTCAGAGCATTGGGTGGCCGAGCAAACTCCATGCTGAAACCTGGAGAGAGAGAGGGGCGTCCGGAGTGACATGGACATGATCTACATATCTGGAGCTGAAGCTGCCGCGGCCATTAGTGGGTAGGGACACTCAAGTCATAATTGTGATTAAGTGCTGGCGGCTGAGGTGAACTAGCTCGAGAGTAAGAAACTCCTGGGAGCCCAGCAGAGGACAGCGAGAGCAGCCAGGGTGAGATAAGCCCAGAGTGCTCTCCATAACCAAAGCCTACTTTCTTGCGAAACGATCTTGCCAGTCTTTGCTTCTGGGTCTTTTCAATGGACAGAGGCAAGAAGTAGCAGTATATGAATTTTTGAGAAGACAAAATAAAACGAGTTCTTTTTTATATTTCTAATATCAATGAAATGGTATATGAGTTTTAACTTCTGGGTCTTATGCTTGGATCTTTTTTCACTAAAGTCTACTGGTTCCGAACAACATTAGCATGGGTGCTTATTTTCGTTACTGGACAAAACAAATAAAAATTCTTTGCAATGCGAAGATGCTCATGTTATCACTAATGAGAACACTAAACGAAGTTTAAGATTTCTCTGCAATTCTGATGTCCTTAGAACATTTTTACGGACAACTAAATCTCACCACCACAGACAATCATGCAGCTCCCTGAAGATACCAATGGTTAGGGCTTAAAAGGAGACCAATAAATAACACCCTTACACTTGTCTGAGTTGTTAAGCAACTGAGAACCATGTCTACCTAGTAAAATAGGTCTAAAATAACACCTTAGGAAGTGTTAAAACTGATGTAGGAAATGTGGCTTACGTCTGTGGGCAAATGGTCTTTCTAACGCTGCTCGCTCCTCAGAATTAGACGTTCCCTGCTCAGTCATAGGCAGTGCTCAACCACCAAAGGTCTCTATCTTTCTTAGGACAGGAGGAAATGCAGAGGCATGGAGGCTCTCAGCGCGTAGCTTTTGTCTCCGGAGAAAAGAGAAAACAGGGCAGAGCCATGCTGGTGCCCAGTGCTTCAGAAACACGTGAACCAGGCTGGAGAGAGGGGGAGTGTTTCACTAATGAAGCCCCTTCCCACACCTTTAACATGTATTTTTATAGTTCCACAAGGTATTCTTTTCATTGATTAATTTCTGGGAGAAAGCGTTTATTTACTCTTGTTTGTGATAGATTCCTCTCCTTTCACCCTCTCTTGCCTTCATCCTTCCAAGTTCAGACAACTGTATTATTATTTTTGTTTTTCAGT
Organism: Crocuta crocuta; assembly: GCF_008692635.1. Classification (NCBI taxonomy): domain Eukaryota; kingdom Metazoa; phylum Chordata; class Mammalia; order Carnivora; family Hyaenidae; genus Crocuta; species Crocuta crocuta. The sequence continues at coordinate 2,364,681 of NW_027527932.1, forward strand.
TGATTGCCTTTGCAAATTTTAATCCCTTAATTTCACTCTTTATCAGCTTTGGCCAGCATACCAACTCTCATGAAAATTGAGGCAATGTCTATTTTAAGGAGAAAAATCCTATCATTGGTAAAATGGATAGAATATTCTTATATTTTATCATTTGCTTTAACTTATGCCACATTCTAATCTGTTTCACACTCATGTTGTCTCAATACCATGACTTCTTGTATTGTTTTTTATTTGTTCTTCTAGATTTTCTAACTTTTTCTTTAATAAAATATCTGTAATATACTCAAGTCTTTCCATCTTCTTAATCATGGAACTACTGAATCATGTACTTTTTTATCCTAGATATTTCTTCCTCACAACCACCAATTATCGTACTCTGTAGTGACCAAGTTGCTCTACTGACTTGTTGTAGGGTTGGAGTATTGTGTTAAATCCTGGGTTGGATCTCTTGGGTTAAATTCTCCTTCTCCATGAGTTGTCTTTTTTCATTTTGTTTTCATTTTTCTGGCAAACACCCTTAAATAAGTCCTTAGAGAATGTGCATGACAAGAACATTTCTGTGTCTTTTTTTAATGTTTAAAAACGTCATTCTGTTATCAGAAATGGTGATAGTTTAGCTGGGTTGACAGATTTATACAGTTAAAAATAATTCTCCCTCAGAGCATTAGAATTATACTACTACCATTGATGTCTCTTAAAAAGCCAGCGATAGTGAGAGATTTGATGCATATATGATTCTCAACCCTTGAGGAAGGACCTGTTGTTTCTTTTGGACTTAATGGCCAAGAGTTTGGCTTCCAGAGAGTCACACTGCCTTAGGTTTGAATACCAGCTTCACCATTAACTATCAGTATGAACTTGGCAAGTTACTTAAATCCTCTCTGTTTCCCATTCTTCATTTGTAAATAGGAGAAAATGCTATTTAATTGAAAAGATTGTTATGAGGATTAAATGGGTTAATATTGTGAAATGTTTAGAAGAGTAGCTGGTATAGCTAATGCTCAACGAATGTTACCCACATCTATTATTACTATTCTTTATACCTTTGGTATTTAAAATTTTTACGAGGATGCCTGGAACTTTTATCGCCCAGAGCTTAGCAGTACTTTTGTTTTTCTGGGGACTTAATGCTCTTCAGTTTGAGGAAGACTTCTTATATTTAGCAATAATTTCCTCTTCTTTGCTTGCTCTGTTCTCTACTCCTGGCTCTTCTTATATTGGATTTGTCAATATTGGAACTCCTAGAATCAGGATTATCTACTTTACATAATAAATCACAAAGTTTCTCATCTTTTTAATTAAGTGAAAATTATCTCTTTAAACTTCAAAACAGTTCAATAGTATATACATTATAGGCAGGAGCCAGTTTATGGAGGTCACTTATTGATGACTTTCTTAATTCTTCATAACACCTGATTTGTATGTCCTTTTTGAATTTAAGTTATTTATTATGGAAAGTTGTATGTTTTCTAGAAGTTTTTAGTGTTACTAGCATACAGTTGTGTATTCTCCTGTAATAAAGGTTTTTGTTTGATACTTTGCAATTTCTTATGTATAGCTTTTTAAAACTTGTATTTTTTCGATTTAGATGTAACAGAGGATTAGTTATGAATTTTAAATTAATTGTTTGGCAATAATAATCAATTTCACTGTTTAATTTGTTTTCTAATTACTTTTGCTGTTTTTCCCTAGAGATTTTGTGATTGCTCTTCACTTAAAGCTTCAGTTGAATTTGAATTAACTTTCTCATTTGTGACCAATAAAAGGATTTAAAAGCATGAATTTACCTTATTGAGCATTTTTGACACATCCCAATAGCTTTAACGTTGAACTTTGTTATTTCGTGATGTAGTATGTTTTTCACTTTCTTTCAGGGATTTTATTTAAGAGAGGGTTAAACTTTTCAAGGATATTGAAATTTTATGGTGTTTATTTTGTTGAATTATTTCAAAAAGTAAGCTATGAAAGTTCTGCTTTTACAGTTTTTTTGGTGGTTGAGAAGTTAAATAAATATTTATAAATATTTTGTGTACAGTTGAATAAGGAAAGTTACGTTTCCCCAAGTTGTAAAATTTGGTATTTATATATTAATTTTGAATTGTTATATATAGTGTTTCTATCCTGTATATTCTTATTTTCCTTTTATGACACAGAGTAACAGTTATCTGCTGAAATTTATCAGTAGGATTATATTTCTGTAAACTTACCTGTATAGTTTTAACCTTTTAAAAACCATATTTAATTGCAATAGAATGTGTCCAAAAAATTTTATACCTGTATTAACCCTTAAAATATTTTCAATGGACTATTTATCTCATGTAACATAATATTTTTGCTTTAATTCTATTGGCTTTTGCAGTAATTAACTCAAAAAGGATCAAAAATCTAAATGTAAGAGTTAAAACTCTCAAGGTCTTGGAAGAAAATAGAGGGGTAAATCTTCATGACTTTGTATTTGTCATGCATTAGATATGAGGCCAAAAATATGAACAACAAAATAAGAAGATAAATGGGACTTAAAAATGTAGAAACTCCTTTGTTTCAAAGGACATCATCAAAAAAGTGAAAAGATAATCCATAGAATGTGAGAAAGTGTTTGCAAATCATATATCTGATAAGGGATTTATATCCAGAATATGTAAAGAACTCATATAACTCAACAGTAAAATGACAACCCAGTTAAAAAATGAACAAGATCTAAATAGATACATCTCCAAGGAAGATATACAAATGGCTAATAAGCGCATGAAAAGATGCTCAAGATCATTAGTCATCAGGGAAAGGCAAGTGAAAACTGCAGTAAGTACTACTTAAGATAGGATTGCTATCTTCAAAAAGTCAGACAACAAGTGTTGACGAGGGAAGCCAGAACCTTCTTATGCTGCTGGTGGGAAGGTAAAATGGTGCAACCGCTTTGGAAAACAGCCTGCAGTTGCTGAAAGTGACACAGTTTACCACGTGACACAGCAGTTCCACTCCTAGTTACATATTCAAGAGAAATGAAAACCTATTTACGCACATGGAGATACGTACAGATTCATGGACATGAACGTTTGTGACAGTATTACTCATAACAGCCAAATGGTGGAAATAACCCAAGTATCCATCAATTGGGTAGAAAAAAATGTGGTGTATACATACAAGGGAATACTCTTTGGCCTTCAGAAGGAATCAAATACTGGTACATGTTTCAACATGGATGAACCTTGAGAACATTATGCTAAGTTAAAGAAGCCAGTCACGAAAGACCTCCTATTATATGACTTATTTCATATTAAGTGTCCCAAACAGAGAAATCTATCTATAGAGAAAGGAGATTAGTGGTTGCTGGGGTGGAGGTAGAGGAGTTGGATGGCTGGGTGGAATGGTAGCTAAAAGAGTATTGGGTTTTTGGTTGTTTTTTTTTTTTTGAGATGATGAAAAAGTTCTAATATTGACTGTGGTCATGGTTGCACATATCTTTGAGTATATTTAAAACTATTGAATTGTACATATTAAATAGGTGAATTGTATGGATCTGAATTATATGTCAGTAAAGCTGTTAAAAATAAATTAATTTTACATGGCTAACATTTTTGCTGCTTCTGATTTGTTGTTCATTAAGTATCTTTGTCCAACCATTTATTTTTAGATGTATTAATTTATATTAGTTTTCCAATTTTTAAAAAATGTTTATTTATTTTTGAGAGAGAAAGAACATGCATGTGCGAGGGACAGGGAGAAGACAGAGGATCCCAAAAGAGCTTTGTACTGATATCAGAGACCCTGATGTGGGGCTCAAAATCATGACTGTGAGATCATGACTTGAGCTAAAGTTGGACGCTTAGCCAACTGAGCCAGGCAGGCACCCCATAGTTTTCCAACTGATAGAAATCCAGTCATTGTATTTTGTGTCATGCAATTAAAACATTTCTGTCATTTTAAGGTGCCTGGGTGGCTCAATCCGTTAAGTGTCTGACTTGATTTCAGCTCAGGTCTTGATCTCGTGAACCGTGAGCTCGATCAGCTGTGGGCACTATTGGGCCTGACACTGACAGTGCAGAGGCGGCTCGGGATTCTCTATCTCTCCCTCTCTTTCTGCTCCTCCCCTGCTCTCACTCTCTCTCTCTCTCTCTTTCAAAATAAATAAATAAGCTAAAAAATGTCTGTCTTTTGCTGTGAAAACTATGTCTCTTTTGTTGCTCTGGAATAATTGGAACAGACAGCAACTGCCTTACTTCCATTAGTAATATTTTAAAAGTTCCCAGAAGTGTTTTGGTTCTGGTCTCACTGTGGCGGAATAAACGCACTGCAGCCTCCCCCTCCAGCTGCTTGCAGCTAAGACACCCAACAAGACACCCAACAAACCACGGTGACCTCTGAAAAGTAGGCAAAACCAGGACTGTGAATGGAAATCAAACGTCAGGGTGGGCTTCTTCCATAGCGGTTTTCCCCAAAGGCGTGTCCTAGTCATGGATCAGCACAGGAGCCCCACAGGCAACTGAAACTCCACGAGAACCCCGTTTTTCTGGCCAGAGGAAGCAGCTGGAGAGGCGAGGAGTACACAGGGGCGGAGAAAGCTGAAGAATGGGTCCCCTGTTCTGTTTATGAAACCACACAAGACATAGTCTAACCCCTGAGTGATACAAGCGGGAGACGGAGCCAAGCAGCACAGCAAAGCCTTACTGAGCAGAAATGACATTTGAAACATTCCCACGGGTCTCCGATGAGCCCCTGAATAATGCTCATCTGAGTTGAAACCAAACCAGGGCAGCAAAGGGCCAGAGAACCGAACTGAAGTTCGCACTGTGGCCTACAGAAGCTACGGCAGAAATAATGCTTTGGATGCAACCACGGTGACGGGCTGTACACAGCGTGAGATGACTACAGCGCCAGGGAGGTGCTGCTGCACAGCGATCGGAACGTCCCGGACCAGGGACCCTGGCCCCGCCAAACGCTGGCAAGGATGGGAAGCAACGGGACCTCTCCCGCGTCCCTGGCGGGAGTGCAAACTCGTGCCGCCCTGGAAGACCGCTTGGCAGTTTCTTGCACAACCAAACATACTCCAACCACACGATCCAGCAATTGCGCTCCTTTGTATTTACTTAAAGGAGCTGAAAATTTAAATCCGCACAGAATCCTGCACACAGATATTTATAGCAGTTTTCTTCATAATTGCCCAAACTTGGAAGCAACCAAGATGTCCTCTAGCAGATGAATGGATAAATAAACTGTGGCACATCCAAACAATGAAACATTATCTAGCACGTGAAATAAATAAGCTAGTAAGCCATGAAAAGACACGGGAGGAAACTTCTATGTATATTACACAGCCAGTTGTTCCCTCGATGTCCTGCGTCTCCCAATTTTCATCGGTCTGTACCTAAAAAACTCCATACAGTTGATTGAGTATCTTATTTTAGCAATTTTATATTCTACTTCTGGTGCTCTGACGTCAACATTTTCCTGATATTATTTGTAATACTTCTCTCCTACTTTAGTATTTATAGCCTGTTCTGTTAAAGCGCCCTAAATTATGACTTCCTCCAGTCATCCCTCAGTGATGTGAACTCTGTGAAGAGTGCTTCTTGCAGATGAGGTGATATACTGTCCAATCATTGACAGATCTGACAATGTCCTTTTTCTTTCATTTATGAACAAGTTGGAGAGAGGAAAAGGAAATCCATGTAAATATCTACCATGTTTTAAGCACTTTAAAAAGCCATTGTCTCATTTCTTCCTTATGTTGACCCCGTGAGGTAACTATTATTTCTGTTTTACAAATGAAAAAACTGTTAATGATTCAAAAGATAAAATATTTCGCTTATATATCTAGTAAATGGAAGGACAGGCACATGAGTGGACTCTGGGTGTTGTTCTCCAAAGCCCCTGCTCTCTCCTTTGCATCACACTTCATCATGATTGTTTTTTTTCACATGTTGAGGAATCAGTCATTTGGTCCTTGCCTTCCTGAGACCCGCTGGGTGCAGACATGGGTGTCTTTCTCCTGCTAACGCAGAACCACTCACAGATCCTTGCCATAGCAGGCAATCTGTCAACAGCCTCTCTTCTTCTAGAAGCTAGAATAAATAACAGCTATCATTCACTGAGCTTCTTCAAGTGCTGGGCGCTGTGCCAAGTGCTTTACTATTTACATTTATCATTTCTATTTTACAGATGAAGAAACTGAGGCTGCCTGTTAGCACTTAGCTGGTAGGTGGTAGAGCCAGGATTAGCCTGTTTGTTTCTCTAACTCCACAGCCCATGCCGTAACCATCGTGTAACTTTGCCTGGATAAATACAGTATCTGAATTTATCAGTGTCATTGGACACACGTATACCTATCTAGCCAAATTCTTCCATTATTTTCTGTTGTGTTAGCTTATAAGGTCTGATTGAATCTCTACTCTGGCTCTCTAATTAGCTCTGAATTCCTCCTGTTGAGATTGGAACTTTACCCTGAATTTCAGCTCATTTTGTTGGATGTGATGTCTGACCTGCTTTCTTCTTTCCATTATTTTTCACCTTCACCTGTTGCCTGGGAGCACTGGACCTGGTATACACTGCTTCCTGCTTGTCTTCTAGTCTCTCCGTTGGCTACAGTTTTTTCTTTCCTTAATATAACTCCCAGATTGGACTAGCTTGGATGTCATGCTGAGACACCATTTGATGCATCGTGTCTAAAGCCAAGTTTAGTTTCCCTGCCTTTGTTCTCCATGTAGTCAGTGTACATGAGTGAAATGAGTTTTCCGAATGATTTGGAGATAAGATGGTGTTAGAGCATGACTAGTAATAAGGAACCTAAAAGCTACTCAGAGCAGAAACACACATAGATGTTGCTTGTCAGGGGGTTCGTGAGGGTGACTGGTCCTAGGAAAATATGATTCCATGTAAAAAGAAACAAGTTAAATTATGCATTGGGTGGGGGAGGGAGAGAGAAAAGAGTAACCTACAATATATCTAGAATAGGGAAATCTAACTAACAAGAATTTATCCTTGTTTATCCGGCATTACCAAAAGGGGAAATAAAAATATCGAGTTAGTCCACTGATGGCCAAAGATCATTCCTCAAGGTTTACCACATCTTGAAAAAATAACCCCTACTGACCTTGCAACTTCTCTGGTTACAGGAAGAACCTTGTGATTATGAAATTAGCCCTTCAAATGTTTTGAGAAAAGAAAATAGGTACTCTAGAGAAAATACTGCAACATAGAAGAATATTTATTTTATAAATTGGTGTTCTGATGTCACTTGTGAGATTAATAAATGTACGTTGGGCCTGGGAAACTGATTGTAGGGTTTTTGGCCAAATTGCATTTGAGAACCAGCAAAGCTGAGGATTAGACACTGGGTTTTGGGTTACGATATCAATGTATTGCTACTTCGTGGGCTGTCTTCCAGGTGCCTATCCATTTCACTTTCTTACTACTCTCTTAGTTCTCTCAGTAATGAAACGTAAATTGGTATAACTCACTCTCTTTTCTCCACTGTGCATTGCCACTGGGGTCACTGAATGCTTTCAGTTAGGCCTGCATGAATAGTAAAGAAAGTCATGTGCAGAGACATAAATGCACGTTCTGTGGATATAAGATGAAGTATGAATTTAATCCTATTAACAACCAGAGCCGAGTTTAAAACTAAATGGTATCTTATTTTGCAGTGTATCTGTAGCAGTGTTTCTCAGATCTCAGCTCTCTCTCAACTTGTAGCTCTTTAAGACCACTATTAAGATATTTTGTACTTCACTCTTCAGAGACTTCAATTGGTATGGCGATTTAATTTCTTTTCTAGAGTTATATCACAGAGGATGGTTAGTTTTTAATTTTGACATCATTTCTTTCTGGGAGCAGCAATTAGTCCTGCGAAAGTTTTCTTGCAGACTTTAAACATAATGTTGAAAAAGAAAAACTTGTAGATTGAGCTAGAGAAATACAGGAGGCTAAGGGGGTGCTCTGGTCCTGTCTTTGACTGACCTTACTGGTCAGTAAGGACTTGGCTGGATGCCTCGCTGTGGTCCTGTTCTCTCTGTTGGGCTGGTCCCTGGTCCGGTGCTTTAGCCACCTGGCTCAGGCAGCTCCTGCCGCCCGCTAACTGGTTGAAAACAGGAATCCTGGACAGTAAATAACTCAGTGCCATAAAAACTATCCTTAGGCACTACTTAAATGTCACTTAGACTAAACAACTTGACTTCGTGTTCTTTGCTTTGTAAGAAGAGAAGGAAGGGGATTGAATGTGAAGTCTCATGCTACAGGAAAGAATCATTATTTCTCGCCCTGTTAATTTCTCCCCACCTCAAACGTCTCAGCTGTGGCATCAGCACCTTTGGGAGACCCCCGACTTCTGGTTGACATTGCATTACATGATAAGGCCCAAGAGCGAGGAAGAGGGAAGGGACGGAGCTGGAGGGTTTCTAATATTGTCTTTTTAAATTCTGAGCCATTTTCCACTCACTACTCATTTCCATGAACATGAGGGGAAATAGGCTTTGTTGTATGAACAAAACCCATTAATTGAGACTGTAAATTCTGAACACATGTCTGGAATAACAAAACTTCATTAGACGGAAACAATCAGGATAAACTGTGGAATAGGAACTTGTATTTTCTTCTCAGGTTGATATGTCTGAAGTCACCCATAAGCTCTGAAATTTAAAAAAAAAAAAATGAATGTTTCTATTTTATTTTACTTCATATTATTCTTTTACTCATCGTTTCTACTTTCATATGTTTGTCAAGCCCTTACTCCAGAGTATCAGCTGTAGATGCTCAAAATATATGTCTTCAGCATGTCATAAATTATTTCGGTGCATGTGCACCAGTGTAGGTGAAACTGGGTGGTCATTAAGTATCCATCTTTACTTGAGTACTAATTGGTTTACTCCCCAGAGTAGATTGGTAAATTCCTCATCATTGTAATATGGACAATTTATATAATACCTCACTTACAGTTTTTCCCCCCAGACATTATTACCCTTCCTCAATTAAGTGAGTAGAAAAATGACATATGGAGAATATCAAGACCATCCAAGAAAAGTGAAAAGTCCTTAATTTTTCCCTAAATCAACAAGTATTTGTTGATTAATGTATTTACTGCTGATTTATGAAATCAGATCATTTTGTGTGATATTTTCCACCATACCCTATCGTTAATATTTATTCTTAAGGGAGGAGTGGGACAATATTCATTGAGCACCATGCCAGGTAAATCGTGTCATGCACTTCAGTTACTTCTTAGTGCCAGTTAGACGTGCCTCACATTTTCATAGAGTCTAAAGTAATAGTTGTAATTCTCAGGATTTTAAAAATAATATTCTCTACAATATTTTTATTGATGTTCTCCATTATATATATATGTGTATACATATATATACATATGTAATTAACCTCAAGACAGCTTTTTAATCATTTTGTATATGCCATTTTCCAAACTGCCATGCATGCTAGCCTTGAAGAAGATGGTGTGAACCAGTGTCATTGCATCATTGGTTAAATTGCTTTACCTAAAAAAAACTATTCTGGATGGATGTACCAAGTTTTCCAATATATTTACACTTTCCAAGAATTTTCCATTATGGAGTTAAATTTGAAAATCTTAGTATATTATAGACAGGGCCAGTATGCTAGGTTTCTCTTTTATTTTCACTGCACATACCTCTACATAAGAATTGGAATTTACTGACTTTTTTTGGTCTAGTTTTCCAGAATGTGAATTCTTTAAAGAAGTTCAAGACTGTTTTTAGATCGCTGTTTTATCCCCAATGTCTAACTCAGTAAATGTTTATTGAAAGAATCACTTTAAAAGAAAATTCTTACAAGACAATAATGATGAATATTTAAACAATACCTTATTGCTAGCTTTTAAAGTAATTTCTTTTTTTTTAATTTTTTTTAAAGTTTTTTTTTTTAATGTTTTTATTATTTATTTCTAGGAGAGAGAGAGNCCCCAATGTCTAACTCAGTAAATGTTTATTGAAAGAATCACTTTAAAAGAAAATTCTTACAAGACAATAATGATGAATATTTAAACAATACCTTATTGCTAGCTTTTAAAGTAATTTCTTTTTTTTTAATTTTTTTTAAAGTTTTTTTTTTTAATGTTTTTATTATTTATTTCTAGGAGAGAGAGAGAGANTCCCATCCCTGGTTTTCTGTCTTCTTTTGGACTTTGTGCACTGATTTGGTGTGCTTTTCCACAAACTTCAACATTTAATAATCTCTCTAAGAAAAAATTGTGAAGCATGGTTAAAATTCAATTTACAGCATGCGCTTTACCTAACAACCCTAGCCTATGAATAATGCTTTTCCTGTAATATAGTCATGCCAGTTCTCATGTTGGGAAATTTTATAAAATTATCCATTTGCTCTTTGTATTCGTTTGCTGCTGACACTATAACAAATTACCACAAACTTAGTGGCTGAAAACAGCGCATGTTTATTTTCTTGCAGTTCTGGAGGTCGGAAGGTCCCAATCAGTTTCACTGGGCTAAAGTCGAGGTGTCCTGGGGCTGGTTCCTTCCGGAGAAAACCTGTTCCTTGCCTCTTCCAGCTTCTAGAGGCTGCTGCCATTCCCGATTCCTGTCCTTCCTTCATATACCCAGCTAGCAATGCAGCATCTTGCTTCTGGTATTGCATTGTCGTCTTCTTCTTTATGCAAATCTCCCCCTACGTCCTCCTTCCAGAAAACGTGTGATTGTAATTATGGCCCATTGAGATAACCCATGATAGTCTCCTCAGGTCAGGATCCTTAATTTGATCATGTCTGTGAACGTCTGTTTTTGCCGTATAAGGTAGCGTTCATCGGTTCTAGGAATTAGGACCCACATATTTTGGGAACACGTTTTCCAGCCTACCACACCCTTCTCCATTTAATTTCTGTATTAAATCTATGATGCTTTTCTAATAAAAATGTCTTAAAATATGTGCTAAAACATTTATTTTTATTGGTGCTATTTGCTTTGTTTTAAAGAATTAAAGAATGTTAATAAAAACATATTGAATTATATTTTCACAGAAAATAAAGTTTTTTATCAAGCTGTCATCTCCAAAATCTCCTGGCTTTGATCCCTTCTGGCGGTGTTGTGGAAGGCTGTGGCGGCTCAGGGGTGGAGAGGCAGTTAGTTGGGTCCGTGTACTCTTCACCCCCCAGGATGTAGTAAGGGGAGCTGGTAGAACTTACTTCATTCTGTTCTGACCCTTCTCCCTTCTGCAGGCTTTTTATTTATGGAAGATGGAAGTGTTATAAACAGAAAACATACGTTTACTCAATTACACATTCCTGCTTGGACTGATACATTGTTCTGAATACGCCACACCCTCTAAGATGTCCATGTCTCTCATCTGTGCTGGTCCCATCCTCTGAAAGCTCTAGTAACTCTCTCTCTCACTGGCAGCACTTTCTAAGCCTTCCTGGTCACCCAAGGGGTCCGTCCCTGTCTCAGAGAAGTCTCTGTACGCCCTTCCCGGTGACCTCCACATACCCGACCCCGGTAGCTATGAAATCACTCATCATCCTGAGTTGCAACTACTTATTTTCAGGTCTCTCTTCTCCCCTCGGAACTGTGTCTTTCAGACTGTAACACGTAGCATTCTATCCAGCCCACAGTTGATGTTGGCTAAATGTGTACGAATAAGTAAAGGCTCATTCAATAATTGTGTGCTGACTAACTGGATGATGTTTTGTTTTACCAATGAGTTTAGTAATTTCACTAACTTTTCTAACATTGCAATTTTTGACGCACATTCCATAAAATGTGAGGTATATTGAGCAAATGGGGAGACTTTTTCATTTATCAGTGTTGATATTATAAAAATGGAAATATGTAAAATATTTTCTGTACTTTGGGAGTTGAATCGTGTGGATCAGATCATACACTGGCACCTGAATGTGTCATTCTGGCCAAATGGAACAAATATGGATCAACATCCTTCTGAAAGCCGTGTCAGTAGATCATATAGTTTCTACCTAAGAACTCTGACAAAGGAGGTATACATAGTTATATTTATTTATACACATATTTTAAATACATATTTATATTCTAAATATTTATAATGTATATGTTATATAAATTTATAACTTTATATGTTATCTATTATAGAACATATAAATATATAGGATCCTTGTAGAATCTCAGAATATTAAAACTGTGAGGACTACAGAAATCATTGATTTTATTGTGTTACTTTTTAAAAAAATGTTTTTAATGTTTACTTATTTTTGAGAGAGAGAGAGAGAGAAAGAGTGTGAGCAGGGGAGGGGTAGAGAGAGAGGGAGACACAGAATCCAAAGCAGGCTCCAGGCTCTGAGCTGTCAGCAC
>NW_027527932.1:2379059-2410871 GCF_008692635.1 Crocuta crocuta
TATTTATTTCTAGGAGAGAGAGAGAGACAGCGTGAGCAGGGGAGGGTCAGAGAGAGGGAGACACAGACTCTGAAACAGGCTCCAGGCTCTGAGCTGGCAGTCAGCACAGAGCCCGACGCGGGGCTCAAACCCACGAACCGTGAGATCATGACCCAAGCGAAAGTCGGACGCTCAACCGACTAAGCCACCCAGGCGCCCCTTAATTTCTTGACAGATGTAGTGAAAGAGACAAGCTTGTTTAATAAATTATAGTATTCAACTTTAATTTTCCCATCCCTGGTTTTCTGTCTTCTTTTGGACTTTGTGCACTGATTTGGTGTGCTTTTCCACAAACTTCAACATTTAATAATCTCTCTAAGAAAAAATTGTGAAGCATGGTTAAAATTCAATTTACAGCATGCGCTTTACCTAACAACCCTAGCCTATGAATAATGCTTTTCCTGTAATATAGTCATGCCAGTTCTCATGTTGGGAAATTTTATAAAATTATCCATTTGCTCTTTGTATTCGTTTGCTGCTGACACTATAACAAATTACCACAAACTTAGTGGCTGAAAACAGCGCATGTTTATTTTCTTGCAGTTCTGGAGGTCGGAAGGTCCCAATCAGTTTCACTGGGCTAAAGTCGAGGTGTCCTGGGGCTGGTTCCTTCCGGAGAAAACCTGTTCCTTGCCTCTTCCAGCTTCTAGAGGCTGCTGCCATTCCCGATTCCTGTCCTTCCTTCATATACCCAGCTAGCAATGCAGCATCTTGCTTCTGGTATTGCATTGTCGTCTTCTTCTTTATGCAAATCTCCCCCTACGTCCTCCTTCCAGAAAACGTGTGATTGTAATTATGGCCCATTGAGATAACCCATGATAGTCTCCTCAGGTCAGGATCCTTAATTTGATCATGTCTGTGAACGTCTGTTTTTGCCGTATAAGGTAGCGTTCATCGGTTCTAGGAATTAGGACCCACATATTTTGGGAACACGTTTTCCAGCCTACCACACCCTTCTCCATTTAATTTCTGTATTAAATCTATGATGCTTTTCTAATAAAAATGTCTTAAAATATGTGCTAAAACATTTATTTTTATTGGTGCTATTTGCTTTGTTTTAAAGAATTAAAGAATGTTAATAAAAACATATTGAATTATATTTTCACAGAAAATAAAGTTTTTTATCAAGCTGTCATCTCCAAAATCTCCTGGCTTTGATCCCTTCTGGCGGTGTTGTGGAAGGCTGTGGCGGCTCAGGGGTGGAGAGGCAGTTAGTTGGGTCCGTGTACTCTTCACCCCCCAGGATGTAGTAAGGGGAGCTGGTAGAACTTACTTCATTCTGTTCTGACCCTTCTCCCTTCTGCAGGCTTTTTATTTATGGAAGATGGAAGTGTTATAAACAGAAAACATACGTTTACTCAATTACACATTCCTGCTTGGACTGATACATTGTTCTGAATACGCCACACCCTCTAAGATGTCCATGTCTCTCATCTGTGCTGGTCCCATCCTCTGAAAGCTCTAGTAACTCTCTCTCTCACTGGCAGCACTTTCTAAGCCTTCCTGGTCACCCAAGGGGTCCGTCCCTGTCTCAGAGAAGTCTCTGTACGCCCTTCCCGGTGACCTCCACATACCCGACCCCGGTAGCTATGAAATCACTCATCATCCTGAGTTGCAACTACTTATTTTCAGGTCTCTCTTCTCCCCTCGGAACTGTGTCTTTCAGACTGTAACACGTAGCATTCTATCCAGCCCACAGTTGATGTTGGCTAAATGTGTACGAATAAGTAAAGGCTCATTCAATAATTGTGTGCTGACTAACTGGATGATGTTTTGTTTTACCAATGAGTTTAGTAATTTCACTAACTTTTCTAACATTGCAATTTTTGACGCACATTCCATAAAATGTGAGGTATATTGAGCAAATGGGGAGACTTTTTCATTTATCAGTGTTGATATTATAAAAATGGAAATATGTAAAATATTTTCTGTACTTTGGGAGTTGAATCGTGTGGATCAGATCATACACTGGCACCTGAATGTGTCATTCTGGCCAAATGGAACAAATATGGATCAACATCCTTCTGAAAGCCGTGTCAGTAGATCATATAGTTTCTACCTAAGAACTCTGACAAAGGAGGTATACATAGTTATATTTATTTATACACATATTTTAAATACATATTTATATTCTAAATATTTATAATGTATATGTTATATAAATTTATAACTTTATATGTTATCTATTATAGAACATATAAATATATAGGATCCTTGTAGAATCTCAGAATATTAAAACTGTGAGGACTACAGAAATCATTGATTTTATTGTGTTACTTTTTAAAAAAATGTTTTTAATGTTTACTTATTTTTGAGAGAGAGAGAGAGAGAAAGAGTGTGAGCAGGGGAGGGGTAGAGAGAGAGGGAGACACAGAATCCAAAGCAGGCTCCAGGCTCTGAGCTGTCAGCACAGAGCCCGACGGAGGGCTCGACCTCACAGACCGCGAGATCATGACCTGAGCTGAAGCTGGACGCTTAACCGACTGAGCCCCCCAGGCGCCCCAGCGTGTTTGTTACTTTTAAGATGAGGACAGGTGTATGTATGCCTGTGGAGGCATCGATTTGCCCCAAATCAGAGAGTCAAACCTGAGACTGGAATGCAGCCCTTCTGCCCAATGAGTTTATCGCTATCTCTACTATGTACACCATAAATTAGTAATTTAAACATAATTTTCAAAAGTCATTAGGTCTTCCAAAATTCTAAACCAGATGTATTATTTGCATTTTTTCCCCCACCTCATGACGAGAAGCAGTGAAAAGAAAACTAGATTAGGACCACAGAACTTGGATATTTGATGGAGGTCTTTTGTTGCAGCCCCAAAGCATCGTAGAACAGCTCCTACGAAGCAGATGCTGCCTGGGCCGTGGACCCGGAGCTGCAGAATCCGGAAGCCACCTCGGCTCTGAACAGGAAGTTGCTGAGTTAGAAAACTGCTTGACAAATCAGGAAGTCGCCACCATGACTGCTGACTCCAAAACCCTGCTGGGGATTGGCTCGCGGCGGAGCCTCCCAACAGCAGTACCTGAATCATACGCGGGATCTCGGCTCCATGGGAGTCTGGGAAATGGTGTTTTCGTATAAAAGAGAGGCCCCCACTGGTTTTCATCTTTCTTGGATGATCACGGGACAGATTTAATCTCCGTGTCCCCCCAAAGAAGACCATGGATGTGAAAGCGGTTTGTCACAAAGACTTGCAAAATGCCAGTTACTTCGCGTTAA
This sequence comes from Crocuta crocuta, assembly GCF_008692635.1. Lineage (NCBI taxonomy): Eukaryota > Metazoa > Chordata > Mammalia > Carnivora > Hyaenidae > Crocuta > Crocuta crocuta. The sequence goes on from NW_027527932.1 coordinate 2,382,319, forward strand.
CCCCAGGGCGTTTGTGCCCGCCTTCTGCGGCGCGCCAGTGGGGTGGAAAACAACTTACCTACTAGAATATCACTCACTTATCCAATCCCTGAATATATCTGCCCATGAAAATAGTACAAAAGGGAATGGGGAATATGATATCTTTAGCTTGGACTTATTTCCATGGCTAAGTTTAGAAAAGCATTTTAATGAGTCGTCTTGTTAGCAGGCTATAGCTTCATGCCATTTGGCTCTCCCTGAAGACTCTCCTAAAATTATTCCTGATCTTGGGACTTATTTTACTTTAGAGTAGACGGACATGCTCGGAGTCTTGTGGTGGTTCATTAATTGGAATGAGTGACCGAGAAAACTTGCTGGTGTCCTTTGGCAAAGTGTTGGCATATTAAAAACATTTTGGGCACCACATCCAGACTCTAACTTGCTGGCCTGGGAAAACTGACTTCCCGCTGTTCATTCCCCGTTTTCCAGTGGCTGCGCGGGTCTGCGTCCTCCCTCACCATTCAGCTTGGCCTCAAGTTGCTACCCTTCTTCTCACTGGCCTTCTGCTCACTTCCCACAATCTTTGCCTTGACCCCCCTCCGTTATTTTTATTTCCAACTCTGTGAAAGAAAAATGTAAAGTACATTTCCTACATATGTTCTTTAAGTTCTCTTGGATAATGAGCCATCGTTATTGTGGGTGAGAAAGAGGATCACTGATTCATTTTGTGGGGAAAACATGATACAAATTAATTTTCAGTATTGGCAGGTATTTGTGCTTACACTTCCCTGTGCTTAAAATAATATTTCTTGCCATTTGAAAAATGATTTCAACATTATGATTTGCAAATATTGCTTATAAGAATTATAAAACTCTCTGTGAAATGTGGGCTGTCTCCACCGTGACTGCGTAGTGGTGGTAATTCGAACGATCTCTGATGGTGCTCAGGTCATTGGCCAACCTCTCTGGGCTTCCATTTTCCTACGTATAAATCACGACGAACTTCATCTCTACGGTTCTAACGTTGTAATGAACAGATGAATGTTTAGCTACCCAGCTTGAAAGTGACAACTTGTCTACCTCACTAATCTATCCCGACGTAAGGATCTTGGGATACAGGATTAAAAAGTGCATTACTAAGTTCACTTTTCTGTTCTTCCCCTCCTCCTTGCATCTTTCTCTTCTCCCGGCACTAATAGATTTCAAGATGAAAGAATAGTCCTCGAGGGATTGTCTTTCTCTTTACATGATCCAGGTCCGCTAGAGGCGGACACAGTCATTAGCAGGGAAGAGTGGAGCTAGTTTTGAGCCTTTCTTTTCCTTAAAGGAGGAAGAGGACCTACGTCACCAGGACAGTGTCAACAAGAAAGTTTTTACTTTCTTCCTTAGCCTCGTTGCTCATCAAGAGCAGTTACATATTCAAATGAATCTGTCAGGGACAGGAGTCTGGTGCCTGAGTTCCTGTTCGGTCCGATGACATTGATTTGTGAGCATAATGCTCGGCTGCGGGATGTGTGACAGATAAATTTTATCAAAATTAAGGCACAATTAAACATTTCATCTTCCTAATTACTGGCTGTAGATTCAGCCTGATGACCATGTGCTGTAAGAAATCAGCGACCATTACACATTTTAATGGAGCACAGCTGTCTTACAGCTTGGTAATATTTGCACAGTGCCACAGAACTGTAATTTATGATAAAAAGAAAAAATGTGTATTGGCGCTTTTTTGCCAAAATAGATTAAGGATTCATATACTTTAATGAGATTTGGACCTAGTCTTGGATTATCGTTATAAATGATTTATGTGCATGTTGGTGGACTCCTGTAGTTCAGAGTTGATTTGTGTTTTGGTCTACCAATATGTAATTCAATATCTATTCTTGAGCCAATACCTATCACTTTCTCCCTTTTCCTTTCCTTTTGCGTCTCACATATCTTTCACCTCTCACCAGGAAGGACAGGTGAGAAGGGAGCAGCAAAAAGTCAATGGCAGGAAGGGGCCTTGTTGAAAACAACTGTAGCTTCTTGCAAACTCATCGGGAGGAAGTTTCCGGAAGGGTGGAGGTGCCCGACTGCTGGAACAGCGCCCCACGTGGACCTGTCTTCACCAGCCTGGGACTTAGGAGTGGCCACAAAAATTCACGGTTTACTGGGCAGAGCGGCAGACAGGCCCATGAGAACCAAACCGAACCGAACCTGGCTGCATAACTGATCTCTGCTCTTCTGAGAGGAGAGGTGGCTGACAATTAAACCCTCCTCTTCTGTTCCTTCAAATTTGTGATGGAGGGAAAGACTCAGTTTATCCCCTTGCCTGAGACTCCTAAGAGCACTAAGGAGGTAGACTTGCACTTAGTTATTACAGTAAAAGGCAACGTGGCAGAGCTGCGCCTCCTGCCTGCTACCACCATAAGGACTTCTGTGACTTTGGCTCCACTGCCTGTTAACCACTGTTGGTATGTGTCTCTTTATTACCCTTCTTCCTGGAAGAGCACTTGAAATGCATGTTTGATGAATGAATTGCTGGGAACAAGTTGGTCACCAATAGGGTCCTGAATAGTCAAAAAATGTACATGGAGAGTGTATATAAATTGTTAGTGCATGGTGCATAGCTGTTGTGAATAGCTTGGGGAGCAAAAGTCAGTTTTTGTATCTGATTAGTAATTATTATGACGATGAAATTTGTCCAGGTAATTGATGGCACATCTCCAATTCTTCTTATGTGAAAAGGATGCATATCTTTTCAGAAATATTTCTTTTCAGAAAGCACACTGTGGATGAGAGAAAAAGGCAAGACACCAGAATCTACATGAATCTGCTCAATTTAGGTGTTAACTTGCCTACTGAAAACAGAGAACATACCCTAATGAATTCAGAAGGCCTATATATATATATGTAACAGGGAAAGAAGAGCTCATCATTTTATCATCCCGATCTTCTCCAGGCTTGATTTATTTCAGCACTCATATGCTGGAATGTTTCATACTGCACCAGGTTGCATATGCTTGCACACTAATTCTCAATTGCCGTATGCAGTTTGTGACAACCATCTGCTTCGACCTCCCTTTGAGTTCTTTCTCCCACTCAGCCCAGCTGAAGTAAAAATATGGACAGAAACAACTTCTGCAGGGAAATGAAAAAGTTAATAGGAGAGTTAAAGTTATATTGTGTATCTGCCTTTTGCATGGATGTGCTCCTGCAACTTATGCTCCTCTTATCAAATATTTCTGAAATGCAAAGCCTGACACTTAGCAGAAAGCTGTAAAGAATGCCATGTTTCCTCTGACAGTCTTGGCTGTGGAGGAAAGGTAATAATAAAATATGTACATCTAGGGCACATGGCGACGCTAGAGCCCACCAGCACTGCTCCCCAACCTAGACTTACATATGTAGCACCTTGTCACGTACCAGAGGGCGAGGGGGGAGAGCAGGAAGGAAGACAGGAGAAAGCATATTTTAAAATGCCTGAAAAAAACCAACAGCACATTTTGGAATTTGACTTGGAAACGAGGGTTGATCTGTATTTCCTAAAAATTATTCAGTTAGGGCACAGAAGAAATAACCTCTGTAACGACAGAGCTCAGATCCCATGTCTCTTTGCATGGAGCATGAAAGGAGCATGTCGGATAATTTTATATTTGTGTACTTGTGTTTGAGGTTAAAAAAGAGAGAAATGTTTGAGTTATTAGAAAACACACTACTGTCACGAAAGTGATTGTATTTATTGTAACCTTATCAAATCAAAGGAAGCACTAATTGTATCGGACCTGATCTCATGAAGCTGAAATTTTAAAAGATTACGTCTTTTTTCTATTTTTATTTTATTTATTTATGTTCTTTCATCGTTTATTGTCAAGTTGGTTTCCGTATAACACCCAGTGCTCATCCCAACAAAAGCTTATATCTTAAAAACAATGAGAAGTTCTATATCTCTATCTATATATGTATGTGTAATTCTACATCCACATCCATATCTGCAGCTCTCCCCAAACCGATCAGAGTATGGTATCTAGGTCTTCCATACCACGAGCATATGTCTAACTCTAGGAACAAAAGAAGAATGATCTGAAGACCATAAGGAGAATGATGGTATGGGAAACTTATGGGAGAAGAGGGAGAGAAGAAATAAGTGTAGATGAGAATGGAAGAAAGAAAAAACTGGATATGTACAGAAAAGACTTGAGGAACAATATGAAACACTACTGTCATCATGCGAATATCCAGAAGACCACCATCACAGTCTCTGTGTTCCAAAATCATTAATATTTCTACAGGAAAAACACAAAGTGAGAACATGAAATGAAATTGGCAGATGAAGAAAAAAATGTCCTGGATATAGCACTGTTGAATTTCAGATGGAGTCGGATATAAAGCCTGGTGAATCATTACTAAAATGGGCAAAATACAAGTTCACTGTGTTCTCTTGGAGTCTGAACCACCGGATTCTGTCTAAATATAATTGATTAATTCTAAAAGCTGCAAATCGTGCAAATATTACTTGTTGCGTTTTACCTTTTCCTTCAAGCTTGGATGGTTTATCAGAGCAATTTCAGTTGAATGTGTCAGAACCAGATTATGTCATTGGGATATATCGCCTGACAATTGTTGAGAGAAATTTAAAATCCTTTTGAGAACTCCAAAGGGAGTTAATGATCAGTGAGTGATGGTTTAGAGCGTGGGCTTTAGAATCACATCGGCCAGGTTAAAATTCAGCTCAACTTTTGACCCTGCCATTTTTAGCTTATGAACTTGAGCCTCAGTTTCTCTATTTGTAAGATGACGGAGAAGAGCCCCTACCTTACTATTGTTAGGGTAAAGTGAGAATGTATATGTAAATCACTAGCACGCTGCTTAGTACATAATAAATGCTCAGTTAATGACAGTTACACCTATTTACTGTTGAAAGTCTGGAGGGAACAGGTGACGAAAGCTTCATGGGGAGTGGGAAGGAAAACGCAGTAACATGACCATGGACAGTCTGTGGTGAATGGGGCACTGAGATCTTTCATGGGCAGGTGAGGGCGTGAGATGTTGAATTTGCTTAGTTGAGAAAACGTGATCATTCGTCATCAGGTGATGATGAAGCTTAATGATTACACATGCCACCGATTCTTTGGCAGATATTCTATATTTGGCAAATATTTGCCATTCACAGCACGTGGCTCCATTTCTGGAAATATAATTCCTTCTCTATTGAACTGGATTATTTTCTGAAGGCTAAGCTTTGCTACCTTTGTTTGATTAATGCTTGAGGTCAGTTTGAAATGTGTGTGTGTGTGTGTGCGTGTTACGTATGTGAATACATAGGTATATATAGTTCCTAATATTTTTTTAAAAACCTCCTGTAATTTGGATTTTCGAAGATAGTCTCTGCTTTGCTTCTCTCAGTTTCTTCCAGAAACAGAGAGACTTGATCACCCTCATTTTTATTTTCAGCTAACTGGTTTCATCTACTTTGATTTGTGTTATGCAGCAGAATTTTCGGATGCCAGATGCCTAAAACACGTAGGTTAAAAGCAGGTCAGTTTCAACACAAGACTATCATTTTACAGTTTAGTGAATATATTTACAAATTCCATAGTAACCAGCCTGTTGACACCGGCACAGTGAAATTATTATCCTCAACAAATAATCCAGTACAAAAATGTTTTCTTCGGACCCGATGTGCCTATCAGTCACTGGTGAGAGCCCAGCGCCTGACGGCAGGGCTTATGGAAGCTTGAAGTGGAGGAAGAGGAGCTGTGGCTTGGGGCTCTTGTTAATGAGTCCAGAATCCTCGCTCTGCAGCCAAGCCTGGCAAAGCCCACAAGAAACAGCAGGGCTTAAATACTCACTGCTATCCTAGCAGGGTTCTCGTGAGTCAGATGTCTTCACTGCGTACCTATTGTGTGTGGACCGCATCTTTTCACTTGCCAGTTCGGCACTGAGAGGTTGGTTTAGCCCTTTTTATCTTTATGACCTGCAGACTGGTAACAGCACTTCTAGCAGTGTGTTCACTTTAACAGTAATTTATTCCAGTAAAACAAGGTGGATGTTCCCTAGCTGTGGCCACCATACGCCCTGAATTTTCTGGGCTGATCTCGATTTCATGTAATTCTGTTTTCATTCCAATAAAGGCAATTAGCGAAATACATAATGAAATACGATTTCAATTCCTTATATTATTATGAGATTTCATATAATGAATTGACATAGCAGAAGAAAATATTTTGCTAGATTACATTTATGGATTTCTTTGGAAAATGTGGTTACTGGGTAGGCCATGGCGTTCCTTATGAAAGGATTTTATTTTTATCTCTTGAACAGAAACCGCTGTATTTCAGGAAGGTGTTCTAACACCTCTATAAACCTGTGGCTCCACTGAGGACTTCCCAGCTCTTCCATCTCCCCTTCAAGGACCATTAAAGATTGTATTCTGACATAGCCATGGATCTTACATCTGTTAAGAATTTTTAGGTTTCAAGAAATAGAGACCCCAGCTTAAACGGACATAAAAGCACAGGAGATTCATCAGGTCATATACTTGAAAAGGCAAGTCAGGGCAGGCGGTGATTGAGACTTAATTTGGAACCTCGTGTAATGGCAGGCCTGTGTTGTCTCAAGCTTCCCTGTCCTTTGTGTTGACTTCATCCTTGGATTCCACAGAGGGCCCTGCATAGCCCTCAGTTGCCTTCAGGGTCTCAAAATGGCCCCCGCAGTTCTCGACCTTACATCCTCACTCCTCGCTGGCAAGGAAAAGAAAGGTTTCTTTTGGTAGCATCCATGGAAGAGAGAGAATATCATTACCAGACACCCTAGCAAACATTTCCTCGACTTCGTTGGTTCCGCCAATGACTTGACCAAAGGGATGGGATCCACTGGTGAGTTTAAACCAATCAGGTCCCACTCTAAAATTTGGTGAGGTAAATCATATCTATGCCATGCCGTGTGATTAAAAATGGTTCCTCCAGAACAAAATCTGGGAAGGGAGAGGTGCTGGAAAGAATAAAGTGTCACCTGTCTACCATAAGTCTCTGTGGTTTGTGCAAACCATTAAAACAGTTTCCTAGAGTAAAAGAGCAATTTGCAATGCAAAACGGTCAAATCATATTATCTGTATATGTTGAGTGGTCAGCCAGACTTACACACTAGCTGAAAGGTGTTGTTTTTTTTTTTTTCTGAAGATGAGGCACACGGTTCATAAGGTAAAATTTCATGCCTGACATCAGGTGCTGCACCCAGAGATGGGTGGGTTCACTCCTACGTAGTCAGAATTACAAATAGATCAAGAAACTCCAGGTTGGCAGAACAAAGAAATATAATAATATCAGTATTTCTTTGAAGAAGCATGGGGACTATGAGGATTCCAGAGGCCCTCAGATTATGGAACAAGGGAGAACATTCGAGAATTATGAAGCTAAGGTGAAATCCTGAATATGGTATCTCCTAAACTTGCTCCACTAGAAAAGTTATCTGGGGAAACTTGTTTAAAACACAGATGCTGGAGTTCCACCCCAAACTTTCTGAATCTGTAGCTCCAGGGGAAGGGCCTAATAATCTGTATTTTTAAAAACAAGCAAGTTGGAGAAACATCAAGTTACTCTACATCTCCCACTTATCTCCTGTGAAAGGCACATACATTTATGTTAGCACAGGGAGTTACTGCTGGCAATTGCCTTATTTATTCATTTAGCAAATAATAATTTTACATTTATTCTGTTCTAGCTACCATACATCTAGGCAGTAAATATACAGACAGGAATAGTCAGATAAAGCCTCTGGATTCATGGAATTTATGGTGTTACAGGGAACACGTTAATAGATTAGAAATACATAGACATTTGATTACTACAAAGGGGAATTATAGGCTCCTTGAGGAATGATATGGATCTCATAACCATGAGATCATGGCCTGACCTGAAATTCAGAGCCAGAAGCTTAACAGAATGAACCCCCTAGCAGTTCCCCAAGTTTTCAGTTTAAATACCAAATTTTTGTTTCCTGAAGATTGTTGATTCAAATCACAGAGTAGTAATGAATATTTTGACTATTTGAATATACTTTCAGCTCTGAAACGGGTATAGAAACTGGAATTCTATTAATTCTACTATGTTTGGCTTTAAATATGATCTAGTAAAAATGCTTTACGTAAGTCAAAGGAGTAAAAATATCAGGTGATTCTTTATAACACACAGAGGAACATCTATGGCGTTTTAATTTCAAGTTGATAGTCCAACATGGAAAAATTATTGTCTTACTAATACCCAGGATTTTACGATTGTACTATTCTTATTGTAAACTAGCTTCTTGTTTTCATCCAAAGTAGTTTATTGTGTAACATAATGTGTTGTTTAACTTACTTGTTTACTTTAAAAGTACCAAACTTATAAAGCACTACTTTGAGACTGAATTATACTGGTCAATATCACCATGATTTGCCGGCATCTTGGGACCATAACTCAAGATCCCTGTTCATTATACAATACGCGTTACGAGACTAAGTTTGTGTTTTTGGAATAAGAGCCTAATGGCCATTAAACCAACTCTTCTGCACACACAATTAGTTGCTTGCTTTTCATATGTGTGTTTTGAGCCTTGCCTACAGGAAACTGAAATATCTCCTGGAAAATTAAAAATTCAATTAACAAATCAATATTTTAATTTTATAGCCTAGGCACTTGGAAATACGGAGACTATTGGGCTTTTGTTGATGATGCTATTGTTGCTGTTGCTGTTTGGTTGGGTTTTTTTGGTTTTCTTCCAGCTGTTTAACAGCATAAAGATACAGCCATAGAAAATCCATTCTTAAGTAAATGAACATGTTTCTCTTCCTTATTATGTAGAGTAGATAAAGATGACTGGAATCAGTATACTTGTTGGCAATTACATAATAATCTTTTGTTTGAGTAATACCTGGCTTAGAGGCTACAGTATCAGCAAAATGAGATGCAATTCTTGAGGGAAATCCTTGGGAAAAATGTAAAAAACAAAAACAGGAAAACAAAATTAAAGTGATTGCCTACTTATGATCCTGGGTATTTGGGGGGATTCAGTTGGTGTGCAATTTGTCAGGCAGGAGAGGGTAGGCAATCAGCAAGAGAAGACATAGTTACAGGATGGAGAGGCAGAGACCTGATACCGTCACTTGAATTCCTAGATCCAGCCATGCTACATGCAACTTTAGATTTTCCGTATATATGAACCAATACATTTCTTTTTTAAAACTTATGTTACATTGTGTTTTATTTCTGGCAATTGCAGCCAAAAGTCCCCACTTACATATCAGGTGTTGAAAACAAATGGTGCAAAGTTCTAGGTGTGGTTACGAGAAAACGAAAATATAACACAGTGTTATTTATCATACTTTCATGATCTTTAGTAGCAATATTATAAATTTGATAAAATGATATTTCCGGATTGAAGGTGGGCTCAATTAGAAAGTGGGTTAAGGCTGATAGCAGTTTTACTGAAGGCAAAATAACAAGCTAAGGTAAGTTTTATGCCTTTAATTTAATAATTACCTTTATAATAGTTACATGGTGTAGGAGGCTCTGCCACAGCACATTCTGCAAACTCTTTTTAGAAGAAAGAGACATACGAGAATTCACTCTAAGATGTATTATCACAGTTTATTTATTGTGCTTAATAGAGTCAACCTGGCGTCCCAAACCATCTGCCTTTATGACACAGATGACCATAAGTTCAGTAAGTTCTGTTTGCTAACACGTAGAACTATACATTATACATCCGGGGAATGTTCCTATAAAAAAGGAAATTTAAAAATTTGGAGCACTAGGGCCGCCTGGGTGGCTCAGTCGGTTCAGGGTCCAACATCGGCTCAAGTCATGGTCTCACGGTTTGTGGGTTCGAGCCCCGCGTCGGGCTCTGTGCTGACTGCCAGCTCAGAGCCTGGAGCCTGTTTCAGTCTGTGACTCCCTCTCTCCCTATTCCTGGCCTTCTCACACTGTGTCGCACTCTCAAAAATAAATAAACATAAGTTTTTTTTTTTTAATTTGGAGCACTAAACTATCCATAAAATTATTGAATAGTTCTAGATAACCAAGACCTTCCAGAAAGATGACAAATTTTAAGGATCCGTAAGCAAGAAAAAGACACTTGATATGTAGGAAGGATTGTAGAATCCCTGGAGTTTTTAAAGACATGTTTTCTTCTGGTTTACTGTCTATTGCTCACCTGAGGCAAATGCAGTCAGCATTTCAGTCCAGTGTTTGTTTCCTGACACCTGTATCAGTGAGTAAAGGTTGTACTTGGTGGTTTAAGTGCTTCCTACAAATGAGACATACTTCTCCTTCGTACCTTACTGACGAATGGGCTTTGTGTTCCACGCCTAACCTCACCTCTAAGCATTCACTTCTAAACCATCACCACCATTGATTAATCTCTGGCACCAAAGAGAAGATAAAAGGTGCTCAGAATTTTGAGATAGGATAGGGAGCCACTTTCAGATCCCAGTACTCAGTCTTTGGACAATTTCTTCTTACCTGATAAGCATGCTTTCCTGCAGGAGACTGCCTGTTCTTTTCTACTTTTTTCCCCTGATCTTTCTTTTTTCTTTTACATGCCAGCTTAATTAACATACAATGTTATATTCGTTTTCAATGTCGTAATTATATAATTTGGTGATTCTATACATTACTCAGAGCTCATCAGGATAAGGATCCTCTTAATCGCTTCGCCTCTTCTACCATCCCCGCCCCCCTACCTCCCTTCTGGTAACCATCGGTTTGTTCTCCACAGTGAAGAAGTTTTTTGTTTGTCCTTTTTCTTTCTTTGTGTAGTTTTTGAAGTTCCACATACTATTTCACTTAGTATTATACCCTTTAGATCCATCCATGTTGTTGCAAATGGCGAGATTTCATTCTGTTTTATGGCTGAGTAATATTCTATTGTATATACGTACCACATCTTCTTCATCCATTCATCTATTGATGGATATTTAGGTTGCTGCCACTTTGGCTCTTGTAAATAATGCCGCAGGAAGCATGGGCATATGTGTATCCCGTCGAGTTAGTGTTTTTGTATTCTTTGAGTAAATACCCGGTGGTAGAACTCCTGGATCATAGGGCAGTTCTGTTTTTAACTTTTTGAAGAACCTCCACACTGTTTTCCACAGTTTGCATTCCCACCAAAAGGGCACAAAGGTTCCTTTTTCTCCACATCTTTGCCAACGCTTATTGTTTCTTGTGTTTTTTATTTTAGCCCTTCTGACAGGTGTGAGGTGATACCTCACTGTGGCTTTGATTTGCATTTCCCTGATGATGAGTGATGTTGAGCTGCTTCTCTTGTGTCTATTGGCCGTCTTTGGATGTCTTCTTTGGAGAAATGTCTGGTTATGTCTCCTGCCTATTTTTAATTTTTTTTGGGGGGGGGTTTGAGTTGTATAAGTGCGTTTTTCATTTGCATTTTCTTCATTGCTTATGTTGCATATTCAAACAAATACAATAAGCCTTGTTTTAAAACTGTAAGGCACACAGAAGCCTCTGTGCAAGTTCTATATTATTTTTAAGTTTCTGTTAGCTAATAAAAATATTCCCACTATAGGGGGTGCCTGGGTGGCTTAGTCGGTTAAGCGTCCGACTTTCGCTTAGGTCATGATCTCGCGGTTCGTGGGTTCGAGCCCCGCGTCGAGCTCTGTGCTGACTGCCAGCTCAGAGCCTGGAGCCTGTTTCGGTCTGTGACTCCCTCTCTCTCTGACCCTCCCCTGCTCACGCTGTCTCTCTCTCTCTCTCTCTCCTAGAAGTAGATAAAAAAAAAACATAAAAAAAAATATTCCCACTATAGAACTGGAGCTATCTAGAGCTCACGCTGTCTCTCTCTCTCTCTCTCCTAGAAGTAAATAAAAAAAACATAAAAAAAAATATTCCCACTATAGAACTGGAGCTATCTAGAAATGCGCATGATGAACTTCTTGCATTCAGGATACGTGAAATATGTTCTCTTACCTCATGGCTACCTTGAATGGTCTCAAATTAAATGTTTGCATCTGAATAATGATTATAACTATCGTTATATTTGTTAAAACCTTAATCCACTTATCCACATCTGTAGAGTCAGGTCCCCAAATGTTAATTATATAAAATCTGAAGGAAGAACAGTCTCTAGCTGCACTCCATTTCTTTAAAGGGAGATGCGGCTTTTTTAGTCCTCCTTCCGTAAGTCATGCTGCTACTTGCAAAGGCCAGGGTTATACAGCGCTGAAGACCATGGACAGATACTGTTCATCTGACACCTGAGTCCAGCCATCCTGATCCGTATCGTAACACCTGAATGTATCTGCCCACCCCTGCAAGACGATGCAGCCCTGGAGGAAGTCCTCAAGGGCCCCCGTACTTGTATGTCAAACTTGTCGATGAGGATGTCGTGAAACTGGCCAGAAAGCCCTTGCCCTGCAAGCGCTTGCTTGAGCTTTTTCTTTTCAACCATGCTAGTGTGGCCCTGTCCTAAGTGTGGAAGACATTCTGCCAGTCTGTGACGCACTCCCAGATGCCAGTGAACTCGCTGAAGGTCACACCAGCCTTGTTCTCTTGGTCAAACACAAATATGATTGACCTGACAGTCCCTGATTAAATGGCGCCCATGTGCCATTGGCTAGTGCTCGCTGAAGCTCGTTGCCCAGTATCAGTTGGCTCCCATCTTTAGCAGCCCTCTGGGAAGCTCTGATCCGGCAGCACTGCGCCCCAGGTAGGCGGGCCGGAAGCGCAGGCATGCACCCAGGCACTGCTGGGCGGAGACACAGGGCAGAGTTTGTATATATTTTAAATACTGACCCTGTATCGGACATACCGTTTGCACATACCTTCCCCCATTCAGTAGGTTGTCTTTTTGTTTTGTTGATGGTTATTTTGATGTAGTCCCAAAAAAGTTGCTTTTGTTTTCTTTGCCTCAAGAGATATGTCTAGAAAAATGTTGCCACTGCCAATGTCAGAGAAATTACTGCCTGTGCTCTCTTCTAGGATTTTTATGTTTTTAGGTCTCACGTTTAGATATTTACTCCATTTTGAGTTTATTTTTGTGGGTGGTGTAAGAAAGCGGTCCAGGTTCATTCTTTTACATGTCGCTGTCCAGTTTTCCCAACAGCGTTTGTTGAAGAGGCTGTCTTTTTCCCCATCGCATATTCTTGCCTCCTTTGTCAAAGATCGACCATATATATAATCGTGGGTTTATTTCTGAGTTCTCAATTCTGTTCTGTTGATCTATGGTGTCTGTTTTTGTGCCAGTATCATATTATTTTGATTACTACAACTCTGAGGTATATCTTGAAATCTGGGATGATGATACCTCCAGTTTTGTTTTCCTTTTTTTTTTTTTTTAAGACAAATGTATGTATTAAGTGCTTCAACTTGTCACATTCTTTTTTAAAAACTATTTATTTTTGAGAGAGAGAAAGAGAGTGCATGATCACAAGCGGGGAAGAGTCAGAGAGCGAGGGAGACACAGAATCGGAAGCAGGCACCAGGCTCCAAGCTGTCAGCGCAGAGCCTGACGTGGGGCTTGTACTCACGAACTGTGAGATCATGACCCGAGCTGAAGTCGGACACGTAACTGAGCCACCTGGGTGCCCCTTGTTCTTCCTTTTCAAGGTTCTTTGACTATTTGGGGTCAATTTGTGGTTCCACACAAATTTTAGGATTATTTGTTCTAGTTCTATGAAAACTGCTGCTGGTATTTTGACAGGGACTGCATTAAATCTGTAGATTCCTTTGGGTAGTAGAGGCATTTTAACAGTATTTCCTCCCTCAGTCAATGAGCAGGGAATATTTTTACGCTTGTTTGGATCCTCTTCAATTTCTTTCACTAACGTTTCATGGTTTTCAAAGTTCAGGTCTTTTATCTCCTTGGTTAAGTTTATTTCTAGGTATTTTTAGTGCAATTATAAATGGGATTCTTTTTTTAAAGTTTATTTATTTTAATAGAGAGAGTGGGGAAGGGGCAGAGGGAGAGGGAAAGAGAATCCCAAGCAGGTTTCATGCTATCAGCACAGATCCTGACACAGGGCTTTATCTTATAAACCCTGAGATCAAGAGTTGGACGCTAACCACCTGAGCCACCCAGGAACCCCAGGGTTATTTTCTTAATTTCTTTTTCTGCTACTACAGTATTAGTATATTGAAATGGAACAGATTTTGTGTATTGATTTTGCATCCTGCAAGCTTAATGAATTCATCTATCAGTTCTACCAGTGTTTTGGTGACGTCTTTAAGGTTTTCTCTATATAGTATCATGTCATCTGCAGATAGTGAAAGTTTTACTTCTTCCTTACCAGTTAGGATGTCTTTTATTTCTGTTTCTTGTCTGCTGCAGATAGAACTTCTAGCACTGTTGAGTAAGAGTGGGGGGAGTGGACACCCTTGTCTTGTTCCTGATCTCCCTGATACTTGATCTATTCCCTCTGCTTTTCCTTTTTTTAAGTTACTTATTTATTTTGAGAGAGACAGAGAGAATGGGAATGGGGGAGGGGCAGAGAGAGAGGGAGACAGAGAACCCCAAGCGGGCTCTGCACAGTAAGCATGCAGAGCCCGATGTGGGGCTCAACCTCAAAAAATCACAGGATCATGACTTGAGCCAAAACAGTCAGACGCTTAACCAACTGAGCCATCCAGGCACCCCTGCTTTTTTGTTTTTAAAATCTTTTCTCTGCTTCTCATATTTCCAAGTTCTCAGTATCTTCTTTCTTACTGGTACTGTTGTTCCTATTCGGAGCTAACAACAAACCTCACCAATTTTTATCAATTTTTGTTTTACTAATCTGTTTATTTGTTTACTATTTCTACTGGCACACACTATAATTTTTATGATTATGATTATTACTAAAGTGGCTGGTTAAATTTGACCCTATACTGGTTATTAAAGTTAAAAATTATTTGGAGAATTAGTATGAAGCATATGATGAAGATGGCTTCCTCCACTGACCGTGTTATGGCTTGAACTGTGTTCACCAACATTTCACATGCTGAAATTCTAACCCCCCATACCTCAGAATGTGAACTTATTTGGAAATAGGGTTTTTGCAAGATGTCACTAGTTAAGATGAGGTCATATTAGAATAGGGTGGACCCCTAATACAATGTGCCTTTAAAAGGGAAATTTGGATACAGATATGCACATAGGGAGAATGCCATGAAATGACTGGAGTTATATTATCACAATCAAGGAACTACCAGATGTTGGAAGAGAGGCCTTCCCTAGAACTTTCAGAGAGAGCATGATACTGTCAACACCTTGATCTCAGAACTCTGGCTTCCCAAACTGTGAGACAACAAGTTTCTATTGCTTAAGTCACCTAGTTTGTGGTTCTTTGTTGTGGCAGCTTCAGGAAACTGATACAGAAGGCATGCTTTGCGTGCACTTCGGGTAGGGTTAAAGAAACCATGCCTTTCGCTGGTGAGTATACTTTATGCTTAGGAGCTGGTCCTCATCGCATCATTTAGAATCTCTCTTGTCCTCAACCATCTGGTAGATGGAGACAGTTCGTGACTCAGCGGTCAAAAACAATAGAGTTCAAGGGCAGAAGAGCACATCTCTGGGAAGACCCTTCAACTCTAGACTTAGCATTGATTATTCTGGGAAGACCCTTCAACTCTAGATGTAGCACTGAGTATTTGTTCTATGTACTGTGACATTTTATATATTTGTGTTTACAAACTCAGGGCATTGGTGAGATCACTTTACCCTTCACTACTCATTCTGAGTTAAAATATGCTTTCATGAGGATGCCTGGATACATTTATAGCTTAGTGAGCTGAATAGCTTAGTTTTCTAAAGATAGGTCAACTGAAAGAAGAGTTCAATACACTCTTTCCAGCCAATTAAATATTTTTGAAAATAGCTCTTTAGTTAGGCAGTTAAACCTAAATTTTCAGAGAAATAGTGAGTAAACTTAAAAGCAGATTAATAAAGCAAATAAACCATTAATTATAAAGACTTTATTGATTGAAACTTGACTTATATTGTTAACTAACTTAATTTAATTCTAGATTTTATCCTGGCTTGAGCAGAATGTTTTTTCAAGTTGTTCTGACTTTCCCTCGTCATCAGGCTAACTTGTAGACCACTTTTTTCCACCTGACGTGTATTATCCATATTCAATCATAAATGTCGATTTTATAATTCTTCATACCAGATCTTGAATTATAAGTGGAAATAATGATGATAGTTTATATCTATAGAATGCCTTCTGGTATGCAAGGCACTTTATACAGCAGAACCTTTCCTAAACCACTTTCACGTATACAATCTACTAGGTGAAGAAAACTTTTCGTCTAATTTCTGGGCACACTGAGGACCAGGGACTAGTAGACCCCTCGTCAACAACCTGGTCATCTTTGTGCCCCACAGTGGAGCAGCTTGTACCAACTTCTGTGTGCCCTGAAAACTGTTCAGTGAGGAGTACTTGTTATTGTAACTGTACGATCTAACTAAATGTTATATAAATCAGTGACCATAGAAGTGCAAAAAAAGAGACTTGTATTATCTCTAAAATCTAAATCTTGAGAAGGACCACAAAAGACAAATCACATCCAAAATCAATCCCTGAGGTGGGCCTGGGTGGCTCAGTCGGTTAAGTGTCCGACTTCAGCTCAGGTCATGATCTTGCAGTTTATGGTTCAAGCCTCACATCAGGTTCTGGGCTGAGAGCTCAGAGCCTGGAGCCTACTTTCAGATTCTGTGTCTCCCTCTCTGTCCTCTCCGTCTTCCCCTCCCCAGCTCACACTCTGTCTCTCTTTCTCAATAATAAATTAAAAACATTAAAAAGTCACTTTGAAATTGGTTGTGGGACAGACGTCATAAAAAAAATTGAGCGACAAATCTGGAAGAATTCTTCCCAGGTTGATTTTCAGATGCTTTAATTTATTACCTTAACTTTGAAGACACACAATAGAAATCATAGACAATACACTTTATGTGTGATTCACCAAGGAAAGAAGACTCATCTTCAATGACACAGCCAGGCTATAGTAGGCAGAGTAATATTCCCACCCCTATTATCAAAGACATCCACATCCTAATCCTCCGACCCTGTGAGTGTGTTACCTCATATGGCCAAAGGGGCCTTGCAGATGTGATTGAATTAAGGATCTTGAGATGGAGAGATTACCCTGGTCTGTCCAGTTTGATCCAATGTAATCCCAATGGTCCTTCTAAGTGAAAGAGAGATAGCAGAGTCACAGTCAGAGAAGAAGAGGTAATGAGGGAAACAGAGGCCGGAGGGGTGATTTCTGGCCTTGAAGATGGGCGGGAACCACGAACCAAGGAACGTGAGCGAAGCTGGAGAAGACAAGGAACAGATTCTTCCCTGAAGCCCCCATGGGAGGCTTCCCTGTTGCCCTGCAGCCCTGAAGACACCTCGCTTTTAGCCCAGTGAGATCCATTTTGGACTTCCAGCCTCCAGGATCAGAACAGTTTTGTATTGTTTTTAAGCCACTGTGCTTGTGGTAACTTGTTACAGCAGCAATAAGACATTAATTCACATATTTTTTGAGGTCTGCTTATACACATATGGATGATAAGTGTACATTCATGTTTGAAGTTAAAATTAAATCATTATAGTGTGTACGTATCACTTTTTAACAATTTCTAATTTACACAACTTTTTTGTTAATTGACCAACCACAGGCTCCAGGTTTTTTGAGTGACAGGACTATTATTCTATGTGGTAACTCATTTTATCCACAGTTTTGTGAAATCCATATCACAATTGCATTCAAAGTTCTAGCTTTGTCTCTGTCTCTGGCTTTATGATTGAGATGGAAGAAGTCATTTCATTTTCTTCTTATTTTCATTTATGAAAACCGGGGGCTTGGACTTCTACACTCTAACAGTGTATGATTTGAAAACTTTCATCAAATAATCTCACTTATCTTCTCTCACCTGTTTAATTTGTAGCTGAAACCCTTGGGTTTATCTGTGCTTTAGCTCTGATTTAACTTGAAATTAAAGTCCGTGTGCTTCACAGCTGCTGGCTGCCCTTAACCAGGGACTTACAACTGAAATGTTTGAAGAACAGTGGAGTCAAGAGACCAGGATTTCAGATCTGATTGACACTAACTAGCTGGGTGTCCTTTGACAAATCTTTTAATCTCTCTGGGCCTTAGTTTTCTCATTTATAAATTATGAAGTTGGAGTTAATAATTTTAAGGCCTTTTTTAGCTTTACAATTCTATGACTCCATAATTTATTTTAATTCTAGAGAAATTCAGCTCTAAGGAATGCTAAATTTCTCTTCAAGGTGGGAAGAAAGGTATTGTGGTTTGTAGAATATCCATACGTGTTCCTGTATATTCCTATAAATATCTTTTCCCAGAAGTTGAAAAATATGTTTAAGTCCTATAATTTACCTAATTTCCCCCCTTATCGTTCAAACCTAAAAACTACATTTAGACACAAACGCCCTTTCGTTGGAATGACCCTGTCTTAGCCATGGATACATCCTGCAAGACACAGCAAGTTCCCCCTCTGTTGTGGACATTGAGCTAAGTACTAGAAAAGCTCCAGCATCTCACATAGGAGGAATCAGACTCCAAGACAGATCCATCATAATATCCCCTGGTAACCGCTGTGACAGAAGGTAGCGCAAAATGCAGTTATGGGCAAGGGAAGAAGTGGTTAATCTCATCTGTAGTAGCGACAAAAAAGGCTTTTGCACCTTTTTGAGCAAAGGCTTTTTGACCCACGAGATGCATCCTGAGGGTTCTAAAAAGGAAGTTTGGGGGTTGGGGGAGTAATTCAGGCACAGAAACTAGCCTGTTCCAAATGCAGGGGCGTGAAAGGCATGGCATAATTGGAAAAAAGGGTGAAAATTTCATCATGTTTAAATAGAGAGAAAGTGTGATGAAGGACTGGGAAAGTGCATGGAAGATAAGACAGAAAAAGCACAGGCCATTTTCTACCAAGCTAGAGGTCACAAGGAATCAGCAAGTGTCTTCCTGGTGAAATGACATGAGCAGCTGTTATTTATAGAGGGATAATTCTAGGGACGCCTGGGTGGTTCAGTGGTTTAAGTGTCTGACTTAAGCCCAGGCCATGATCTCGAGGTTCGTGAGTTCAAGCCCTGTGTTGGGCTCTATATTGAGCCCCACGTCGGGCTCTATACTGACAGTTCGAGCCTGGAGCCTGCTTAGGATTCTGTGTCTCCCTCTCGCTCTCTGCCTCTCCCCCGCTCATGCTCTGTCTCTCTCTGTCTCAAAAATAAAGAGTAAACATTAAAAACTTTTTTTTTTACAAACCTAAAGGGCTAATTCTAGTGGGTATTGGGCAGGTTCAGACTGAGTGTGGGAGGCTTTGTAGAAGGAAAAGGGAGAGAAACGTCTAGAGATAGTGAACACTGAATTAAAGCAGTGGTGTCTAGCAGCCATTTCAGAAAAAGAAGCCATTGGCTTTTATAAATGGGTTTTCTTTCCCAAAGCACTGCCCTCTACCCCAGCAAGGGCTTCCAGGTCCCAGGTCGCAGACCAAGTCTTAATTTATTCTCCAGAGAGATACATGAAGAATATTTTACAATACAGAGCTCCTGACCATCAACACTGAAAAACACAAAAATGTCCTATTTTTAAAACACATGTAAACAGAATTTACAAGGATCAATGGATTATAAAGTGGTTTCTTATCCCCTCTTAAGGCTATGAATACATTGTGAAATCTAGGGCAGTTAAATACTGTATTTAAATTCGGATGTGATATTTACATATGTTGCTTATTCTTTTTATAAAGATCTGCCCTAGTGAAATTTAATCAGCCTTTGCAAGTTTATATACTGTGTCTGTTGGAAGAATAGTTTAAATTAAGTTGTTGCTTTAACCTGACTAAATTGTCCAACCAACCTTACGAGCAGAGGGATGTATTAGAATCAGGCTTCACTGCAAGTGACAGGAAATTCAAATAACAATGTCTCAAAAAGATAGAAGTTTGTCTCATGAATAAATAAATACAATATGTAACACAAAGCTGGGAGTAGATAGAGTAGTCTTCAGAAGCTGAGGCGTTTTCTGTCTTCTTGCTCTGCCATCCTTAGTCCATGATGCCCACTAGATGATTCAAGATGGCTGCCAGAGCTCCAAGCATCTCCCTGTCAGGAGGAAGAAGGGAAGAATGTAGAAAATTGTACCTCCTTAAGGCCTTCTCAGAGTTCATGCGTGTAGCATGACAAATATGATCATTTTTCTAGATTGCATTATTTTGACCAAGAATTGGAGAGTCCATAAGGAAGATGAGACAAATATGTATTAAAATATAACTAGCAGTCTCTACTGGAAAGGGACATAAGATCGAGTGTGAAAACAATAGCAGGGTCAAAATTAGTTGCTTTATTAGTCCAAAGGGTCATTTGGTGACCAGTTCCATAATTTAAAAAAAATTTCTTGGTAGTTTGGATACAGACTGCCTAGGAGATACATCAGCTGGGAGATTGGGAACTGAATGGTTTAACTGTTCCAACTTCCTTATATATGTGGCATATATTTTTCTAAAAAGTGACAATGGGTTGGTATGGCAGTTTGTTTCCAAGTTGGCTGCCATAAATCCCTTCCTTCTCTCTCTCTCTCTCTATGTATACAGATGGAAAACTCTTAAATTATTTGTGTTCTTTGGGGAAAAGAGAGATGATTGGTGATTTTAGTCTTTCGGCGTTAAATATTTTATATTATTACATCACCTAACACCCTTGCCAAGACTCATTCGCCAATCGCTACCCTCCACGGCACCTCTCCTTCTTCCAGACTGATGAACATCATCCTGATGCTGGCCCAGCTGTCTGGTGTCACACCCAGCTCTGCTCACTTCAAAGGGCAGTTGCTGTTCCAACACCGTTTTCCTCCACTTCATACTCTCTGTTGACTCCCTGGGAAAAACCAAACATCTTATAAATTAATCGGTAATTCTGGATGAAGAAGTACTCATGTTTCATTGGTCATCTCTCTCTCTCTCAGGTCAAATGTAAGCTTGTGCCTGGCCTTGTGCCCACCAGAAAGATGTCAGTGACTCAAATCAGAGACTGGGGAAGCTAGTTATGGGACATGACTCTGGAGTGTCAGGGCCTCATAGTGCCCTTAAACAGTTTTTCCTGAGGTAAGGCGGGGGTCACTTTCCTGCTGGAACTAGCCCTGGCACATATGTAACACCCTATAGATTAAGTAAGCACTATTTGAATTTTAGCACGGGGAAGAAAAGTAAAACATTAAAATGAGAATGGTAGATGTGGCAGTTTGTCTTCCAGGTGGCTGCCGCCATCAATCTTCCCTCCCTGTAGGATCAAACCGTCCCCTCACGGAGGGGTAGAGTCTGTTCCTCCCTCCCCACTGGATCTGGGCTAGACTAAGAGACCTGCTTGACCAATGAATGAAACCTGGCTGGTTCTACCTGGGCCTTGGGAATGCTTGCTTTTGAAAGGCTTATTAGGAGAAAGGCTGCTCTGTAAGAAGTGTGACTGTCCTGTGATCACCATGCTGTGAAAAGCTCAAGCTATGTGCAGAGGTCCTGAGGGAGGAGATTCTGGGCGGGGAATGAGGGGCTGTGCATGAGGAAGCCTTCTTAGAACAAGATGCTCCCAACCACCCACCACAGCTGAGGCCACATGGATCAAGATGAACCGTCCAGCCACACCCTTCTCACATTCCTGACCCACAAAATTGTGAGTAAAATAAAATTAGTGTCTTAACGCTTTAAATTAATCCTTAAATCCCTTAAATCCCTAAGTGGCATAAATAGATAACTGAAAAACAATAGTTAAAAAATATAATACAGGGAAATGTGGATGGAAAATAGGTAAAATAAGGTTGAAGGACTCAAAAGGATGTAGACAGCTGTGAAGTCTTCAGTAGGAAGCTGAATTTCAATGAACGAGAAGGCCAGGTTATTTGGGAGCAGGGACCATAAAGTCAAAGTAGAAGAACTGTCCAAGAAAAGTACGTTAAAATAAAGAAAGACGTTCCCAAAAGGAAAACAAGAATCTCAGGGAAAGGGAGAATTCGACTTGCATTGCAAATAATCTAGCCATACTCACTCCAGAAGAATTGTGTAGAAACCAAAGTGTGTAATGTGAAAGGGAAGCTAGGAGAAAGAAACATCTCATTGTTCATATTCGATAAGTCATGTCTCTATATCGAAGATGCATATGGGCCGGAAGTTGGTGGTTTATAGGTGGAGGAGACATAATTCTTGCCCTCATGGAGCTCACAAGCATATCACATCAAATTTTTGTCCTAGAATGACAACACAGCGACCCTTCCCATTATGAAGCAATATTGGAACCTGTAATTGGTAGAGAAGAGTAACCTTTCTGGATATTTAATATGAAGCTGTGTCCTTAAGAAAGAAGACTGACATATGAGGGAACCATAGAAAAGCCAAGCCTGGAAGCTACAACCTGACAATCGGAATGATCCTAATACAGGGCCATGCCTTGTGGGAAACCCAAGTTAAAGTTTGTTGGTAATTGATGATAAGGTTTCAACACTGGACACATAAGGAAGTTACTCACTGAGCTGGACGGGAGCCAGCTCATTGAGTATTGAGTATCATTTTTTTGAAAAAGAGAAGAGAGGATTAAATAAACACAGAAATGTATCTTGATTCCTGTATTCCTGAAGGGTCCTGTATAATTAGGCTCTATCTTAAAAATATCCCAAGGATATTTGTTGTCAAGAATCTCACAGTAAATATGATAGTGTATCGCTAGGAGAGCAAAAGCTACCCGGACATACCTTCCTTCATTTAAAAACAAAATTGATTTGGACTTTCCCATTCACGATTGAATTTTCTGAAAGTGGGGTCTTGCCGTTTTGCAGTGTAATGGGGGAGCAGGTTTTTTAAAACGTCAAGATTTACACCACCGGTAAGGAACAAAAGAAGATACAGTCTCTGATGCGCCCACTCATTCGGCAGTTTCAGCGAGTTTCTCGCAGTGACCATATTTTTGCTTCCCTCTAACTCAGCCTCATCTGGTTTACAAACTTTTGTTCACTCTCACCTTCCCCCCGCTTCACTCCAGCCGTTGCCGGAGTGAATTTTACCTGTGGCATTTTACACTTGAGGAGAGCTGCTAACAGTCAACAGCAAAAGGTCCGCTAATCGCACCAATTAAGAGGTGTGAATGTCACTAGTTACCTACCAGCTTTGTTACCGAACATGTTAATTAGTAATTGTACAGGTGCAGACTTTGAAGTGTACAAGGTTAACACTGATGCACAGCTTTGTTTTGGCTGTTTGTTTAAATATTGAAAAATCATGGGTAAAGGGCTGGTCTGTGTTGAAGAATGAACAGATGTCACTGCTGTGCTTTCTCAGACAGAAAATCTTTAGACCGACTTAAAGCAATAAAAGTGACCTTCCAAGAAGTGGTTCTCTGTGGTCAGTCGATCAAAGGGTTGGGGCTGTTAGTTTTCTTGCCCCCGTGGGAGAGTGAGGAACTTGCCTTCACAGGACTCTGGGACTCTACTGGAATGTCCTTCGAAGGCACTGTACCGGAAGCGTGTAGAGTTCGTTAAGCGGAAATCCTCTAACGGGGTTTCCAGTAAGCCCAGAGCTTCTGTATATTAATCTTTCTGAAAGCGTATTCAGTGAGCCAGTGTTATAGACACCTCATCGACTTCTTTTTTTTAAGAAAGGTTTTGACTAATCAAACACCTGGAGGAGGGAATCTGTTTCCGAAGCACATACCATCAATTTGATGAGAACCAAGGGATCACCCCGATTAGCTTCGGATTAGGGAGAGTAATAGGAATCCATTTTACAGGGAGGACAACTGGAGGTCCTAGACGTTGCATGACTTTCCTCAGTCCCTCAAAGCAAGATGAACCTCAGTTAGCAGAGTGAGATAGATATTCGGGAACAACTAACCTTCAATTGTTCTCTAGCAGAATGAGTAATTCCTGAGGAACTGGTAATTTTTAGCTTGTCCTCAAGCCTACTGAAATATCTCTGCTCTTTCCATGCATCTGTAAGAGCAACTGTTGTTTTCAGTCATTCAACGGGAAAGTGTGCGGTAAGGGCCTCTTCTATTTTTGCGGTAGACTCCACAACAAATAAAGAACGTCTCTCTGGCTCCTTGAAACCGAAACTGCAAGGTCTGGAGAGCTGCTGTGCACCGGCAGAACTAGTGGACCGATTTGGGGCCAGCGCCCAGGCCACATTGAAGGGAGTCGATCCGGGTCCTGAATGACCAACGATCCTTTCGCTCTTGCTCATGATGTGCCTCACGAGTTACCGGTCTTACATCGAGGGGGAAAGCGGAAGTGTGAATAGCGGGCTGTCCAGGCCTATGGGCTGCCCTTCTCTGCGAACACAGGGCATAAATCTAACTTTTTATCCACGATTAACCAAACGAACGCGCTCCCGAGTTTTAGCCTGTGCCTGGCTCATTGTAAACGCTCAAGAAATGGTAGTCATTATCGTTAGCAGCTTATTAGCCTCTGGACACATTTGCACCTTCTGTCTAATAGCCATAAAAATAACTCACATTTGCAGTGGACAGTAGCCTTTTCTTTTTCATGGAGACAAGGGCTCTTTCCTTCCCTTTGCATTTAAAATTCAACTTTAGGTTCTGGTTGTTTTGCAAAGACATGAAATGTATATAGTGTAGAAAACTGCAAAAATTTATGTCCTACGATAAAAAAATCTATATTCCTACCTCTCAGGGAAGCTGTCATTAACACGTGGGTTTGTAACTTTAAGCACTACGTTCCATACATGCATAAAAATTTGAAAAAGTAATGTGAGAATTGATTATGCAAGCTGGTTTAGAAGCTCTATTTTCATTTATAGTTGTACTTAAAGCATTTTTCTTTAAAAATATCTTTTTATTTCCATTGCAGTTTTTGTTAGCTGAATAATATTTCTTTGTGTGGCTTTTCCATAATGTAACAAAAATTCTCTATGTTTGCATATATTGGTTGTTTCTAATTTTTCATAACTATAGGATACTGTGATGAGTAATATCCTTGTGGCTGAGCTTCTTTAGATAAATTTTTGAATGTAGAATTTTTAGGTTACTATACACATATTAGTATCTACTGCTGAATAACAAATGATCTCAGACTTAGCTTAAAACCACACACTTTTATGATCTCGGTTGCGGTGGGTCAAGAGTCTGGATGTGACCTAGACGGTGTCTCTTCAGGGCACCAGTGAAGGTATCAGTCGTCAGTGCAGGTTCAGTCTCACCGGAGGCTGTGCTTGGAAGTATCCACTTCCAGCCTCATTCTGGTTGTTGAAAGAACCCATTCCTTGCTTTTGTAAGACCAAAGCCCCTCGTTTGCTATAGGCCAGAGGCCGCCCTCAGCTCCTAGACGGCTGAAAGTTCACTGCCGTGTGGCCTCCTAACACAGGCAGCCCCCAACGTGGCAGTTTGCTTCTTCAAGCCAACAAGAGAAACACACTCCGGCAAGACAGGTGTTAAAGTCTCATGTAAGGTAATCATGTAATCACATGAATCCTCCCCCTCTTTGTGTTTTGTTTTTTTTTTTTTCTGTATTCAGTCTATGGGCTGGACATAAGTTATAGGTCCCATGATATGCCAGGGGAGAGCGTGGCATAAGGACATGAACACCCAGAAGCTGGGTCATGGACGCCATCCTAACTATCTGTCCACTAAGTATATGTTTAAAATTGTTGATGAATACAACCAAACTGCAAATATATCTCTATTCGCACAGGATTAGTGTGACCTTTTTTTCTACCACATTGACCAATTTCTACATCATCATTAAAAAAATTACCAATTTGATAGAAATTGTGATATATTTTGACTTGAATATATTTCTTAATAATTGAGAATAAATGTATATTCCTATGTTCTTTGGTTATGTGTACATTTCCCTTTTGAGAATTGCCTTCCATGTCCCCTGGGTTAGAGAACTAACATTATTTGTGGTTACCCTTGTTGCAAGTATTTTTCTCCCATATGTCTGTTGATATTTGTTTTTGGGGGAGGGAATATTTAGGAATATGACTTATTTTATTTTATTGTAGTTAAATCAGACATTCCTTACCTTACTGATAGTCTCATTACCATCATGTAGCGTGCTTTCCTGCCCCAAGATCACATAAATATTCTAAACTATTAAAAAATTATAAGGTAATCTCATGATTATTTTTTCATTTACATTTCATCTACCTGATATATGAAATAGATTTACTATTATTATTATTTATAATAAATGGATGGTAAACTTCTAGAAACTTAAAAAGATGAAAGATCCTGAAGGACTTTAAGCTTAAAGAATTGTTAGCATCCTGAGGGGCACATAAAACAAGTATTTATTTAGAAAATGGGAGCTTAGGGGAGCCCGAGTGGCTCAGTTGGTTGAGGGTGCGATTCTTGGTTTTGGCGCAGGTCATGATCCCTGGATTGTAGGATCGAGCCCCACTTTGGGTTCTGTGCTGAGCATGGAGTCTGCTTAAGATTCTTTCTCTATCTCTTGCTCGCTCTCCCCCCGCACCCTGTTCCTCTCCCCATAATTTGTTCCCACCCCCACCCCCCACCCCTCCCTGGCTTGCATGCTCCCTCTCTCTCAAATAATTAAAAAAAAAAAGAAAATGGGAGCTTAAATTGCCCCTTGTGGTAGCTGTCCGCTAGATACACTGTAAGGTCCCTCTGGTACGTCGTGAGCTTAGTTTTTGTCTGTGAATGTATCAGAGGTGCTGCAGGAAACCTCACAGTGGTCACCGTGAGCTCAGTCTGACAGAGTGTGGGTGACTTTCCCCTGGTCTCTCCTATGCCAATACGGCAGGATCTGCTAACAGTTCCACAAAGTGCATTCTCCCCTTCTTCTTCTTAATATCAAGACCTCTTGAGTTGCAGCAGGGCTCGCGAGCGTCCATTTCCTGCCTACCTTTCCTGACTTCCCTTGCACGGCCACATGACTAAGACTACGCCAATGGGACGTGAATGAGAGTGATGTGCACAGTTTCCTGGTTACACACTTAAAGGGACTCTTTCTGGACGCTTTTTTCCTTTCCTTTTGTGCTGGAACAGTGCAAGAGATTTAGCTTTGTCCGTAAAGGCAAAGGCAACAGTGTGAGGCCCTGGATCTCAGTGTGTGGTCTCCAAACCATCAGCATCAGCATCCCATAAAAACTTGTGAGAAATGCAGATTTTTTTAATGTTTATTTTTGAGAGACAGAGTGTTAGCGGGGCAGAGGCAGAGAGACAGAGAGACAAAGAATCGGAAGCAGGCTCTAGGCTCTGAGCTGTCAGCACAGAGCCCGACGCGGGGCTCGAACTCATGAACCGTGTGATCATGACCTGAACCGAAGCTGGATGCTCAATGACTGAGCCACCCAGGAGCCCCAGAAATGCAGGTTTGGGGCCCATCCCCCACCTAATGAATCCGAAACTCTGGGGTGGGCTCAGAAAGCCCTCCAGGCGATTCTGATGCGCTAAGCGGGGACTGACAAACCGGGGCCCGTGGGCCAAGATCCCTGGGGCGGCCTGATTTTGTACAGCTGGTGAGCCAAGAATGGCTTCCATGTTTTTGAAGAGTTGCCACAACAAGAACAAATAAAAACAAGGAATATTTAGTTGGGACTGTATGTGGGCTGCAGAAACTAAGATGTTTACCATTTGGTCCCGTACAGAAAAACGTTACCAGTCTCTACGTGGAAGTATCCGAAGTACCGCCAGAGGGGCTGCTAAACCAATGAGATAGAAGGAACCGATTTAAATAATTTTGTGGAACAGACCTGCTCCGTCAATATGGCCAGTTTATGTCCGGCCTGCTAAGCACAGGAAGAGTTAGCTCTGTCCTAAGTGAGCCGAGTGCATGTGGGGTCTCGTTGTCACGGCAGCGGAGCCCACACCCCAAGTAATGGTTACTTTACCATTTGTTTTTACCCTAACAGGTAGGAAGCTTCTAGGTAATGTGACCATCTCCCTTCCGTACCTCACTGTGAGCCCGTGGACTGCAGCTTGTTCCTCGTCGCGCGTCGCATCTGTCCTGGCGGCTGTTTAAAGATTCGGACGCTGTGGTCACCTAACAAGCTCCCGCGTGACTTGAGCCCCAGAGGCTTCGGAAAGGCTCAAGGTCAAGTTCAATCCGATGACTGATGACACAAATGTTTTCTATTGCGATACTTTCTTCGGAGTAATCGGTAATCTCCTAATCAGTAACCTTGCGCTGACATATCCTTAGTCTGATACATCGGTTTAGGCCGGTTGGTGCATCAGCACTGAACAAACCATCAGGACCCGTTTTCTGGCGCAGACAGAGTGCCCCTCGTCAAGACCACATGGAGGGCATTAGCTCTCGGGGGACAGGATTCATGGCGTCCGCGGCTGTCGGCCCCGGGACGGGCCTTTAAGGGGCAGTGAGGACTTGGGCCAGACGCGCAGGGCCACTGCAGGCAGGGAGGCAACTGAAGGTTTAGATGACCTTGCAAGGGGCGGGGTGTGCACCCCGGGCTGGCCTAGGCGCCCCGTCTAGACCAGGGGGCGGGACATCTCGGCTCGGAAAGCGTGTCGGAGGCAAAGGACGGGAACGGGTGGTTTGCGCTACAAAGGTCATTCGGCAAATCAGCTCCTGTGACTCTGCAAATTCAGGGGCCGAGGAGCCCGCAAGGCGGTGTAGCGGGGGTGGGGGGGGTCG
>NW_027527932.1:2411107-2553024 GCF_008692635.1 Crocuta crocuta
GGCATTTTAATCCGTTGTTTTTGCGGAAAGGTGGGGGAGGGCTGCCTGCCCCCGATCCTCCGTCCCCGTGTTTTCTCGCGCAAAATAAGCTGTTTGAGCCTGAGAGCGGCGTTTGCCCGGGTCCCCCCCGCCCCCCTTTGTTTCCTCCTGGAGCAGGCGAGGGGCTCGGACCCGCGCTCGGCGAGCCTCGTCGCGGCGGCTCGTTAGCAATCGATGGGCCTGGCGCGCGGGACACCCTGGGCGGAGGCCGCCGGTGTGGACGCGCGTCTAGACCCGCAGGGCCGCGGAAAGCAGGCCGGCCCGGGGCTTAGCTGTGCAAACGGGGCCGCCCCTCTCCGCGGCGTGTGTGCGCGGTGTGTTTGCGGTTTGAACGCCGCCCCCAGGCTCCCGGGGCTGCGGGCTGAGGCTGCGTAGACTCGACTCGGGGAGAGCGAGTTGCGAGGGCAGCGCCCCCGGCCCCGAGGCCTCTGCTGCCCGCGGCGCGGTTCCACGGAACCCCCTCCGTGTCCTTGGAAGCAAACCCTGAAGTTGGGGGAAGAGCGCACGCTGGCTCCCTGTGTGCTTATTATTTCTGTGCAATTCCTGACACAACAAAAGATTAAAACAACAACTGTCGATTTTTCCGTCAAGCACACAAGCTGTGGCCCCGGCTCAGGCCCCCGGTAGGCGTGGNCAAGGGCCCTTTCTGATGAACCGCCAGCCGGGCGCCCCTGTAGCCCAGCGGGAAGGCAGCTCGCACAGGTCAGGGGGGCCCCGGGGAAGGGAGGGGGAGCCCCCGAACGTGCTGCCCCCTTAGCATTGCAAGCACTGACCGCACGAACCCCTCCTCTGTGCTTTTCCATCTTCCTTTTAGACATTTTCCTCTTTATTCACTATTATGTATTCAGTTACTTTCCTTAATACGCTACTTTCCAGGGAAACCGGCAGGTAGGCGGGTCGTTTTCCTCGCTCTGTTCGCATCCCTTTTGACTCTTCTCTTCTTGGTTAAGAGCCAGTCTATCCCACGAGCCACTGTGACTTCAGTAGGACTTCGTGAGTTTGATTGTGACCCCATTTGGAGTACTCTATGTTCACACACTGTTTTTAACTTTGTTGCCTTAATAGACCCCGACAACGGTAATTTGCATATCCGGACCCACGAAACGGAGGCCACCCCAGCAGCC
Organism: Crocuta crocuta; assembly: GCF_008692635.1. Classification (NCBI taxonomy): domain Eukaryota; kingdom Metazoa; phylum Chordata; class Mammalia; order Carnivora; family Hyaenidae; genus Crocuta; species Crocuta crocuta. The sequence goes on from NW_027527932.1 coordinate 2,412,271, forward strand.
CGACGGATCTAAACCTAAGTCGGCCTGCGCTTACGGGAAACATTTTGTTTGCTCTCAGGGAAAGCTGCCACCCACCAGTCACCATTCTCCAACTCAGCTCCAGCCAGTTTAACTTATCCTAGAAAGCAGGCCCTCAAGGGGTGCCTGGGTGGCTCCGTCTGACGTGACTCGGGCCCTGATCTCGTCGTGTGTGGGTTCGGGCTCGGTGCTGACAGCTCAGGGCCTGGGCCTGCTTTGAGGTTCTGTCTCCCTCTCCCTTTGCCCCACCCCTGCTTGTTCTCTCTCTCTCTCTCTCAATAATAAATATTTAAAAAATAAAAAAAAAAAAAAGAAAAAANCCGACTAAGCCACCCAGGCGCCCCCCATGTTGCTGCTTCTAATGCTCTATGCAACTTGCTCTCGCCCCAAATCCCGCCAGAAGGGTGGCCCACTCCAATCCATGCTCTGTTTTCCGTTGGATAAAGAGTGTCAGACTTGTTATTAAACCGTATTACTTTTGTTATTTGACAGCCTTCATAGAATTCCTGTGAAGTGGGGATTTTCAACCTCCTTCTCAGGGAAGGCAGCTACACGTCAAGAAAAGCTGTGAGGTTGCGCTCCCCGCTTTGTCGTGCTGCTGCCCGTGATATCCTGGCACTTGGCCGGCAACGAGGGTGTGTTCACAGGTGTGCAAAGCTTCATCTACCTGGGGGAAGCCTCTAAACCAGCAGTTAAGCTGTGATATGTACCCCTGAAAACACAATTCAAGGTAGAATTGTATTCCTCTGAAAAGAATATGAGCAAAGCACTATATCATTTCAGAGTAGGGAGAGGTTCCTTTTGATGGAAGGAACATCTAGGCTGGTTGGTGAAAGTCATGGTCCTTGGTATCACAGGGCCTGGGCTGAATCAGCTTCACTATTTCGTGGCTGCTGACATTGGACAAATTATTTAACCTCTCTAAGCTTTAGATTCCTCATCTGTAAAACTAGGTATGTTGTATTTCCTGCATTTCCATGGGGATTAAATGAGATAGTCCATGTAACTCATGGGGACGAGGCAGAGTGAGGACTCAAAAAATGGTGGTAATTGTTGGAACACTCTGCATGTTTGGGATTTTGACAGCTAGGGATGGGGCAGATGATGACATTTCTGTCTTTCTTTTCTTTTCTTTTCTTTTCTTTTTTTCTCCCAAGTGTGATGGAAAGAATTTTAAGAAGGGGTAAGCAGGTTGTATTTACATCTTATATAAATCACTTTCTGACATTTTCTGCTTCATAGTCCTAAAATTGCACTGTGTGGTGCAAGTTGCTTGCAAAGAAGGTAATTACCAAGATAGTTTACAGTTTGACCAGTGCATTACAAAGCACTATTACCTCTTCTCCACAACAGTTCAGGCAGATATCGTTGTCTCCTATTAATAGAAGAGAAAATAGAAGCCCAAGAAGAAAAATAACTTGTTTCTGGTCACACTTTTAGTAGTGAGACCAGATTCCTTCCTTTTTCTGATTCTTGCTCAAGACGTCTTCCTTGAGACCATCCTATGTCTCTAACTTTTGCCTAACATTCTCAGTACGCTAGGCATTGCTTCAAGCACGTTATACGTTTTAAGTCAATTAGACTGCACCGCATTTCCTTGAAGTTGGTACTTTCACTATCCTATAGGTGAAAGAGTTGAGGACAGGGAAGGTGAGTAACCTGCCCAGGATTTCTCAGCACGTGCAGGACCTCTGCTGGGCACCGTTCCCATGAGATTATGCATCCCCTGGTTGTGTGCTCTGTGACCTCCAGTTTCTCTCCTTCGATTCCTTCCACCTTGTTCCAAACTGAATAAGAACCAGCCTGAGGTGAACAGGTCGTCAGTAGGTGTCTGCAACAGCAGCCAGCTCCCTCAGCAACGAGACAAGAGCAGCGAGTATTTGAATTGCTCTGTTGCACACTCTCCAGGCTCCCTGTGATCAGAAGAGATGTGGCTTAGCCGAGAGGCTATGCAACCGAGAGGTGCTGGGGCAGCTGGGGTGGGGCGATCATAGGATCTGAAGTAAACAGACCCGGGATGAAGACCAGTGCAGCCGTGGGCACTTGCTCTTCTGGAACCCTAACAAATCGTTGACATTTTGAGAGGGGTCATAATTGCTATGTCTGAAGTAACCTGGGAGTGATATGAGCATTTTCCCACCTGCCTCACACATTGTTCTCAGGATAAAATAAAGCAGTGTATGAATATGCAATGTGAGGACTACAGTGTATATAAATAGGAGACACCAAAGGCCTGCAACTATTTTTAATATCAAATATAATCCTGATTTGTGTCGTTGTCTAGAATGACTAGTAGAGATATTTTGTTTCTATAACCGAGCCCAGATTACATCTTTGGACACCAACCTTCTATTAACCCACCTTGATTTTTTAATCCATTGAATTCTTTTCACTTCCACTTCTTCTAATGATTGCATCACATTACTCATCTGAGGAGAGAATCTGAGCCCACGGGTCTCATCAGCTTAACACCTTTGTCCAAAGAATAAAGAGGAGACACTTTCCCGGTTTGTACCATTAACTGATAACTATAGTCAATGTGGGCCCCTCACCAGGTTAGGGTATAGGATGAGGCCATGTTCATTTGTTGCTCAGATTAGTATATTTCATCCAGTTTCCTCTTTCCCTGTGGTGCTCCATGAAAAAACCAAGACCCTTAGAAACAGTCCAAAGAGCTTTGTCTCCATAGATACACTTTACAAAGGAAGAAACTAGAACATCTGCTCAAATGGCAGAAGAGCCCCTTTCTCTGCTGCTGTTGCTGCCACGAACAGCAAACACCGCAAGTTTAGGAGCTGATATCCTGCCTGTTGACAAGCTGCTCTGTCAAGATGGGAATGGGGTCACTGGTGGTTTCTCGGCGTGACCATCCGGGAGGGGAGGGGAGCGGCTTGCCCCAGGACGCCCGAGCCTCCGGGGTGAAAGCCTCGCGCAAGCAGCAGTCTCAGTTCTCACACCCACAGCGCTAGCCTGGGCCCGCAGTATTTCTAGAGCCACCATCAGAAGGGAATTGAGCCTTGGCCACTTTGGGGGCCTCGGGCCAGTCCTCCTCCCCAGCAATCCTGGTACCAGAGTTTAGTCACCAGTTTCGGACTCTCCTTTCCTTCTGATGACTTTCCTCCTCAGGGCCATTGTGTGTCTCCTGCAGCCTTGTGCAAGGGCCATCACACTACAGCCCATGGGTCACATCACTCTGCTGCTGTGTTCGTAAATAAAGTTTTTCTGGAATGCAGCCATGCTCCTTCGCTTACATATCTTCTATGGCTGCTTTCACACCGAAGCGTGGACGACCTACGGTGACACCCTGTGGCCTGCAAAGCCTACGATGTTCACTACCTGGCCCTTTGTGGCAGAAAATATGTTCAGACGCCTGAGGCCATCAAACATGTCGTAGTGACACTGATTATGACGGTAAAATGTTCTTCTCCTACAAGGTTCTGTAGTCAAATAAATGGAATTTGTAAATGAACGCATGTGTGGGGGGTAGCACCAGGCATCAGAGCAGCTGCACCCCAGGTTCTTGTCAAAGCACCACCGCCGATTCCTGTATACTCTCTCCCCAGTGCAATGGTCTTCCCCCCAGAACAAAGAAGATGAGCTCTAAGTTGATTTGAGATCTCCACTTCCAGAAAAAGAAATAGGTAGCAAGTTTTAAATACAGAACAGTTGGGGCGCCTGGGTGGCTCAGTCGGTTAAGCGTCCGACTTTGGCTCAGGTCATGATCTCACCGTTCGTGGGTTCGAGCCCCGCGTCGGGCTCTGTGCTGACAGCTCAGAGCCTGGAGCCTGCTTCCGATTCTGTGTGTCTCTCTCTCCAACCCTCCCCTGCTCACGCTGTCTCTGTCTCTTTCTCAGAAATAAATAAAAAACATTAAAAAATAAATAAATAAAATTTAAAAAATAAAAAAAAAGAAAATACAGAACAGCCTGAGTCCCCAGTATCCCAGACACGCTCCCGGGGATAGGAGATGCCACGATCGGGAACAGCCAGTGGCTTCTCACAACACGTAAGTGCTAGTACTCGGAGTGGCAGTCGTCACGCCAGGTGCCTTTTGGGCCACCGAAAGATAAAGTGACACGGAATCAAACTGTTTTGAAAGATTTTGTGAACGGTAATCTTTATCTTGAAAAAGATTCATGAGAAAAGCGCTAGAGTCATGTTGACCCAACTAATTAAAAATGAGAAGATTCACAATATAGTTTGGCTTTTCCTCTGTCGCTTCAAGAGCCTTGTTGTACAACAGCCTGGGCTAAACATGCTGTGTCAATCTTATCTTTTACGTTCCCTGGGTGTTTGCTTCTGAGATTCTGCAACAACCCTGTCATTATTTTAAATATTTTTGCCTGTAAATTTCAGAATACTTGATCTGATTTTAATAGGATCCATGTGTGAAATCCTTTATTTTTTTTTTTCATCTATCGTTCTGATTCTTTCTGCTCTTTAGTACAGCACAGCTTGGTAGCACTAGGTACGTCTTGTTGAAAGTATGTCCATAAATATGTCCCTTGCAGCATGGAACAGCTTGTTAAATTGGCAGTCCTCAGCAGTTTGCCTAGAAAAGTTTGCCTCACTTGCGATAGTCCAAATGTAGGGCAGAACACAGCGTAACTTTTTATCTAATTTTACCAATTGACATATTCTTCAGATTTTTAACTACGTCGTGTCTTTTCCTTACAGTGCCAACACCTGACTTTAAAGTGGCTCAATGTTCTCGCAATTGCCAAATGTGGTTAGGGAAATTACCTTTTATTACTGGGTGCTAATTTGGGGAGAAATTAAAGAAAATAATATGATAATTTAAAACAGGATGCTAAATACACTGTGGGAAATGCATTCTGATAGGCTGCGGCCACTGATTTCTAGTCCTGAGGTGGGATTGGTGCTATTCTTCATTATGGCAAGGGTGGAACTCACAATTTTTCATCGTTCAAAAAGATATCCTTTAGTGCTACACAATATTTAATGATAACCCCCCCCTCTTTTCTTTTGAGAGAGAGGGCAAGTGGGGGAGAGGGGCAGAGAGAGAGAGAGAAAGGGACAGGAAACCTTAAACAGGCTTCATGCTCAGTGCAGAGCCTGACACAGGGCTCGATCCCACAACCCTGGGTCACAACCTGAGCCCAAATCAAGAGTCAGGCACTCAACCAACTGAACCACTCAGGTGCCCCTAAGATATCCCATTATTGATGCTGATATACTTCGGTGTTTTATTGATATACTCTGACTTTCATCTCTGTCTGGTTAGGATCCTGTTAGAACCAGGAGTGACAAATATAGAAGGACTTTCAATCCATAATTTCACGTCACAGGATGAGACTTCAGTGCTGCAGCCCTTTGCCTGCACCGCTGTGAGAGGAGGCCAGGCTCTCTCCCTCCCTAAGTCTGCAGACCTTGGTCAGGCAGCACCGTCTATGTCCTCAGGCCTCAGAACGCCAGAAAAACTCCCTTGTCGGCTTCTAATTGCACTATTTGAAATGTACCAAACCTTCTCCTACAGGGGTGCGGGGGTGGGGGGGACAGCACAACAGAACAAGACCAAACAAAGCACATATCTGAATGTGGCGCCGTGAAGGGACCCACGGCTTTATGTTCAGTGACCCTGTGGCCCTCAGTGCTTTCAGGAAGTGGCCTGAAGAGAATGCACTTTCCATGCTTAGTCCCTGACTACAGATTTCATCACCCAGGAGAGCATTTGCCTGTTTATGAAGAATCTATTAGAAAATATCACTCTAGGAGCAATTCTTAAAGAAAGCCTTCTTAGAAATCCAAAGTGGACTTCTTCCCAAAATGACACACACCTTCCCTCCTCCTCCTCCTCCTTTTAATGTTTATTTATTTTTGAGAGCGAGGGAGAGCATGAGCAGGGGAGGGGCAGAGGGAGAGGGGGGCAGAGGATCCAAAGCAGGCTCTGTGCTGACAGCAGAGAGCCTACTGCAGGGCTTGAACTCACCAACCATGAGATCATGACCTGAGCCCAAGTTGGACGCTGAACTGACTGAGCCCCCCGGCGCCCCTCCACCTTTTGAAACATGCTTTCCCACCTGAGGTGAGTAAGGACCACTGCACTTAGATCATTTTAGTTTTACTAAAATTATGTGAGACGTAGAATCACCTCTGATTTGCAGAGTTGAACATGTTTATGCCACACCTCTCTCAAGGTTAGGAGACAGAGTCTGAAGTTCTGTCTCAGTGTTTCTTAAAAGTGGGGGGTTGGAGTCTTACTGACTTCAGAATCATCTTGGGTAGAAATTTCAAGTGCACATTGCTGGGATTCACTTTTAACTCCCTGAATCAGAGCCTCTAAGGTAGGATTGAGGTAATTCTGATGCGCATGAAAAATCTGAGATCATCACATCTATTGTCCTGCACTTAGCTGGTATTCAATACATTTGTGTGTGTGTGTGAAGGGAATAAAAATATTCCAAGGAAAATTCTTTAAAAATATTCAAATATAGTACTGTTTACAAAAATTAAATGTCCTTCAGGCTTTGTGCTGATTTAACCACGTTAAAACTGTGACCAAAGACATTCTAAACTGTGGAACTGTGGTTGATAATTGAAAGAGAAAATCTCTTGGCGTCTTGAAGAATATTTTCTAATACTCTTGGAGGGGTCTGTAAAGCACATTTAAAATAGCTATCCTGGATCACTTTACTCTTTTTTTTAATTAGAAAAATTTAATTATTGCCAAAAGCTATTTGCTGGAATTATATAAAAATGTTTACAGATGCCTTAGGAAGAAAACAGCAGAATGTGGAACTAATTGTGTTGATTCAAGATAATTATGAAACACAAATGACCATTACTTACAACAAGTCCCCTGACAGCAAAGGATTGACTCCAGGGATCAGGCTCAAATGAAGGAAAAAATAATAATAGTAATAAAAGAGTGGTGATATATTTATGTGGTAATAATCAAACTAGAAAATGTGCCCTTCGCCCAGGTTAGTAAAGGTCTTTAGCGACATTTCAGTTTTTCAATTACACAAGCTCTATTGTTACTAAGTAAAGCTTCCCCCCGCCCGCATCCCCTAACTTCAAAAGAGTGTCTTGTTGTTAAAAACCTGGACTTCCCAACACACTGACTCTTGGGAATATGAGGTGAATGAATTCCATTTCCTGACTTTCCCTTATGGTGGAAAGTGACATGTTTGGGTTTGAAATATTTTCCTTTCCTTTCTCTCCTACATGGTCAGTGAGATTTCAGGCCAGGATTGCAAGTAGGCGCCCAGAAGAGACCTTCTGGATGCTGCAAGATGTCTTGGCACAAAACACCTGAGCCACTATCATCAGGGTGCTTGCAGGTGCCCCCCGACCTCTGTGGACTCCTTGCTCTATTGTGATTTGATCATGCTGTGTTTACACTAAAAGGTAGAATTAAAAACATAGAAAAGGGCAGAAACTCCTAGTGGGAATCACCACCAGCATGAAATGTTAGAGGGTCAAACATGATTTTGAGTCTCCTACTGAACAATAACATCTGGGAAAGAGACTAACACATTTGTAGGAAAATAGTTTCAATCTTCTATTACTAACCAAGTAGTATCACTACACAAGCTGTAAGTCAACATGTAAGTCCCCGGATCAACAATGTGTAAGAGAAATAGACAGATGCAATTAAAATGTACTACTAGCTTCTTCAAAAAAGTAGAGAGAAACAGGTGAAAGCAATTTAGTATTTTCTTTAATCCATTATTTCCAGAATACCATTTTAACATTTAATGACTACAAAGATTGTTAATGATGTATCTGACATTCTTTAATCATACTAGGTCTTCACATGTCACTTTGAATTGGGCAGATTTCAAGTGTCCGGTGGCCACATGTGGGTAGTGGCTGCCATCTTGGACAGGTTAGCCCTGGAATGATAATCCTCCACCCACAAATTAGTTCTCTAAGAGGGGCTCTTTTGAAGGCTGGATTATTTCAAAGGCTGTAAAATGTTGTCATTTCTATGGGATCTTGAGACAAGTATGTGTCGGCGAATGACCAGGAGTGAAAGTGGGAAATGTGCTTCCTGTTGATGTATTTGAAAGTGACCCTTGGGTTTTCTCAGACTGCGAAGGCTGACCTTTCCCAAACCCGTTACTTGTCCCGTGGCTGCATTTACTCGGTTGGGCTGCCGGACACCGTAGTTTGCCCCGTGCTGCGGCTCTGCTGGACTGTTGGACTCCCGGATGCTACTGTAAGATCTCTTTACTCTCTGCTAGGGGCTCTCTTACTCCAGCTTGCTGGCTAGCAACTGCTTATGCCTCCTCCGTCAAAGATGCTGAGCCAGTGGACTGGTCTGATTCTAGGCTTTCTCTATTGGCTGGTAACTGGACAGACATCTCAAGGAGCCAGACGTGATGTTCATGACAAATGTAAGTCTAATAGGCAGAGTGAAGGTTGAGCAACACTGCGACTCAGTGTTTAGACTTAATCTCGACCTGGAGTGTTACACATCAATAATATATCATTGCCTTAGAAATGTATCTGCTTTCTTGAACTGTTTTAGTTTATTTCTGTTTTTTCAAGTTCAGAAATTTGATAATTATACATCCTATAATTCATGATACCATATCATTGGTTTGCACAGGCTTCTCTCAATCAACTGGCTGACTCACTTGTATGTCACCTATCTCTCTATCATCTATCCATCCATCTTTTTATCAACCCATCTCATTTGATTCCCATTTCTCAACTTTTGTCCATCCGGTTCTTTCTCCTATCACAGTCATATTAATGTGCTTAATGGTATCTTTTGGTTTTAATGTTTTTATAAGACATTTGTCCATACATTCTAGTTTATTCAAATATCATTATGTTAATCAGATTATTCTATTTTCTTTTTATAATTATAGCCTATTGTTTCTAAGACCTATCCATATAGCTGTGTAAACACCCGGCTATTTGTTTCTAATTGCTGCAGAATACTTTCTACTTGACATCTACCATATTTTACCTGTCCGCCAGTGATAGAATCCATGATTGCCTCACACCATGACAAACAACACTATGATAAATATCATGGAGGATTCCTCTCCCCCCAACTGTAGGGAAATATTTTTGAGAATTGTATTCAGAAAATGTACTATTTGTCATAGGGAACATTTAATTTAACTAAGTACTATCAAGTTGTTTCCAGAATGTCTGCACTAGTCTATGCTTAAATTGGCAGGCAAATGAAGATTTTGATATACCCATATGCCCAACAGTAGGCATTATTCAGCTTTGCAATTTTAATCAACCTAATGGGTTTCTTGAACTTCTTTATGCTATCATGTCAAAGTGTAGGGTAAAACATAAAATTGGGAAGCAAAAGTAGGTGATAAAATCTAGTTTTTTATTCCTTTTGAGAACATTTGACCACATGCTCGTTGATACAGGCCTAGAGGCAATAAAGTCACTATGTTGACTAAAAGTGGTGAGACTGGGAATCCTTGTTTTGTTCCCGATTTTAGAGGAAAAACCTTAAGCTTTTCACCATTGAGGATAATATTAGCTGTGGGTATGTCATAAACGGGCTTTATTTTGCTGAGGTACATTCTCTCCATGCCCACTTTGTTGAGAATTTTTAATCACAAATAGATACTGAATATTGTCTAATGCTTTTTCTGTATATACTGAGATGATCATGTGATTTTTATCCTTCATTTTGTTAATGTGGATCAACAAAATGACGATTTTGGCGATTAATTTGTAGATGTTAAACCATCCTTGCATCCCTGAATTAAGTTCTGCTTGATCATGCTGTATGATCGTTTTAATTTAATGTATAGGTGAATTCGGTTTGCAAATATTTTGTTGATGATTTTTGCATCTGTGTTCATCAGGGATATTGTCCTGTAAGTCTTGTGGTATTTTGCCTGGTTTTGGCATCAGGGTAATGCTGGCCTTATAGAATGAATTTGGAAGTGTTCTCCCCTCTTCAGTTTTTTTGGCAGAATGAAAAAGGTAGGTGTTAAATCTTTGAATGTTTGGTAGAATTCACTAGTCTGATTCTAGACGTTGTTTCTTAGGAGGCTTTTGATTACTGATTCAATCTTCTTGCTAGTAATCAGCCTATTCAAATTTTCTGTTTCTTCCTGACTCAGTCCTGGAAGATTGTATGTTTCTAGGAGTTTATCCATTTCTTCTGGGTTGTTCAGTTTGTTGGCATAAAATTGTTTGCTTATGACCTTTTGTATGCCTGTGATATCAATTGTAACTTCTCTTTCATTCTGATTTTATTTGAGCCTTCTCTCTCTCTCCCTTCTTTTTCTTGGTGAGTCTACCTAAAGGTTTGTCAATTTAGTTAATCTATTCAAGGAACCAGATTTTAGTTTCATTGCTCTTTTCTATTGTCTTTTTGGTCTCTTATTTCTATTCTGATCTTTAATGTTTCTTTCCTTCTCTAACTTTGGGCTTCATTTATTTACTCTTCCTTTTCTAGTTTTTTTAGGTGTAAATTTAGATTGTTTAGGTTTCTCTTATTTATTGAGCTAGGCTGGTATTGCTACGAACTTGCTTCTTAGAATGACTTTCGCTGTATCCCATAGATTTTGGTATGTCACATTTCTGTTTTTATTTGTTTCTAAATATTTTCAAATTTCTCCTTTTATTTTGTTGATGATCCAGTGGCTGTGCAGTTGCATGTTGTTTAATATTCAGGTTTCTCTTTCCTCCCCCCCCCCCAGTTTTCTTCTTTCTCCATTTAGATCTGTTAGTATTTGCTTTCTACATTTTGATGGTTCTATGTTGGGTGCATATATATTTACAAATGTTGTCTCTTCTTGCTAGATTGGCCCCTTTATAATTATGTAATGCCATCCATTGTCTCTTATTACAGTCTTTGTTTTACTTTACAAACAAAGTTTATTTACAGACAAAGTTTATTTTGTCTGATATAAGTATAGCTACATCCGCTTTCTTTTCATTTTCTTCGCATGGAATATATTTTTTTCAACCCTTCACTTTCAGTCTGTGTGTGTCTTTAAATCTGACGTGAGTCTCTTATAGGCAGCAGTCTTGTTTCGTTATCCATTCAGTCACAGCCTTTGGAAAATGTTGTCCATTTACATTTAAAGCTTTTAGTAGTTAGTGATAGGTATGTCCTTATTGACATCTTAAAACATTGTTTTACGGCCGTTTTTGTAGTTCCTCTCTTCCTTTCTTCTTTCTCTCTCTCTTCTTCTTTCATCTCTCGTGGTATGATGTTTCTTTAGTCTTTTGTTAAGATTCCTTTCTCAGTTTCTTTTGTGTACTTACTGTAAGTTTTTGATTTGTGGCTACTGTGAGGTTCACATGTAACAACAGCCTATGTATATATAACAGTCTATTTAAGTTGATAGCAACTTAAATTTGAACACATTCCAAACTCTACATTTTTACTCTCCCCACCCTCATATTTTATATTTTTGGTGTCACATTTTACTTCTTAATCAACAGCCTGGTTCGTTCTTGATATGTCCCTGTTGTTGAGGGTGTGCCAAGACCCGTCTGCGCCCCAAGGGGTGGAACCTCATTTAACACCTAGTTTCAGGCTGATGAGAAGCCAGAGCCCCAGGCAGCAGCTTTTAAAATATGCAAATATATACGGTCCTATGGGACCACAGTTGTAAACCTTGTTGGCCTGCAGACCAGGAGATCCGGAGGTTGCCCCTGGGTGATAGTTGCCAACATTGGAGCTCCAAGTGTTTGTGTAAGCTCCTTTTGGAGAGGTACTGGCCAAGGGAGTGCGCCACGATGGTGTCACTCTCTTCACGCTCCTGACGTCCCTCCTTAACCTCTAGGGGTGTGCGAAAACTGAATCCTTGCTCTTTAGTCTGAAGGTACAGGATAAAAACAGTAGGCCTTTTTCAAGCGAAGTCTGGGGTTGTGTTTCAGTTTGCTGTCTGTGCAGTGCCTTGCGGGGGTGGCCTGCCTGCCAAGACTCTCCTTCTGGTTGTTACAGTCTCTTGGAGCTCAGGAACTCCAGCCCCCTGGCCACAGGGCCAGGCGAACAGTGGCATCCCCTGTGTGCTTTGTGTGGACGAGCCGTCTTCAGTAGGGCAGCCGGAAGTGTAGGAGGTGGGGCACGCTCACTGGCTTCGGCAACGGCCGTGGGGACACGTCTTGACTGTTTGGCCTGGGGCTTCAGCAGCGCCTTGACCGTGGGTATATGCTTGCCCCAGGGGAGAGGCTGAAGAATGCCATGCTGCTCCCGCCAGCCAGCCCCAGCCGGGGCGCCGGATGAGTGTTGCAACTGCCCATCACACCAATGTAGCAAGGGGCTGGGAGAATGCTGTTAGGATGACTGGTGCTCACTTGCCCCAGCCAGAGAGCGGGGTGTCACCGCAACTGCCTCCACGCTCTGGCCTCGGCAAGGCAGCCGAGCTGTCGCCACCACTCATCCCCTTCCTGACTTGGCAAGGCAGCAGGAGGATGCTGTACCCCGGCACTAGTGGGGTAGGTGGGGAGCAAACAAATGGCATCCACCAGGGCTTCTCTCCCAACTGCCCTCTGCCCCTCCAGCAGACTCCCCCAGACCCGAAAATGAATCTCCTTTATACACAGTTGAGGCACTTTTCAAATCAGTGTTGTTTGTTTGTTCGTTTGTTTGTTTTACCAGGTCCTAGGGTGAGTGAGACTACCCACGAGCTACTTAGCAAGAGAACCTGAGTTTTTACAGCAGTTTGCATCCCTTGGACATTAGCCGCGTTGATTTTCTTTTCTTTTCTTTTCTTTTAAATGTTTTATTTATTTCTAGGAGAGAGAGAGAGACAGCATGAGCAGGGGAGGGTCAGAGAGAGAGGGAGTCACAGACTGAAACAGGCTCCAGGCTCTGAGCTGTCAGCACAGAGCCCGATGCGGGGCTCGAACCCACGAACTGCGAGATCATGACCTGAGCGAAAGTTGGACACTTAACCGACTAAGCCACCCAGGCGCCCCTCGCGTTGATTTTCTAAGCCAGACATTTTTTGAGGCTTATCTCTCTGGTGTAGATCCCAAATGTTCCGGTGTCTGATTTGGGGGCCTGACCCCTCAGTCCTCTGGGAGAAGTGCCAGACTGTGAGATCCCTCTTTACTCTGTATCGAGCTAGGTCTTTTGGTGGGACTGTGTCTCTACCTCTTCTACTCATCTCGATGTAGTCCTTTCTTCTTTGTGGAGAAGCAGTTGAATTAGATTCCAGAGGGAAATGAGCAGTATGTAGCTGTGGATTGGATATGTCCATGGGAGGAAGTGAGTTCAGAATCTTGCATGTTGCCATCTTGAATCCCACTTCTCACTCATCATTTTAAATAGCTTCCTTATGTCCAGACACTTAACGAACTTTCAGTAAACATTTGTTGAGTGAACAAATGAGTAAATGAATGGCAAAAGAGAGGGCTATTAACTTGCATGCCGTGTAAAGGCAAGTGTGTCTGTCATCCTGGAATGTGAATGACAGTGATTATGAGAAGGTGAGAACAGGATCTCAAGACAGTAAATTCGAGGATATGTACAGAACAAAAAACATTACAAATGGCACAATTTGTACACATATTCTCTCAGAAATTTATTCATAATTGGGTTCATTGTAAAATAATTTCAGAAATTATCTTACACGGTTGGTAAACACTACTCTTTGGAATCTTAAGAAGGCCCTTACCATTTGAACAAAAGCACAAGGTCATTCTATAATTTGCTACCAGTATGGGATTCATCTTAGTGCGCTCACTCCTCAACTGCACACCTCACCGACTGAGAACTATTCTGTCTTCCAGTCCATTCTTTTACGCCTTACAAGAGAATATGCAGTAAATTCTAAAGCTTCCCTTCTGACTTTGGGCCACTGTCAGTCCCGAAGCTGTAATGGGGTGTGTGCTTCTCAAGGCCTAAGCTTTGGTCCTGCCCTTCAGTCAGGCATTAGCTCATCACCAGCTTAGGGTGCCGGGGGAAATTTCACAGTCAAAGGTAGATTGGTTAAAGCTAGTAAGAGTCTAAAAATCCATGAAGATAATAGATAATGTATGTAGCAAGTCAAAATTGCAGAAGTCATTACCACTGAGTATTCAGGAAGAAAGAGCTAGAGCTAAGCACATGGGTCAGAGGTGTGAGACGGTTGCCTACCTTAGTAACAATAAAGGGCCAGAAATACTAGATTGTGCCAGATGTTTGACATTACGGAAAGATGTTGAAGTTAGAACCTCTGAAAGCTTTGCTCACACAGGTTGGCGGGTTCTGGGGTGAGCGGTCAGCTGGCTGAGGGTGTGGCTAGTTGTGCTGGGGCCAGAAGCTCTTTGCCACATGTCTTACCTCCGCATATTTTTGGCAAACCTAGAACCATCCCACCTCCATTCAGGCAAAAATAGAGAAGGTCAAGAGAAGGTTTCTTCGCATGCTTCCCCTCCACTGTCTGGTTACTGAGCACCCAGTTTCTGCAGGTTCATTGGAAAAGTCAACAAGTGAGGCCACACTACAGCCCAAACAGCAAAAAGCCGAATGAGCCGATCTAGTCTTTCTGTCCCTTCCCAGACTGCGGCACTGACCCTGGGGCTGCACTCAGCCTGCGAGAGGTCTTCTTCCTTTGCCTCCTTTCCTCACATGGAGTGGAATTAAGGGATAATACGTACTTTCTGCTTTTGTGGTTTAGCCAATACTTTAATGAGATCAGACCCCTTTGACTCTTGTTAAATTAGTAAATGAAAAAGTAGCTGAGTGGCAAGTCAATCTCTTGCAGCAGTTTTGCCCTTCTAGCAGATATTAGTTAAGGGCTGTAGGGGCAGCAGACGATTTTCTTTAAAAAAATTTTTTTTTGTTTAATATTTATTTTTGAGAGAGAGAGAGAGAGAGACCGAGTGTGTGTAAGTGGGGGAAGGGTAGAGAGAGAGAGAGGGAGATACAGAATCCGAAGCAGTCTCCTGCCTGCTGGGGTGACTTTCATAAGCAACTGACCCAGGAAATGTTCCCGGCAAACAAATTCACAGCACATTTTGGGCTACAGATATTATAAACTTATGATTGGGATGACATGTCTGTTTTCCAGTTAAAAGTATGTGGTCAAGGGGCGCCTGAGTGGTTCAGTTGGTTGAGCATCTGACTTCAGCTCAGGTCATGATCTCACGGTTCGTGGGTTCGAGCCCCACGTGAGGCTCTGTGCCGACAGCTCAGAGCCTGGAGCCTGCTTTGGATTCTGTGTCTCCCTCTCTCTCTGACCCTCCCCTGCTCATGCTCTGTCTCTCTCTGTCTCAAAAAGAAGTAAAAACTATAAAAAAAAGAAATGGAGAAGAGTATTAAACCATATTTAAGAATAATAATTTTTAAAAGGTAAGTGATCAAATGCCTTAAGCAAATAAGCCAATTGGTTTAATTTTTTTTTTTTTACTTTTTGTTTTCTTTGGGCAGCAAAAGAGTGACCACCATCCTCCCCTAACAACCTGCCTCACCATCTTATTGTTATTATTTAAATTTGGTACGTAATGATAAAGCAGCATCCAGGCATCTCATTCCATTTGACGTAAAACTCCCTGGCGTTCTAAATGCGGTAACAGTTTCCAGCGTGTCGTCCTCTGACTGGGACTTTAACGAAAGGATGTTCCTTTTCCTGTTGTTGTTGTTTTTCAATTTGTTTGTGTGATTCTGTGAAAATATTTAGCCATTTTCAGCTTCTGAGATAGTTTTCCAACTATAAAATAAATATCTGGTGTCAAGCATTTCTGCTTCAGAATGAAATGAGAAGCAAAAGGCAGTATCCATTAATTTATAATTAAACTGGTCAGGAAAAGGGAAGCACATGCTAGCAGATCGGTCCTTGGTGACGGACACGCTCTCTGCCACAGAGCACCGCTGGAGGATGATTTATCAGTTTTCCTAATGTCCCTCATTCTCGTTTCAGCCGAGAAGGTCACCCACAAAAGGCAGAATCCAGAAAAGAGGCGACACAGTTTGACTTTGGGTGGCTGCCTTTTTTTTCCTTCTTTCACTTAAATTTCAGTATTTACAGCTTACCAGTCTTAAATTTGACACTCAGCAGACATAAACTGTATTCTTGAGAGGATTAAAGGATTATTCACTCGCTAGCTTAATCAGATTAATCAGAGGTTTTGAACAAGATATCTAATGCCATTCACAAGATGAGACGTGTGATCACTGCCTGCTCGTTGAACTGGGCTTGAGCAGACACGCGCGTGCACCCACACAAGCATGCACACGCGCACACACTCATGTGCCCACAAACACATAGACATGCGTACATCTGTTTCACACACTCTGATATTATTATTTAAAAACACTTGTTTTTAAAGACAATTTTTTTTAAGTTTATTTATTTTCGAGAGAGACAGAGCATGAGTGGAAGAGAGGCAGAGAGAGAGGGAGACACAGATTCGGAAGCAGCTCCAGGCTCTGAGCTGTCAGCACAGAGCCCGACGCGGGGCTCGAACCCACAAACCGTGAGATCATGACCTGAGCCGAAGTCAGACACTTACCTGCCTGAACCACCCAGGCGCCCCCAAAATACTTGTTTTTTAATCATAATCAGGTAGCTTCTAAGGCTTACTTTATCTAATGAGAGAAAGAGAAAAGAAAAGGTTATCTGCCTGCATGTTTTCTCATGCTACTTAGATTTGAATTACTTTGTTCCTTCGAGGTTGAATTTATTTTTAGAACTGCCTTTTTATTGTCGTATCATTCTCTAAGAGAATCTCTGGAACTTTTACAGGAAAAACAACGATTTCCATTTTTTACATCCATATGAAATCACCCTTGAAATCTGAATATTACTGAATTAAGGTACAATGCAAGAGTAAAAAATACTCTGAACATAGATTTATTTGTTATTAATAAACAACAATAATTCTTGTTTTTCCATTCCGATTGGGAGCTTAAATTCTACTTTACATTGATTTTAATAAGCTCTTTTCTGCAAGAACAGGAGGCAGCAAAGACCCTGGGCGCTGCACACATATTAAATCAGGACGGGCACCGACGACCCCGTTGTAGGGACTCTTATTGTAAAGCAGCCGGAGTTAAGCAGATTTTGCTGGATTTACTTTCATTTGGGTCTTATGCTCTTTGGGGGATAGAGAATGTAATATCGGAAGTACTCTCGAAGATAGGAAGAAGCAGAATTACAACGTGAGCCCTATTCATCCGCTGTGTGCATCAAAATCACCTGATCCAGGGACTCCCGAGGCCCCGGAAGCAGAGTTTAGATACAGCCCCGTGTTGGCCCCGCGGTTCAGGAGGCAGTGGGTTTTGATGTTCTTGCTTCCCAACTAGAATCATGTCTCTGACGGTTATACAATTATTACAGAATCTTCACTCATCGGCTCATTAATGTTTGGTGGTGATGCTGTCTCCATATAGAATATGAATACCTGATATTTAAGCTTGTATTTATTGTGTCTTCGATGTTCCCAGTCCTTTCACAGATGACAGCAACCCTGTGAAATAAAAAGGCCTTACAATTCCTATTCTCTCGCCACAGAGAGAAAAAGTGCTTTATCCAAGGTTAGGCAGTAGAATTAGGACCAATGTCCACGTCTTTTAGTTTCGAGTCCAAAACAACGTCCCTCTTTCTGCTGTTGGGGTCTGTCCCCGGCGGCGGTGGGTTTCCATGGCTCCGGCTCCACCTCCCCTGCCCGATGAACGTGTGTGTCTGTGTGTATCTGTGTGTCTGTGTGTGAGATGGGACACAGCTTTGTAAGTTTATAGGTACAGTTTGCAGCAATGAAATAAAATAAACAATAGTTCCAACTTAGCAAACGCTGGAAACCAAAAACAGCCAATAAAAGTGAACAATGAATTTTGGTCAGTTTCCTGGGCTTCTGAGCCGCAATAAGATGTTATTGCTACGCCACAGCCAAAAGTTAGCAAAGGATGAAATCATGAGCCTCTATTTCACGGCCGTCAGAGCAGTCGGAAGGCTGGCTAGCTTTTATAGTGTTTACGACTCGCCGGGCCCATTACCTATATTATCTCATCTAATCCTGAGGTAGGTTCCTCAGTGTCATCCCCTTTTTCAGGTGGAGAAACTGGAATGTAAGTCACGTGCACAAGGTCACGGGGCTACCAAGTGGCAGGTGGAGCCTCGAGCTGGTGGACACAGGACGTCTCTCGTTCAGCACCATGCCCACTTCCCTGGCATCAAAGCTGCATTTGCAATTCTGGCTGCTTTACAACATGTGATTTCTCCACTGACACCTAATAATCTTCATTATTGCACCGTGTATGCATTTGCAGTCCTTTTAACAACAACGGTGACGTTTATTCTGCTTTCACTTCAGTCATAGCGTGCTCTGAGGGCTGAGTGCACGCCAGATACACGTGAGATGTTTTCCCATTCATCTCAGTTAATCCTCACTTGGGAGATTGGAATTGTTTTGCTCGTTGGCAGATAGCGGATGTGAAACTGGGAGAAAGGAAGCAGCCCGCCCAAGTACAAGGCCAAGTAAAAAGGCTGCGATTCAGCCCCAGCCTGATTCCATGCCCTCTTGGCCTCTCCCTGCACCTGAGCGCCGTCGGGGGCACGCAGGTGGGGGCAGCGCACCGAGCTTCTCCGCCCAGCCTTGCTGGAAGGGGCATAACCAGCGCACAAAGTAAAGACACCCCAGGTTTGCAGAACTACCTTCTCCCCACGCGGGGGCCAGGAAGCCTTCCTCTGTCTTAGCGTGTTTCATTGACACTAAGTAATCAAGCCCAGTTTGCCTTTCCTTTTCCTGGGCCCCGGCAACCTTTTTCACTTTATAAAACTACATTTTTATTTTTAATCAAGTGCACTACATTATTTCTGATTCTCTTCTTTCCTTTTGGAGAGGCTGAACCGCATTTGGTTTTCAATTTGCATCCCTATGCATGGATTTTGCTCCAAAAGCACAGAACAATGTGATGTTACAAAGATCAAGATCATCTGTTTAACTAGGGTAGAGCTAATCCCAAACTTATTCCTATCTGTGCTGGGTAGAGAAAGGATAAACATTGGGGAGAATGCTGATATTTTTAAAAATCCATGTGCTATGTTCAGGGACCAGGAATTATTTTAGACAGCATGACTAATTTTTTCTTGCGCTTAACTATCATTTGCAAAATATCTCAAGTACAGTGAGCCCAAGAGCCTTTCAAATACACACACTTCCTGCACATACCCACACCTTCACACAGTGTTATGGGCACACATTTCCTCAATGCCCCAAAGTGAAAAAAAAAAAAAAAAAACTGGTTTAAGAATAAACCTCTTCTCTGAAAAAACATTTGCATTGGATTAAAACCACACTAAATTTCTTCCTCTAAAAATATTTGGTAGTGACTTTATTCTGTTAAGAACAGTTGTTTTATTTCACAGAAAATGTAAATAAAGCCGTACCATCATGAAAAATGAAATTGGTCTGTTTGAAACATTACTGTCTTTTATTCAAATATCCACTGGAAGGGTCCCTAATATGTCAACTAACATGGAATGGAATAACAAAGGAATAAGTTCGGGTTTGGAGTAGGAACTTATTTGGATGCAATTACATTTTGAGGAGCCGTGGAGCTGTAAGCAGCTTGTGTGTGTGTGTGTGTGTGTGTGTGTCTGTGTGTGTGTGTGCATGCGCACGTGCACGCAGGCGCACAGGATTTTCCATAGTCTTTTTTTTTTTTTTACAACTACTCTGTTGTAGCTTATTCTGCACACCCAGCAAAGGCTGATACTTCTGGAAGAGGCAGGTCTTTGAGAAATATTGTGTAAGAGATTGTGGATTTAGCATTTCACGGAGAGAGAAATCCTATGCCGTTTTAACGTAAACCAAAGAGATTATGTGGCTGACTTAGTGGGCTCCGGGATCACTTAGATTTAGTGTGTAAGCAACGATATTGGGTCTCAGTAATTGCAGCCATTGGGTTAACATGGCCGTTATTCGACATGAACGACGCATGTAGGTGAAACTTCAAGGTTATGGGTCACTGGAAAGCTTTCCCTCGTCTCTGCATACAGCTGCTCACTGGTGGGGGCTTTCCCACGTAGCTGAGGTCTCCTGGTGGCAAACGCCAAGCTCCACTCTGTCCTCTCTCTTCTGTGTGTGTGTGTGTGTGTGTGTGTGAGAGAGAGAGAGAGAGAGAGAGCGCGCGCATGTGAGAAGAGACCTCTCCTCTCATTTGTACTGTTTATGGAAAAAGCAGTGAAGACAGAGGATGTGGGCTGCTTAGTGAATCTGCTTAGAAGAATTATTTATTTATTTGTTTATCACAAGCCTCCTGCTGCTGCAGTTCTGGAAATGTCCTATATCCGGCCCTGAGCGGAGTATTTATACGTGTAAAAACCAAAATCTACATTTAAGATGTTCGTGCTTTCCTATATGTAAGTTACACCTATGCAAATCGGAAAGTTGAAAATCACTTTGTGTACAAATAATGTGTTATTTTGTCAGTATTGATTTTGGCACGTGTTGCGGTTTCTCTTCGGTGTCCTTCGGACCCTCTCGGAAGCCCTGACAGTAAGTGACAATGGGGGTTTGGGAGAAGACGCGCATTTGTCAGTTGCATCCGAGCCGCGCCCGCCGCCTTCCACACTAGGTCTCTTTCCCAGAGGAGAGTTTACTAAAAGAGATTTCTCTGGACTTCCCTCGTCCTTGGGGTTTTGCATTCTTGCTCGGTGCCCAGCGCCTCGGTCCCTTATGTCTCACACACAGGTGGCCCCTTCCTGCGATTATTGTAGAAAACCAATGTAGAATCGTAAAATATGTAAAACGAACCCGAAATCCTTAAATAAAAAAGAATGAGGCCAATACAATGGAAGCCACGGTCCCAACAACAGAAAATAGGAACACGTTGCTTTATTTCTGAGCGGCCGGCCCTCCTGACCTCTTAAAAAAAGCAACACATTAATGATGCAGTCGCAAACAAACTTGTTTTTACCTTGCACTGACGGCCGGGCAAGTGGGAGGTTGGAGAAAGGAGAGGAAGGCGAGGCGAGGGGATCGCCTTGCTGTACGGCCTTGGTTCCCCGGCCCTGGCTGATGGAATTATTGTTTATTTTTTTAATTTTCAGAGGTAGGCTGATGACAGCTGAAGAAGACTGTATTTGCTGAGGAGCAGCATGATGGTAGAGAGAAGCAGAGCTCCTGAGGGAGACCTAATGGTTCCTCTCCTTCCTGCACGGAGATAAAGACTTATAATAAGCGTGCATGTTCACCATCTGGCTCCGTGCATGTGGTCCTTATGGAGGGGAAAGCAGCACAATCTGTAAATGATCAGGAGCCATGGCGCTCTCTCCAGAGAATCCCCGATGCAATCAAGGTGACAGATGGCATGGCCACTGCTGTGGCCTCATGGAGAAGATCAAAATCACCTTCAATAAACTCTGACTGCAATGGGCATGGGCACCTCAAAAAAGTCAGTTTGTCAGTCAAACTGCGACAGCAAGCTGCACTGGGGAAACAGAGCGGCCAGCTCTCTGTTTTCAATCGTTTCCGTCTGACTGGGCCTGAACTATGATCTTTCTCAAATTGTCCTTTCTGTTTAGCTGAGGCAGGCCAGCAAATTGCCAGATTCATTGCTTTATTGAAGAAAATTGAAAACACGATGTCCTCAATTCCGGGGACGCGCGGCTGGCAGGTGCTGGGACACCCAGGCGCTGAGAGTGGACCCCCGTGTCCTCAGCCCAAGTTTGCTCAACTTTAGGCGGGTTTTTGGATATGAAAATAAAATGCAAATAGGTGCCCGGCCCGAAAAGATCAGCTGGCCGTGGATCTGTGAAGGGTATTAGGTGTCCAATAAATGTGTGTAGAATTAACACATGCCTGAAGAGAAAAGGAGGAAAGGGGGAAGGAAGGAAAGAGGTGAAATCGCCGTGCCCCGGTTCCTTGTGTTTTGACAGCAGGCTGCCTTGGTGATAGATTTGGTGCGCGTTTCCTTTTCTGTGCATGTGTATCGGACATAGGTCGCTGTGAACTTGAAGCCTTGCACATAAGGTCAGTGAAATGCAGATGTACTGTTTTGTCCTAAAGAAAATCGTGTAGAACTTGTAGAGGTCAGCAAGTTCAGACAAATTTCCGTTTTTCAACCCCCACCTTCCGTAGCCGAAACATCTTTGAAAGCTCCCCCTGCTTATGAAGCGAGAGAGGGATGGGTGAAAGTTACCTGTGGTGGGAGACAAATACTGTACTGTCTTTTGAGAGCTAAGGGCGCTGATTTCGGGTCAAAGATGATGGATCTTAATGAAAGGACTCTCCCCTCCCTCTCCCTCCTCCTCCCTTGGCAGAGTTCCACTGTTGTTCTTCCTCCCGAGCTCCGGGAAACGTACATTTCAGGCAAAAGTCGA
Organism: Crocuta crocuta; assembly: GCF_008692635.1. Taxonomy (NCBI): domain Eukaryota; kingdom Metazoa; phylum Chordata; class Mammalia; order Carnivora; family Hyaenidae; genus Crocuta; species Crocuta crocuta. The sequence continues at coordinate 2,434,512 of NW_027527932.1, forward strand.
CTTTCCCAACCTCGTGGTTTCCCTAGAACCCGGTATCTGTTCTCTGATCCTAGTGTTTTAAATTATTAAGCCTGTGAAGAGGTCTCACAATTCCAACATCCCACTGATTTTCCTACTCGAGACTCTAATCTGCTAGTTTGCATACTTGCTTTATTTAAAACCCAAATCGTGCTCCCGCCCCGTCCCCATCCCCCATGGTGTAAATTATTTGTTTGACAGCTGAGAAATATCTTACTGTTCGGTCCTCGATTCTCATAATGGCTTTTTCCCCCTCATAGTTGCTTCGGAATGCTAATGTCCTGCTCTAGAGATTTACAAACTAAAGGGCTTCGTCTCTAATCTGTGTACACAAAACAAGAGAAACTGTGAAAAAGGGCTCATATTTTGAGTACCAGGAATAGCAAGAACTTCGGACAGGCACTGTCTTTTCGCAAGAGCACGTCCGTGTGGCTGACTTGCCATGCATCCCACTTCCCTGTGGTCTCCTGCGAGCGGGGCACCAAAGTCATTCAGGAGGAGATATCTATTGAGGGCTGAACACCTACTAGGTGTAGCTGTGCTAGGAGCTGAGAAATAAAGCTTCATGACGAAAAGGCGCTGGGAAACAGCACTCACTTTGACGGGCGTTGTCCCCTCGGGCTGGCCCTCTGCTGAGCGCGTTGGCTTTCTCATCAGTGAGAGCTCTTGTGGGGCACAGGCCCAGACGCGTGGGCTGCCCTGTCCCCGGGGTGCTGCTGTGCGGGCTCTGCGTCCTGGCCTTTGGCTCTCTGGAGTGACAGGCTGTGTAACAGACATGGTCGTCAACACGGCCTCAAGGAGGGGAGCAGGACGGGTCACCTCTGTCTCTCGGTCGCAGTCTCGTCCCCCCAGGCCCCAGCTGCTCGCCTGGAGTAATGCTTCAGAAAGGCAAATGGGTCTAACGCTTTCCTTAAGGAAAACGATTGCACGGGGACATCCCGCAGGGGCCAGAAGGGGAGAGGAGCCTGCACAGGGACACGGGTGTCCTGAGACACCCATCCGGCAGGAAACTTAGTAATCGGAGCTCGGCCTAAACTCAGATCATTATGTTCACGTTCTCTCTGGCACGCAGGGTCACCTGATCATATGCAAATTGTGTACCCATATATCATTATTCTCTTTCATGTCCTGTCATTCCTAAATAATAAATTGCTTAGAGAAAGTTTCGTGTGGCAGTTTGCAAATGTGAGTCTCTCCGCGGAGTTTTTCCTTTATATGCGGCAGACATGCCCTTGCTCTGTCGTGCGGCCACACATGCCCTTGCTCTGTCGTGCGGCCGGGAAGGGCACACGCGGCGACCTGCCGCTCCCCCAGCTCCGAGGCTCACAGGGAGGGTGGCTGGTGGGCAGAGTGCGGACCGTAGCTGCAACTGGACTGAATAAGTTTTAATCCTGGAGAGTGCTTTTTATTTTAATGTTTTGAAAGACTGATACGATGCTGAAAGGAGAGGTTACACGGAAATTTTAAAAGACGCACACAAGAGGGAAAGCAGTCTGCCAAAAACTCAGATTTTGAAAGCAAGCCATTGGCCTGAAATGGCCTCGGGGTAACGGTAATGAATGAATGTTGATTTCCCAAGGTCTCTGGGCACCAGGCCCTTTGGACTTCTCAAGGGGACAGTGCTGTCTTCTGGCAGAAGAGGGAGCGGATGGCTCGCTACCGGTAAAAGCTCAGGCATAGCTCTACTGATTTGGGAACAAAGAAATGGACTACTGTTTTGTGTGTGGAGGGTGTCGCCGTGAGAGCTCACACCAGCGCGACACTGGGTGTTTGGAGGCTACCGCATCTTTCGGTCAGATTTCAGACCGAACCCTCAACGTCTGCATTTTTTCTGTCCGTGCATCACCTCCGAACAAGAACGATGGTGCCTGACGATGCCACCCAATTCATCAGATGCTTCTCAGGCTGCTGGTGTGTTTGGGTACAGCTTTCATGATCTCTTATCACCAGATTTGCAATTTAGGGAAAAAAACCTCTCAGCAAAATATTTCTGTTAGAGTATGATGTCATGCTTAGAAAGGTTAATAAACATTTCACAAAATACATCCAGGTTTCGTTCTACTGATTGCTTGACACTCATTTTCATCTTCATCAGGCGAGCAGTGAGCTAATGGTTCCTGTGTCCCTTTAGATCCCTCCACCCTCCATACTGAACGAGCTGTTGATTCCATTTCAATGAATCCTCTTTGGTGAACAATTCGCTATAACACGAGCTTTCTTTGGCCATAAAACCACTTGTCCCCACACAGAAATGCTACTGCTGGGCATTTGGTGCCCGTGCACGCACGGTTCCGTTCTTGGAGTCGGGAACAGCCCGCTTTCCGTTCTTCCCCATGGCACTTAAAAAATGAGTAAGGTCGTCTTTTCCATGCTTCTCTCCACAAGCGTATGAAGACTCTCGCGCAGCGATGTCCAAGAGACATAGGACGCAGTCTACAAATGTGAGTCATGGAAGTAATCGTTCCTTTTCTGGGAGCCATATCTTAAAAAGTAAAAAGAAGCAAATGAAATTAATTTTGATGATAGATGTTATTTAATCCATTAGATAAACAAATGTAGTGTGTCCATGCAGTAGAATGTTTTTTAGTCATAGAAGGAATGAAATTCTGATACATGATACAACGTGGATGGACCTAGAAAACATTATGCTGAGTGAAATCGGCCAGACGCAAAAGTGCACATTGTACGATTCTGTATGAGGCATCTAGAGTTGTCAAAAATCAAGGCAGAGAGTAGAAATGTGGTAACCGGGGACAGGGTTGGGGGAGAGGAGAAGTGGGAAGTTCGTGTTTAATGGGTATAGGGCTTCAGTTTGGGAAGAAGAAAAATTCTGGAGATGGACGGCGGTGATGTTTGCACAATAATATGAATATTCTTATTACCCCTGCATAGTACACTTCAAAAGATTTAAAACTGTATTTTGTACTGTGTATATTTTACCAGACACACACACACACACACACACACACACACACACACACACGGGTCGGATCATGCCATTTTTTGCTCAGAAACCTCTTCTGTCTTCCCATCACTTTATAAACTATTTAAAAAAATTTTCTTAATCGTTGTCTTTAAATTTTTTAAACGTTTTATTTCTTTTTGAGAGACAGACAGGGCATGAATGGGGGAGGGGCAGAGAAAGAGGAAGACACAGAATCTGAGGCAGCTCGAGGCTTGAGCTGTCAGCACAGAGCCCGACGTGGGGCGCAAACTCAAACCATGAGATCATGACCTGAGCCAAAGTTGGACACTTAACTAAGCCACCGGGACAGTCCTCCCTCACCGCCCCCCGCCCCCATCACTTTATGAACAGCATCTGTATGACCTTTCCAGGAACTCTGCATTCCTGTATATCTGACTTCTCCGGCTACCTTTTCCTGACTTTGCTACTTACAGGCCATGTGATCTTCTGTAATTTACTTAGCTTGCTTCAGCTTCTTTATATATAAATTTGGGATAATTTTAACATCTATCGACCACATGGGATTGGTGAGCATTAAAATAAAATAATGCACACTGAGTGCTTAGCACAGTACCTGTCTGCACCTAGTAAAGTCTAAATACAGGCTTAACTATTAAAATGTATAGTTGTTCTGTGTGTGTCTTCACATTGCATGTTCAACACATTATACATGTATGATGAATTATTTTATAAGACCTGAATAAAAGATACAGCAGGCAAACTAGCGCTGTGTGAATAGAGAAGGGGCACGTATATGTTAACAGGGTTATTTGTTGAAGGGTGGTCAGTGTATCCGCACTGACCTGAGCTTTAGGACAACGTCCTCTGACACGTAGATGAATACAAAGCTTTCTCTACCAAAGATCACTCCCGTGGAGTCAGCACTTCACCGTGGTCATTTCTGTGATCTGGTTATGCGTCATTTTTCATGCTTTTTGGAGAACATCAACATTGACTAAAGAAAACTGAGCCATATCAGAAATATCAGAAATTTTCAGTTTGGACTTTCCTACAAACAATATTTAGAGGGAATTCATTGTTTCACAAAATTAGGCAGACGTCACTTGCACTCACAAGCAGCTGTTCCCAAGGGAAGGTTCATCTGCATCCCTGGGTCCACATTGACCCCTTCCTGCACCTCCCCCCACAGCCAAGACCTGGGCCTGTGGAGGTGGTCAGACAGGCTCACCTCTGTAAGTGACCAAATCGTCTTGTCTTCACCAAGATTAAAATTGGAATCAATAAGACGCAGTTTATGTCAATCTGTTTCTTTTTTTTCTATTCTTCTTCCTTTCTTCCTTCCTTCTTCCTTCCTTCCTTCCTTCCTTCCTTCCTTCCTTCCTTCCTTTCAAAAAGCTAGAAGCAACACTTTGACACATATAAGGCGTAGTCACTCTGTTCACTCCCACATACATAGTGAACGCAGTCCATCCCTGAGCATCTAGAGTCTGGAGGCCTTTGCTCTCTGTTTTCTAGGGCTCTTGCTCTGTTTTCTCCTGGTGCCTGGCTAGCAACAAGGGAACAATAGAAAAACCAAACTAGTTCAAATTAATTAACCGATTTTGGGGAAAAGGTTAAAGCATACTTAAAATAAGTGAGTTTTTGTTCTACATCTTTTTGAATCCTAGGAAGAGCACTGGGTTGTTTTTAAAAATCATCATATAAAAAAATGAAGAAAATAAACCTTCAGAAACTTTCCCAGACAACTCTCTGGCCAGGTAACTTCCCTGTGGCCTTAGGTTTCCTTCCCAGGTAAGAGTAGTATTTGCCACTTCTATGATATAAGAGGTGTTAGCTGTACTGCAACTTTTATCACCTTACAAGCTAATCAAGAATCAAACACCCAGGAATGCAGGTTTGAATTCATTTCCTACTTACTGATTATTTTTACCATGAAAGGACGGGAAAATTATTTAACGTAAGGGATTACTATCCCACAAGACTATTGGAATAATGGATTTGCATGTGGGTGGTAGTTGGGCACGATTTTACATTCCATATTATTCTGACAATTCAAGTTTGAAGTAATCCATTACTAGTAAGAAGCTGTCAAGCACACAGCGGATTTGAAACTCTGAAAAATGTGGAGGAACAATTATTAAGGGCTGAATTAGATGAACAAAGTGAGGTCTGTATTTTGGCTGTTTTACATGACCTCACATTTGTTTTTTCATGTTTCTTAAATTTGACAATAATTGCAAAAAATTACTGATCCAGACTGTTTTGCAGATGACTATAGAGTTTCAAGTTATAACTTAAATTTTATTTATTCTGATTGCTCTATTGAAACAAAACGGTAGTCAATAAGTATTTTATCAAAAGGGTATAATTTCTATAATTCTTTGGACACTTCATTATCTGAAGATATATGCTGTGTAGGCAGGAGATATAGGAAGGGTATTTATGGAAACCTTAGCTATAGAATCAATTATTAAAATTTTTATAAAAATAAAACTCTAATGTTCAGCATAATAATATGAACAGTTGGTTTTATATTTTCAGTTGACGACTGGGTTTTGTGTTGGACTACTGAGTAACAGAATAATGAAATGTATGGATTTCCTGAGGAAATCATTTACTTTTTATTTTTATCGTGTCAAAGGAAAGGTAGCCTTCTTGTCTGTTTTGCAACTAATGAGAAAAGTACGAAGACACGCAAACACAGGAGAGGAAGCCAGTGGGTCTAGATTCAATAGTTCAGACTCAATCTTTAGAAAGGATTTCTCAGTTAGGCTTTCTCTGCTCAACAGATGTAGAGCCTTAGGGAAGGGACTGCACGTATCCTGGCCTCCAAAGGCTTTTCTTACGTAGGTTGTGGCCAGATGGGACGATGCTAGGTGCACAGTTAAAATTTGTAAAGGCTGCTGGAAAAGCCACCACAATAGCGTTCGCCTACTTAAAATATTTAGGTCTATAGCATATTCAGCTCCTCTGCATAAGGTCTCACTGTTTCTAGTTTCTTCCAGTGGCCATCGCAGGTGGGGACTGTTGGGTAATTTCTACCTCAGCCATGGTGCGGCGGAGAGGAAATACCTCTTTATGCAATAAAAGGAGTTTTCTCCAGCAGAGCATCCTTTTGTGTGTACATCATCCAGATGGCCATTTCGGTTTGTCTCCAGGGGTGAACCAAGCAACAGAGCAGCAAAGAGGATTAAAAACACTATTTTCTCCAACCTCCATTCTCCCCAATGTCACTCCATTTCCTCCTTCAACACATTAAGCACTATTAGTAACTAACTTGCTTCATAAGATTTTGCTTTATTCCAGATGTTTCTTAGGATTGGAGGAATGGATATCCAAAGTCTGCAAGGCGTTTGGCTTTCCTTTTCCAGACATAATTAACTTCACATATAGGAGGATGGGACAAAGAAGAAGTGTTTGAATAATACATGATGAGTCATTTCTAGTGAGTTGAGGATAGCACAAATGTTTCTAGGTGTACAAATCTTCAATCTTATTGCTGTGTAGTTAGCTCCTGATTGCTCAATGTTTTTCTGTTAACTAACTTTATTAGAATGAGGAATGTGCACCAGAAAGAATGTAATCCATTAAGATAAATATTAAAACAAAGTAGATAATGGCCTTAATAAATTCATAACTTATATAGTATGTCACAAATTTTATCTCCTTAATAGATTTCCTTCGTCTTGCAAACAATAATTAAGCAACAGTATATAGTAAGGAAATACAAAAATGAAGCATTTTATTGACACGTATTATTCCCATTTTAATTATTCAACTTATTTTTTTTAATTTTTAACATTTTATTTTTGTAAGACAGAGAGGGAGACGGACACACAGACAGACTGAGCACAAGCAGGGGAGGGGCAGAGAGAGAAGGAGACACAGAATCTGAAGCAGGCTCCAGGTTCTGAGCTGTCAGCACAGAGACTGACGCAGGGCTTGAACCCACAAACCATGATATCATGACCTGAGCCGAAGTAGGGCGCTTAATTGATTGTGCCACCCAGGTGCCCCTCAACTTCAGATTATTAGACTGAAAAGTACATATCTGAACTAGATATACCATGAATCTTACTTTATTATGAAAGGACTAGATTACTTTTCTGATCAGGCAATTTAAAAATGTAGAATATCAAGCTAACCATTTGAATAATACAATGAATTTTGGAGTCATAAAATAACCTAAAGAATCAAAAGGCTAAATTTACCTATGAACATTCTTTCCACCAATCCCCAGTTTATGACATCAGAAATGTCGTTTTCTTTCTTCCTCTACTCCTTATAACAAGGAGAGTATAAGAGGGTAGAGGACCCACGAAGACGGAGATGAGAACTAATCCTGGTCAAGGACAGAAACCAAGAGCAAGAATTGTAAGTTCCAGATTGGGCTCTATATTGGACTGTCCAGTCTTGTGTGAGTCATTCTCTTCTTTGTCTATTGAGACAGCAGCGTATAGAGAGAAGTAGCACAGGCTTGGAGACATACATATACCTGGGTTGAAATCCTCATTTCAGCTCTTAACTGGCCACATAACCCTGAGACATCCTCATCTTTTAAATGTGGATGTCAGTAGCTATGCTCCAAAGTGCTTGGGAGAATCCAATGAGATTATATTGGTAAAACACCCAACCCAGTGTTTATTAATGGCACATACCCAGTAAGTAGAGCTCTTCATTATTTTCAAAGGAAGTAGTTAGATCAGTTCTCTATGAATGGGAGTATTCTGTGATCCAGGAACTGGTTGCTGGCATCCAAACTTTGGCTCGCGTCATCTGCTGACACCCGGCCCTCCATCACATATGTGGTAGCCGTGCACTAGTAAGAGTTCCCAGTCACACACCGCAGGTCATGTTACAGACAAAGACATTGGCTCAGCTTAGTTTAGTGCCTGGTATAGAAACAGAACACCCCAGAACTGTGTAATCACAGTGTTACACAGAGCTGTGTAAACGTGCCTCAGCCACGTTTTAATCCTCCCCCATGACTGACTAACCTATTTTTCCCCCAAAGCTGCTGTAAAATCAGAGATGGAAGCTAGTCCCGAAGCGTAGCCCTGTGGCTCTCTGTCACATATACACTCTCTTGGTTTCCATCCAACCTTATTTTAAATAGCCCTGGGGATGGGCTTTCATCACTTTCCCTGCAACATTTTTCTTAAATAATAATTTTTACTGTCAGAAAGTTTTCTCTCCTATTCAGGGTAAATTTTTCTTTCCTTCCTTACACTTCTAGCTAGCCTGTCCTAAACCTGATTAAGTAATTCTTACTGCCTGTTCAGTATTTCTCCTGTCAGATTTTTGTAGTCAATTATTGGTCCCCCCTTAGCCATTACTTAGCAACACCAGACATAATCTTTATCTTTAATCATTTCTCATAACTCACTCCTCCATCACCACCATCATTATTCTCTCCTCTGAATTAATCCATCTGCTCTTCTGAAGGTAACCTCAGTGTCTTAGGAGCCTGTTCCCTTGAAGTAAAACACATATCTATATTTATTTAAAATTTTTACCGAAATAACATAACAGTAGAGATAATTTTGAAAACAAAGAAAAATTGACATGTTATTCTAACATGATGGTTATTGTTACCTTTGTCTTTTCCATTTTCATTTTTTTCCAAAGGCAAAGGTGTGGGGAAAAAAATGTTTACTCATATCACGTAGGTGGGCTTTAAAACAGATACAATTATTTAGAAATTAATGTGCCATATATATTGAAGCTTTTAGCTTATGTTCTTTAATAGAGCACTTCTGTCCATAGAAAGGAGAAAAGACCTTTACATACGATTTGAAGTAAGTTACTACAAGAGTGCATCTTCTGGAGCCTAACTTGGTACATTTAGGCAAGATTCAGGGAAAATCTAACAAACCAACATTTTCTTTCCTAGGACTCCATGGAACAGAAATGCCTGTAGATTTTGTTGCTGCTGTTGTGAAGAAAAGGGCATTTTGTGACAGAGATTACCCACGGGGAGACTCTAATCCTGGCTCTCCAAAAATTAGGTTTGGAAAAACAGAGAGGTATTTTCATACTATGAGGAAAGTAAAGGCATGCAAATCTCTTGGAGAGGGGCTGGAGCAAGCTGTGGAGCACGCTTTAGATGGTGCTCCCGCCGAGAGAAACTCCTAGAAGGAGAAGGCGGTCTGGGAACTCCATCCTTCTAGGAGGGGGTCACTGCTAAGTCCTAATAATGTGCTATCACATCTAATCATTGCCAGTTATAAATTTCTTGGAGAAAACCTCCCAGCCCACGTACTACCAANATACTATGAGGAAAGTAAAGAAATGCAAATCTCTTGGAGAGGGGCTGGAGCAAGCTGTGGAGCACGCTTTAGATGGTGCTCCCGCCGAGAGAAACTCCTAGAAGGAGAAGGCGGTCTGGGAACTCCATCCTTCTAGGAGGGGGTCACTGCTAAGTCCTAATAATGTGCTATCACATCTAATCATTGCCAGTTATAAATTTCTTGGAGAAAACCTCCCAGCCCACGTACTACCAACTTTATTAGAGAATTCTGCTAACTTGGCTGCTCTGAGAAAAATTTTCCAGAGAAAAATGTAAGAACCTGTTCCTATAGCCCAGCAATACAGTGGACTTGGGTATTGCCAGTATCAATATAAATCCTGGAAGAAAACTGGTGTGTCTTCTCAAGAGAGACGGTATCAGCAAAATAGATTGGAAAGGCTTACAAGTATTTTTTCAGACCAGGTGAACCAGAGAGAAATGTGTTATTTCTTAATCTTACTGCTTTCTGGGTGTGTGTGGAGGGGGGGGGGGGCGGTCCCTGTGGCTGATTTTAAAAACACAATTAGTTGTGGGGGAGGCACATGGGCATTGATTCACTTTCTCAATCATGCATTTATTCAACAATCTTAGATGCCTTGTATTTTCCTAGGTGCTGAGGATGCAGCAGAAACAAAACGCACTCATCTCCCGTCATGGAACTTTACTTTCTAATAGTAATTGCAGGTAGATACAAACACAGGGCTGTATCAGTCTTCACAACTGAGTTGTGAGGGATGACTATGCGAGAAAATGAGTGACACTAAAACTGGGCACAGTGTGAGGAAGGCTGGAAAATAGCTGGACTAGAAGCCAGCTGTGTGGGAAAATGTCATGGGAATTTGGGCGTGGACAGAGGTCATGTGTTGGATGGGGTGTGACGTGATCTCTTCTTGTACATCACCAAATCTTCTTTTAGACCGGAGAAATAAAAATTAAAAGGTTTTTAATGTTTATTTTTGAGAATGAGTTACAGAGCACGAGCAGGTGAGAGGCAGAGAGAGAGGGAAACACAGAATCCGAAGCAGGTTCCGGGCTCTGAGCTGTCAGCCCAGAGCCAGACACTGAGGCTCGAACTCGTGTTTACAATTTTGATATCGCCTTAAGATTTCTATGGTTCCTATTCTTCCCCCTTCACTGAACATTTTGTTTTGTAACCGGTTCTAATTTCAGAATAAGGGAAGGGAAGGAAAAATAAGATAAAAGCAGAGAGGGAGACAAACCATAAGAGACTCTTAAACACAGAGAACAAAGTGACGGTCTCTGGAGGGGAGCGAGATGGGGGGAGGGGATGGGCATTAAGGGGGGCCTTGTTGGGATGAGCACTGGGTGTTATGTGGAAGTGATGAATCACCAAATTCTGCTCCCGAAACCATTATTACACTGCATGTTAACTAACGTGGACTTCAATAAAATTAAAAGAAAAAAAGAATGGAGTCTGTCTGCACGCCACTTTGTTCTGTTTTTCCTTTACTTCCACAGGGTTTTCCTGATTTAACTTTTACGTGAAAGTTCAAAACTTTGGTGATTGCTCCACAGCATTCAGTTTGGGGCTCCAGAACTTAAGATGAATTTGGAGAATTTTTTTTAATCCAGGAAAATATAAAAATGATTATAGGGTGGGAAGTAAGAACTGTACTGAAAGAGTTGAGGAGGTGGATCATTTCATCAAAAGATACTAAAACATACATGAGATTTGTTTAATCCATTGTGCTTCACATCTTGGTCTCCATTCTCACGAAGTTCATCTGAATTTGGAACAGTTTTCCCAAGAATTCCGGTTAGAATTATTCTCAGAACCTCTCTTTTAAAAACTGTTATTACTCCGTCCTTATTTATGCAACACTGGAGCATACGTATGCAATATTATATTTGTCTTGGGTACAGAGTATTCCGTTTACATAAACAAATGAATAAATAATGGCTGAAATGTTTTTATATTGAGAAAAGGCTGATAACCAGATGTTTTTAGTTTGTACTCATAAATAAGTAAGAGGAAATTGCTCCAAACTGCAGCCTAAAATATTTTAGTTTTATACAGTGTGGAATTACTAACAGATATGCTTGTTCAGTATTAGAAGGAGGTCATCATCTTGCTGGAAGAAATCTGTGTGAGCCATTCAGGGTATTTCTCTGAAGCTGCAACTGACCTTCTTCTGTGTTGCAGAAAACTGGCCTTGCCTGCTGTTCTGACTCCAGTGTTTGTCTTGGGGAGAAAATTGTTAGGCTTCTGTCTTTTTTCTATTTATCTTTCTACTTTTTTATGCTCTTTCCTCATATCACTGTTCTTTTATGCTGTTTCTTCATATCAATTTTTAATGTCCATGAGAAGGGTATATTTTTGTGCATATAAGGATTATTTAGAATTATTTATTTTATTTAGAATGATTGCATTTTATAGTTGTTTTTATAGAAAGAGAGTGTGTGCAAGTGGGGGGGGCAGAGGAGGAGGGGGGAGAGAGAATCTTAAGCAGGCTCCACGCTTAACACAGAGCCCAACACGGGGGCTTGATCCCAAGACTGTGAGATCATGACCTTGAGCCAAAATCAAGAGTTTGATGCTCAACTCACTGAGCCACCCAGGGGCCCAATAGAATGATTGCATTTAAAATTATTATTCAGTATTTATTAAATTAACATTTAGATTTTAATAATAAACTGAGAACAGTCACCTGTACTTCGTATCTGATTAAAATTCAACGGACAAAGACCCAAGCAATGGCGGGACCTGAAGTTTCTACTTTATTGGCTTTGTGGTTCACCCAGATGAGGTGTTTGTTACACTGTATGTTACACTCAGGAAGGCTGCAGGTGAATGATTCGGAGATAAGTCTAGGTTTGCCCGGCAGTCTCAGATTGTACTTTTATTCTTGCTCAAATTTGAGTAATTCCCTTGGTCATTCTGGACTACTTTGCATGACAAATTTATATTGTCACCCTATTTATGGTGACCACACAAAGTGAGCCCAGACGAGATGCTTTGGGTTCTAACTTGAGCATCTCCATCTCCTTTGTGTCCCAGTCTTAAACTGGGGCAATCACACTGACCTACTTGTAGTGGATTGTAGTCAGCTTCCTGTGGTGTGTTTTTATATCTCCTTAAAAGTCATTATTTTTGTATTATATAAACTGAGACTTAAAAAGTTCAAAAGGGGCGCCTGAGTGGCTCAGTCAGTTGAGTGGCCGGCTCTCGATATCAGCTCAGGCCATGATCCCAGGGTCATGGGATCAAACTCCTTGTCAGGGTCTGCACTGAGTGAGACTGCTTGGGAGTCTTTCTCTCTCTCTCTCTCTCTCCCCCGCCCCCAACCTCTATCCTTGGCTCACACTTTCTCTCTTTCTAAAAAAAAAAAAAAATTCAGTGAACAATGAACTAAAGTGTATTGACATTAAACTCCCTTAAACAGAGTCTAATTTACAACTTAGTTACCTAAATTTCTTGAAACATTTAAACCATGTACCTTTTACTTTAGGATTACATATTTTAGACCAGCTATTCAATTACTACTTTAAAATAGAAGTGCAAGGTAAATCTGTCAGAATTTCGATATACAGAATGTTTATCAATTTTGAATGGATTAATGCTGAATTTAAAACAGAATTGTGATATAGAGGGGGGGTTAATTTCATCAACTGTTTTCTTCGAAACTTTTTCAAGGTTAGACCTATATACTAAGGCCATAGTTTTATCTTTTCAAAAAATGCAAAGTATCGCAAACCTGGGAGAGTTATCATTCCAGCAAAAATTTTGCATCTGCAAAATGAGGAGAACCTGTTTTTCTGGATTGCAGTTATCTGTGTTGGGCAGCAAACTACCTTTCAACTTAGTGGTATGGAACAGCCACTTTATTGAACTCCCTGATTCTATTGGTCAGGCGACGGCTTTTCTCTGCTCCACAGAATCACAATGTCTGAGCCCTCAGTTCTGAGGACAGGACTGGCTGGGGGAATGTTCACTCTCATGTTCAGTCTGGTCTGAGTTCAGCTGCGACGGGTGATCAGAGTACCGACACACGGCCCCTTCATGTGGCAAGGGCTTCTTCCAAGCACACACAGCAGCCCAGTTCTGGGCAGAAGTTTGCTGAGGAGGAGCAAGCACCCCAAGGAACCAGGTGGGACCTGTGTGGTTATTTATAACCTAACCTCAAACTTTACATAACGTCAATTTGTGGTATTTTGTGGGTTATTTATAACCTAACCTCAAACTTTACATAACGTCAATTTGTGGTATTTTGTGGGTTATTTATAATCTAACCTCAAACTTTACATAACTCAATTTGTGGTGTTTTGTGGGTTATTTATAATCGAACCTCAAACTTTACATAATGTCAATTTGTGGTATTTTGTGGGTCAAAGCAGTCACATCCCTGCCTAGGTTCAAGGAAAAGGGTGATAGACCCCTATCTCTTAATGATAGGAATGTCAAAGGATTTGTAACCATTAAAAAAATTCTCCATTCTGCCAGGTCTTTTTGATGGAAATATGAGAACTCGGACTGCGAATATCTAGAAAAACCATTCTCCCACTCAAATGGGAATACTGGATGATTTGATAGTTGCTCTTAAAATAGGAGCCTCCAAGTCTGTAACCCTTAGAGGGAGAGTTCACAACCCTCAGAGTTCAAGATAATCTTTTAAATGTTTTTCCATTATTTCTCAAGGCTGAATCGAGCAGAATGCAATTCAGTAACACCTACCCTGATTGTTTCCCCACCTAACTATACCGCGTGAATCTCTTTTCTCTCTCAGTATTGGTCATAGCATTAAGGCTATTCTAATGATAGTATTTTTTTCTGAGAAAGAAGTTGCTAGAACTTCACTCTTCTTTGGGTTCTCCTTTCCCCATTTATTTCCTTTTTTTATTATCTTAGTTACATATTCATTGACAGCATCATCACCGACATCCCCAACCTACTTTTAAAAGTCCAAAGCACATCTTACACTCTTTCTCTTCTTCTTATATCTCTCTATATTTTTTTCTTGTCTTGATCGTAAAACAATGATTCTGCATCATATATCCTTCACCACCATTAAAATATATGCCACTGAATGCCTGGGCCAATGGTTAGCAGTATGTTCTCCCCAGGATTTCTCTCATTTATTAGAGTGAGATCAGAGAGGCATTTGGGAAGCAAATGGCTGGACTGAAGACGTCCCAGGAGCTTTCCTGGCCCTGCGAGTCAAGAGTCATAGGGAGGTTTTGTAATAGTCAAAAAAGTAATAGCCTACCCTTTCACAGAGATGTTTATTAAGGAGTAAATTATCTTTATCCCCAAGGCATTTCATTACAGTTCTTAAGAGCATCATTTTCAGAGAAACAAAGTGAAATTGCAGTTAACTAAATGCTAGCATCTGTTTAATTGTTTCAAATCTACAAAATGTGGCCATTTGAAAAAATTGTGTGCTATGATGTACTGTTTATAAATTCTTGCAGCTGTAATCATAATTTATTAATTCCCTTGTTTATTTGTTTTTTTTTTTTGGTAAACATTTATTAAATACTCATTAAGTATTTAATACCACTGTACCTAGGTAGTGGATTACAAAGAGAAAATAATTAAAGGGACTTTTGTTTAACTATTTTACTTAAATATAAAGTAAAGGTATTCAAATAAAGTAGTTTTTGAGGTTGCCTTTAATACAACTTAGGCCTTAGGCTTAGTGCTTTGAGACTGAGACTACGATAGGTGTATCAGTCAGAGTTTAACCAGAGGAACAGACCTATAGGACATATACATTAAGAGATTTATTGTGAAATGTTGACTCGTATAATGTGGGGTCTGGCTAAGCAAGTCTAAAATCCAGAGCGCAGGCTATCAGAAAGGCAGGATAGAACCCTTAGGCATGGGCTATAGTTGCCGACATAAGCAGAATTTCCTCTTCAGGGCAGTCTCAGCTCTGCTCTAAGACCTTTCAATTGAGTGAGTCAGGCCCACACAGATTCTCTCTTATCAAAGTCAACTGATTATGGACTTTAATTGCATCTATAAAACACTTTCATAGCGACATCCAGATTGGTATTTGATTGGATAACTTGAAGTGTGTAACCTAGCCAAGTTGGTATTTAAAACATTTTATCCCTTGTCAACAGGCTGTCCATTCAAATCTCTTTAAGCCACACTTAATCTCCAGATAAAGATGATAAAAAGTCACACTTCTGCCTAACATAATACAACTATTCCCTGTCCAACTGAAAATGTGGTTACTCTTTACTCCAAAGAGGATGCAAAGTACGTCACTCTTCTTTGATATCCTGTAACTTAAACAGTGTGATATAAAGTTAACTGTTAGTAATACATCTTATGTTAGATGATAAGGAGATAAGAGAGGAAAGAAAACAAAAATATTTAGTACATACACATATTTATGCACAAATATATGTATAATAAAGTCAGGAAAAGATGCTCATAACTATCATAGTTCTTATTTCTGCAGCTGGACAGAGAGTTGTAGCTGGACTTTATAATTACCTTCTTCTATCACCCATTACATATTCCCTTTGCCTTTAGGAAACACCTCAGCTGGCCATGGTTCTTTGCCTAGTGAGGTGACTCAGACCTTCATTCTTGTATGCTCTGAGTCATTATTAGTTCTGCCCGAATTGGTTGTTGTAGTTTTCCATTGACTTTAATGATAGGACATAGTAGTACTAAGGTTTGAATCTCAGAGCCACCACCTACTTACTAACTGTGTGACAGAGCACTTTAATTATTGGCAGTGGGCCTCCGCTTTCTTATATGGAAAATGATATAATAGTAACTATTCCAAAGAGTGGCATATAGGTTCAAATGAGTTAAATATATAAAAACCCTTGGAAAATGCCTAGCACATAATAAGCTCTACCTAGTATTACATGGGGTTGGGTTTTTTTTGTTTATTTTAGATTACAAAATAAAATTATTTCTTGAATATGAACTAACTATAAGGCGCTTCAATATACTGCTTTCTAATCACACAAGGTAGACTTCATTATTTCATTTTTCTTGGGGGTCTAGGGTGATCTAGTCACTTTCCAAACTACNTTTTTTTTGTTTGTTTATTTTAGATTACAAAATAAAATTAATTATTTCTTGAATATGAACTAACTATAAGGCGCTTCAATATACTGCTTTCTAATCACACAAGGTAGACTTCATTATTTCATTTTTCTTGGGGGTCTAGGGTGATCTAGTCACTTTCCAAACTACAGATCAAGTTAAATGACAGAGCCAGGAATCAAGCTCAGTATAATCTTCCTTCAAAATAAAGATTTAAAAGTTCCCCAAACTTAGAAAAAGGCTGATTGCTCTGCGGCCATACTAATAAGTAACCCCCGGAATGTATTTTAAGCTGTTCAATTAATCAGTGATAACTCAATTTCATGAACATGCTTTCGCGAGTCAATTCAGTATCAGTCTCTTGCTTCTGTGATTTAGTTAGAGTCAGCCTACAAAAACAAACCACTGAGTGCTAATCAGTCAACAACTGCCACACACGAGTAAACCTACTTCTACTGATCATTCCAACCCACTTAGGCCTCTGAAAGTCCACCAATTCCTAAATTCCATGCTTCTCCAAAACCCAAATAAGATTATCCTTCTGCTCAGAGAGAATGTGCCTGACCGACACCATTCTCCCTTACCCCAGTAAGCAATAGATTCAGCTTTGTTTCTTTTAGGAGTTAAATAATGGTCTCATTCTTTAACAATTCAGAAGGTGCCACTGACCCTATTTTGAAGACCCCTGAATGGCAGTATTCCTTGCAACCCTTACTGGGACCCTTGTGCCCAAACTCCACTCGTCTTTCATAGCTGCTGCCAGAGATGTGAATCCAGCCATGATCTGAATTCTGACTAGTATCTCTGAGCTCTTCCTGATGAATTAGTTGTGTTATCCTAGGACTTGTAGCCATGTAGATCTTTGTATAAGGCCATTCGACTTAGTTCTTTGTGTTAGGTAATTGGGTCTCATTTTTTTCTTTATTCAGTAATTAATTTTTTGTTTTGAAGAGCACCATTTGGAACAAGGAGCTAGACTTTTTATTTTTGGAGTTATACCCTTTGAAAAATCTATTTTCCATTACCCTGCTGTTCTTTGTTGCTTCTTTGCTTTTGCTTTTTTTTTATATACACTCAAAGTTTCTTTCAAGGGGTGTAGTTTTTTGTGCAATGTCTTGTTTTCCTATGTATAAGAGAGTGGATTGAGACATCTGATAAGTCTCCAATCTAATTGAAGTAGGTCCTGAGTTTAGAGGTCTGCTACACTGGCAACAAATTTGCAGAAAAGAGTGTCCACGCTATGCAGCTCCCTACAAACCCGTCGTGCATGTACTTCTTGTCCTGTAAATTTTTGAAAGACAGTAATTTTCTTTAATTTGCAATCCTTTATCAATCATACAGCCCCTTCCTCGCCTCTGCTGGGGCTGTGGACCTGAGTTATCATGAATAAGCGTATATCGTTGACCAGCTGTCAGGGCTCCTCTTTCTAGTTCGTCCTGGATCTGTTTATGCCAGAGTCTCAGTCTTCTCCTAGAAATACTTCTACTTTCCACATACAGGGTTACTATAAACCCGACTGTTGCACTGAATTGTTTAATGTAAAAAAATTGACTTCAAATAACAATGTCAAAAATCAGTAAATTAATATGTTTAAGAGGAGTTCTGAACACTGAGTAGTCAATAGTCAGCTTTTAAATAGTTACACTAAACTTTCTAAACAAAATCCTAAATCCAATATAGTTTCTCTCAAATACTTTGAACCTTCTCCTCCTTGCATCCCTCTCTTTCTCTAGTGAGCCCTGTCGTTCATCGTGAGATACATTTTCTTCAGGGTTTTCTAAGGAAGGAACACTCACATTGTGAACTTGATTGACAAAATGAATGCAGACCTATAGAAACTGAATTAAAACCTTCTCTAGAGTTAACGGCTATAATTAAGGAATTTCCTAAACCGCAAAAGGACAGGCAAAGTTTCCTACAGAATTCAGGACTCCTGAACTGAAGATCTGTACCAACTAATCAGTTAATTTTTAACTTCTCAGTTGGTAAAATATTTAAGAGAAACAGAGTAGAAAAAAAAAGACTTAAAGAGTACTAGTGTGTAAAATTTGAAAAAAAAAAAAAAAGCAGGAAATTCCCTAAGCCTTTCTTTTAATGAAAGATCAAACTAAGATTCAAACATCAAGTAAATAAAGATAAATAATGGATTTAAGAAAACTTTCAAGCTATATTCTGGGGTAGACCCAAGTCCTGAATAAAAAGGGCTTCTTCCTCTATTTTGGTAAATTCCCTCAAATCGGAATCAGGGAATTTAATAGGAAAAGAAGAAATTAAAGTCTGAAATTACCAACTTAAAATATATCCAATAAGTGGTTAGGCATTTCTACATAGCCTTAAAAATAAGCAAGCTATAAATCAATATAGCTAATGGCTCTGTAGGTAACACAACCCAAATGGTTGCTTCCTGTTTTCTAAAACTTTAGACCCTACAGAATAAGATACCTGTAGATATTACAAGAAGAAGGGCCATTGCAGAAACCAATGTTTGATATTGGGTAATAAATAAAAGGATACTATCTAAATCTAATCATTGATGCTACTCCATGGGGTACATTGCAAATATTTGCATCTTTCTCTTAAAATTTTAAGAGGTATTGTATTGACCTATGCAATAATACCACTTTCTTTTTTATATGGGTTTCACAATATCTACCACCAATTTCATTACTGTAGAACATTGGAGCCTTCAAAGTAAAGTCTTAAAGTTGTCTGAAAAAAAGAGAAGCAAATTGACGTGTAATAAGCAAAAATATTTTTTAAGAGAAAAATCTTCTCTTTCAGTGAAAACGGTTGCTTGTGCCAGATGGTGGAAAAGATAATAAAAGACAAATTTGAGTAGTAAATTGAAGAAGGCTTATGGGAAAATAAACTTTAATTTACCTTAGTTGGTTTGAATCACTCCAGTAGTTAAAATCTCTAACAATTCTATGACCTAACCTGAGATGGACATTTGAAATTATTATCAAAGGAACACTTATTCTTTGCAAAACAATACTTGCACATTTAAATGGTGGCATTGGCTTCCGGGCCAAATGTTCTGAAGTTTCTACATGTGATGTGACTATAGAATATGAACATTAATATACTTTAACTATATGTGACTCAAGAAATTACCAAAGAAATAGTTATGGTCTCAGAATTCCTATGGGCAAAAGACACCATAAGACAATGTCAGGTTAATTGCATCAGAATTTTTAAGAACCCAGATTGATTTCTCCCGATTTACATAAGCCTTTCTTTCCGTACAACAAGAAGAGGTTAAGCCATGCTCCAGGGTAATTTACTTAATAACACGGTACACATCAAAGAACCCTCAATTATGACGTCTATCCTAATTGCTTCGCCAGTGTTTGGATCCTCTGCCTCAGGACAGATACAGACATTAACTAAGTGAAAGCACCTGTAGAACTTACACTAGGCCTTAAATCTAACACAACCACACATGGGAAATCCTTATTGCTATTGGAAACCATCCAATATTTTTATAGTAGTTGATTAACTAACTATGAATTATTGTTACCCTTTCCTGTATCAATATCTGCTAGCGTTAACACTCTTTTTCCAGAAACCCCAAAACCCTTACTCAATGGAGACGAATCCGTTGTATTATTTCTTTAATCCAGGAAGTATTCATGCCCAGAACAGAATTTTGGGGCACTCCAACACCAAATGGTGATTTGATGGCTCTTTTATATGCAATAAAAGAAAGACGATATTAGCCTTGATTTTAAGAAGCAGTCTGGTTTCTTCTGTAAAATCTGACTCTTCTGACATAGTCTACCGTATTCCCCTTACTGATAAAGACTTGCCTAAGCGTAGGCTTTGAGTAACATGTCCTTGCATAATATGGCTCTTGCTAGGCATGAGTTGGCAACTATTTTCTGTAAAGGGAGAACAAGAAGTTATTTTAAGCACTCTGAGCTACATACAGTCTCTGTCATATATTCTTGTTTTCAATAGTCTTTTAAAACTGTAAACGCCATTTTTAGCTTGTGGTCTGGGATTGGCCTGCGCACCATGTCCTGTCAACCCTTTGGGTTAAGTCATTCAAGAGGTGTGACTAGACAACACCGTTGATGAGACTGTATCTCTTTACAGACAACCAAAAACCATAGGAAACCTTTCTCCACCTCCTCTTTTTTTTTTTTTTTTTTTGAAAGACTCCTGGTCATAGTGACTTTGTCCTTAGAAATCAAACAATTTGAGGTGCCCATCAAAAATTTGTTTCCTCATATTGGATGACATAGTAAACAGTTCAGCCTGAAAATGAAGGAGAGCAGTTTAAATTCCTTACCTAAAGTAGTCACGAGTAACAAAATGGTCATAGATTTTCTTTTGGTCACCAGGGAAGAGTCTGTGCCATTGCTGCCTGAATTAGCACGACTCATAAGCAAAGAAAAGTCTGTAGCTAAGCTGCAGAAAAGACAAGCTGGCTATTTCATGTAGGAACAGGGGGTTACTGGGTCTGGTCTTCTCCCCCCGCCCCCCGCCCCGCTTTAAATATAAAACTTCTGCTTGTCTCACTCTGTTCAAAGCCTGTTACATAGAATCTTAAATGCTCCTAGGCATTGACCTGACAGATGATTCTACAAATGATTCAAGCAAAAGCAAGATAGAATCACACTGACCAACTCTCAAGCCAAAAACCAATATCTCTAAACAAAGCTTTATTTTTAAGAATTCTTCACCTGTGGTGAAGACCCGACCAGGCACTGATAATCTCTCATGCAGTTTTGCTCGGATGAAGACCATGCCAAGTTAGGAGAAGACTGTTTTGTGATCACAGCCACCAAAATCAGTGTGAAAGCTGTTCACCCAATCAATACCAACTTATACTAGTGAATAGGCTCGTCGAAGCCACTCTACAAATATATATAAACACATCTAAGATATTCCAGTGCACTGACCCGGTTACCCTTAACCACTTGCTTCTTAATTTAATTTCTTTCCTGAGAATGCAAATGTTGCCTGAATTTCTTTTCACAGAAATAAAAACTTTCCTCAGAGCTTATGGGGCAGTGTGGCTCCTCTCCTCACTAACTCTTCACGAGCTTTCAAAATCTTATCTGGGATTATAGTTTCATCACCTTATTATACAATTTCACACATTTTGTTTTGAAGAGAGACTAATGTTTATATCTCATTATGTTGTGTATTTATAATAGCTATTTGTAATTTATGGCATCCATTTCATTCATTCTTCTCTTACATAATCTGACTTGGCCATTCTTGATTGATAGACCTCTTTTGAATGTGCAGGTATATACCTTTTGCTGGTTATCTGAGGGGGGTTAATTTTCCAGGCCCCTCCTTACCTGAGCACGTCTACCTTGTAATTTGCACATGTGCCAGCTTAGCTTAATATCTAATTTTTCGTCAAAAGTGTGCTTCTGTTTGCGTTGAGAAGATGTCTGAGGCGAGCCTTATTTCGGTTCTTTTGTAAATTGTCCAACATTATTATTCACGAACAGGAAAGTGAGGCAGCAAGGAGGGAGAGACGCGGGGGCCCACCCCGGGGGGGGCTGCTGGACTGGGTGCGGGGCCTGCAGACGGGCACGCTGGGGACTCTGCAAGATGCGGCCTCACAGCCCTCGGTCCAAACGGGGCACCTCAGCATCGCAGGGAAGGCGGTGGCGCAGTGTGGGCCGCCCAGAGCTTCGCACGGTGTGGACGGGAACTCGCTTCCCACCAGTCCGTGGGGCCGTGTGACCGAGCTGAGACCTTGGGGCGTGGGCGGGGCGGAAAGGACTGGCCCCAGCAGCAGGCCGGGGGGTCGGGGAGACGCTCGTGCTGCGGGGGGGGCACAGGCAGCCAGAGAGGAGCCGAGGGGCCCCAAACGTCAGCCCCAGTCCCAGGGGGGAAACACCAGCCGGCCGACAAAGGCTGTCCCCCCAGAGCTGAAGGAAGGACGGGAAGGAGACAGCAGATCCCAAAAGCCCTTCCCAGCCCTGCGAATAGAAGTCCCTGTGGAGGTAGCAGGTGGAGGGGTGGGCAGGGGAAGAATCTGATAAGAATCTGTTCCAAAGTAACGGAATTAAACTTAAAAGACTGTTCAACTTCGTGAATCAGATTCGGTTTTTCGCCAGATTGGACTAAATTTACTCCATAGCAAATTGTAAGAAATGGAAGATACTTTTAAAGGAATAGATGCGCTGTCTCTTTGTAAAGCCAGCATCAAAAGGCAAGGTTTGCTACATTCCGAGTGTGCTTTTTGTCATTCATTTTTCAGGGGGCTCAGACTGCTCTTTGGCGTGTAAATTCGTCCAGTAAAATATGCGGTCTGTAAATATCTATGATGATCGTCTCTGTGCTGAGTTTTGATATCCCCTCTCTGGCGGTTTTCTGTCCTTTAGAGCAATGATCTTCTCTCAGAGATTCCTTTGCGCTCCCTTGTTTCCTTCTTCTTCTTTTTTTTAAAAATATTTTTATTTATTTCTAGGAGAGAGAGAGAGACAGCGTGAGCAGGGGAGGGTCAGAGAGAGAGGGAGTCACAGACTCAGAAACAGGCTCCAGGCTCTGAGCTGGCAGTCAGCACAGAGCCCGACACGGGGCTCGAACCCACGAACCGCGAGATCATGACCTGAGCGAAAGTCGGACGCTTAACCGACTGAGCCCCCCAGGCGCCCCCGCTCTTGAACATTTGAAATAACACTTCCAAAGTATTAACAGAGCAGAGCAGCACAGTACTGTGCGGTGGCTTGGGTGCCGGCGACGCGGCCGGGGAGGGAGCTGCCCGGGCCTCCCATCGCGAAGGGACTCGNGACTCACCTGCTGCCTTACCTGCCACGGGCGTCACCCCCGAGAGACCACCTCCCAACTCAACCTCGGCACCTGCGTCCCGCGCGACTCGCCCCTCGTCAGCAGCCGTTTGGGTTTCAGGGCGTGCGCGTCACGCGCCCACTGCCCAATTTTCGTTGCTTTGCCGAAGTATTCGAAGACAAATCCCAGGTGTCATGCCGTCTCATTTCCTTGTACTTTGTTACATTTCCTAAAAATACGAAAAATGTGTTATATATTCATAATGCACGCGTAATAATGTTTCTTAATATCATCCAATACCTAATACATAGCCAAATTTTCCCTATCTAAAAAACTTTATGAATTAAAGCCTATGCAGTATATTTTATGTCTCCTAAGTCTTTTTCTGCTACTGTATTTTAAAATCTTCACTTATACTTCAGCCAGCTCACTTAAATTCTCTTTTTCATGACCCTTTTTTCATTTATGGTTGTTTTTTTTTTTTTTTACCTGCATGGTTCATATTCTTCTGTAGTTTTTGGAGGACATTCATGAGATTTCTTCTAAAATTTTCATGTTTTTAAAAAGAAACTAAGAATAAGAAATACGATTCTCTTAACCTTCAGAGCAATGATTCCTTTGACTTAAGCCTCTACAGAGTGGATAATTTTTTCTTTTCTGTTTATATATATTGGAAAGGAAGAGTTTGATTCATTCCTGAAGTTTCTGACAGAGTAGAATAATCTAAATTTCTTTTCTATAAACTAGTGCTAGAATTTTTCCCTCCCGGCTTTAAACCTAAAGTTCCAGGTTGGTGGAATTTGCAATGGCTAGTCGGCAGTCTTCTGATGCAAGCCTCTTGGGTTGGGTTTGGATCTTCTGATTCAGCTGTGGAGACACGTCAAAATGACCGACTTCCCCCAACTTCCTCAAAGTTGCTCTGCTTGTTTCAGAGGCTGGAGTACATGATGGTCTACAGTCCAGGGCCGTGTTGATAAAGTCATCTTAATCAACATGCAATTAGTGTGCGCTCCACCTGGACTTTGACACGTCATTTTCTCTTATAGCTGGTGTCCGATGCAGTTGCCAGTTTTTGTCTTTTTTGATATCTTCATGGGTATTTTAATGGGAAGTTAAGCAGAAATGTTTCAGGCATGGTTCCATTTTAACCTGGATATCTATAAATACCATCATTACCCTTTATTTGCGGGATTCTGCCAGAGGATAGAAAAGTAATGTCATAAATGAAATGCACAATTTAGAAGGAAAAGCTATATACATGTGTATTTAGGAGGAAAATGATAGTGCAAAGGAAAGAGAGAATATGATAGAAGTGGGATCTGTTGCTTTCTCCATTACCTTTTATGAGAGAGGAGAAAAATGCAAAACATAAATATGTATCCAGAGAGGACTGTATCAGACACAGCTTCGAGACACATGCTAAGAATTCATCAAATATTTCAATTTGAAAGGTATGGATGGCTCTAAGCCGACTAATTCCCATGGAAACTATGTATCTAATTTAGGTGGTGATTACATACCTTTAATTAACGGATGATTATGACATGCCTTATGACTGTGGTCGTCAATGGGCGATACTTTTTCTAAGAGTAAGTGGTGTGCTTTCTGAGCACACGACGCAGTTAACTCTGTTTCCTTGAACAAGAGACTTTTAATGGAAATATTTGCATAAAATGATATATACAACTTCTGATGCAAATATTTGTATCTGCCACATATTACTGTTTGTAACTTTTTATTTTATTAATTTTCGGCGGGTTAAATAAAACAAGACTTAAGGAAGATATAAATTTAACTGTTATGGTTTTTTCTCTTTTAAATATGATTTTTTCTTGTTTTTGGAATTGATAAATGTTAAAGTTCCTGAAGTGTTTCTTTTTTAAAAACACTAAAAACATTTTTTTAAGTTTATTTATTTTTGAGAGAGAGCTCTTAAAATGTGTTTGCAAAATGTGTGCTTGCAAGCAGGGGAGAGACACAGAGAGGAAGAGAGAGAATTCCAAGCAGGCTTTACCCAGCTCAGAGCTCAGATTCCTGAACCGCAAGATCATGGCCTGAGCCGTAATCAAGAGTCAGTCATTCAACTGACTGAGCCACCCAGGCTCCCCCTGGAGTGTTTCTTAAAGATAGTTTATCTTTCATCTTCTTTGCCTTTTCTGGCAATGGCGCCAAGGTTTTTAACTATTTGCTTCATACTTCTCTTAAACTGCTGACTTTTTATTTTGAGAATTCCCAGTTGTGATTTCTCTTCTCTACTGCTTTTCGCACAATTTGAAGCATCCATTTGTTTCTCCATGTCATTTGCCAGAATTAAATCCTCGTGCATTCTGCTTTCTAAGTAAAATTGAAATTTGAAATAAAGTGCCCTTCCTTTGTTGTATCACTTATCATTTCTCTTTACAAAATTATGAAGGTAATCTTTGGGGAATGATACTGCTGCACCGGTTCTTTCTACTTTTTCCTACCGGTACCAACATTGATTGATAAGTTTAAGTACAGAATTTATATGGTTTTTAGCTGCAAAATATCTTTCATTTTAAAAGGTATGGAGAATTGTGATGATGGAAGTTTTATATATCAAGTGATGCAAATTATGTGTTCATACCCTTGTGTCCACAGTGACATATGCTGCAAGAGGTTCATATTTTTTTACCCCATGATTATTCCTGAGGTGCTCTATATTCACTTGATATCATGACTTGGCCAATTATCTAACTTAATGGTTGGAATACGGGCTCTAAAAAATTTTAGAATGACGATCTCTAAGTAATTGCCCCCAGTTAAAATAAATACACATTTTCTGGCCCCTCATAGCTGCACATACTCAAAGACATTGCAGGACAGTTGCCTTGCATTGAGGTGGTGAATATTTATTAGTGCTTGGATAAAATTGTATATACACAAAATTCTTTCATATTCATTACTAAGATTTTAAATTTTCCTATTTTGTTTAGTAATTTGAGACTCTGAAACATAAACTTTATTTGTTTAAAATTATAATGTCCTTTTTGGGGGAGGAGTTTAGTCCTTTTTTTTAAGTTTATGTATTTGGAGAGAGAGAGTTGGAGAGAGAGAGAGAGACAGTGAGAGAGAGAGAGAGAGAGAGAGAGAGAATTCCAAGCAGACTCCACACTTTCACCACCTTGGGGCTTGAACTCACTAACCACGAGTTCAGGACTTGAAACGAAATCAGGATTCAGATGCTTAACCAACTGAGCCACCCAGATGCCCCTAGTTTGTTTTTTTAAATAACTTTTGAGGTAAAGTGTGGATTCACTCCCAGTTGTAAGAAATGCTGTAGGGAGATCCTGTGTATCCGTTACCCAGTTTCCCCCAATGGCAACACCTACAAAACTATAATACAAAACAGCCAGAATACTGACACTGATGCAATCAAGAACAGTTTCATTGCCACAGGATTCTACGTGTTGCCTTTTTTTTAGCCACGTCCATTTGGTTTTCACTCTCTCCTTAACTAGGTCACCACTAATCTGTTGACGTCTATAGGCTTATCATTTGAGGAATGTTATATAAATGGAATCATACGGTCTGTAACTGAAATTGGCATTTTTCATTGAGTGTCAAGCTCGGAAGATTCATTCAGGTTGTTGTGTGTATCAATAATGCATTCCTTTTTTGCTGCTAAGTAGTCTTCCATGGTTGTCGATAAACTATAGCTTGTTTAGCCATTCACTTGTTGAGTATATCTGGATTATTTGCAGTTTTGAGCTATTAGGGATAAAATTGCTATAAACGTTCATGCATAGGATAGGTTTTTGGGTGAATGCATATCTTCATCCTTTTTTTTTTTTTTTTTTTTTTATTTAATATCCAGGATTCTAGTTGCAGGGTCATATGGTAGCTACACGCTTCGTTTTCTGGTTTGTTTTTTTTTTAAGAAACTGCCAAACTGTTTCCTAGAATGACTAATCCACTGCACATTCCCTCCAGCAATGTTTCTTCAGTGCTCCATATCCTTTCTAGCATTCCTTATTGTCATTATTTCTGACTTATCCATTTTGATGAGTGAATAGTAACATTTCACTGTGGTTTAATTTTGAACATCTTATCGTGTGCTAATTTTCTTCTTGTATATCCTCTTTGGTGAAATGTTTCTTCATGTGAGTTGTTTGTTTTGTAATTAATTATTTTTATTTTACTGTTGAGTTTTCAGAGTTTTTAATATATTCTAGATTCTAGTGGGGTTTTTTGGACATGGTTTGCAAATGTTTTCTGCCATATCTTGCTTACCTTTTCATTCTCTTAATAGGATATTTTATAGAACACAAATTGTTAGTTTTAGTGAAGTCCAGTTTCCCATTTTTTTTCCTTTTATGGATTGTGCTTTGGTGTCAGTCTATAAAGTCTTTGTCTAGTTCCAAATCTCAGATTTTCTCCAATACTATTTTCTTAAAGATTGATGGCTTTATGTTATACATTAAATGTCAAGATTCATTCTGAGTTAATTTTTTTAAAGGTTTATTTATTTTTGAGAGCCAGAGCATGAGAGCAGAGGAGGGGCAGAGAGAAAGGGAGACACAAAATCTGAAGCAGGCTCCAGGCTCTGAGTTGTCAGCACAGGGCCTGATGTGAGGCTTGAACTCACAAACCATGAGACCATGACCAAAGTCGGACGCTTAACCAACTGAGCCTCCCAGGCTCCCTGTGAATTATTTTTATATAAGCTATCAGACTTAGGTTGAGGTTCTTTATTTTTTAACCTGTTGGTATTCACTCCACTACCGATATTGAAAGGTCTTCTTCCATTGAATTACTTTTGCATGTTTGTCAGAAATGAGTTGTCATATTTGTATGGATCTGCTTCTGGGTTTTCTGTTCTTTTCCTTTAATCTCTGTGTCTATTCCTCTACCAACACAACAGAGTCTTAATTACTGTACCTAAATAATGTTTTAAAATTAGATAGATTGACTCCTCCCAATTTCTTCTTCTTTTTCAAATTCTTTGAGCTGTTCCTTTGCCTTTTCATATAAATTTCAAAATAATCTTTTCTATATCTACAAAAATTCTTGCTCAGATATTGGTAGGAATTACATTAATCTTTATATCAATTTGAGTATAATTGACATCTTTACTAAGTTGCATCTTCCACACCATGAACATGATCTGTTATTTAGATCTTCTTTGATTTCTCTCATCAGTGTTGTATAGTTTTCTGCATTTGAGTTCTGTAAATGTTTTGGTAGATTTATACCTAAGTGTCTCATTTTTATTAGCAATTAAAAATGATATTATACTTTTAATTTTCGTGTCCACATGTTCACTGTTAGTATATACAGATACAATTGAAGTTGTATGTGGATCTTTAATCTATGACCCTCTGAACTCACTTATTAGCTGCAAGAGGTTTTTGGGGACATCTTGGAATTTTCTATGTGGACAATTGTATCATCTGCAAATAGTAGTTTTCTTTCTTTCCTTCTTTTTTTTCTTGATTTGTGTGCCTTTTCTTTCCTTTTCTTTCTTTTAATACACTGGCTAGATATTCCAGCATTATGCTGAAAAAGAGAGAGCCATGTTCCGAATCTTAGGAAGCAGGCATCCAATCTTTTACCATTAAGTACAATGTTAGCTGGATGCATCTCAGAAATGCTCTTAATAAAGTTGAGGAGGTTCCCACTATTTCTATCTTTCTGAGAGTTTTTATCATAATTAGATCTTGATTTTGTCAAATTATTTGCATCAGTTGATATGATCATGAGATTTTTTTTCTTTTTTTTAAATTCATTTATTTTGAGAGAGAGAAAGAGAGAGAGAGCCTGCATACATGTGGAGGGGCAGAGAGAGAGGGAAAAAATCCCAAGCAAGCTCTGCACTGTGAGCATAAGTCAGAGACTCATTAATGGAAAAGAATAGAAAACCCAGAAGTAGATCCATACAAACTCACTCATGACTGGTGAGATCGTGACTTGAGCTGAAATCAAGAGTCAGACGCTTAAGTGACTGAACCACCCAGGTGCCCCAAGTCTTTTTCTTTAGCCTGTTAATATATTAGATTATATTGATTGATTTTCAAATACTAAAACAGCCTGTCATTTTTGGAATAAACCCTACTTTCCCATGGTATAAAATTTTTTTGTCAATTACTGAATTCTATTTGCTAATATTTTTAAAGGATATTTCTGTCTATATTCATGAAGAATATTGGTTTGTGGTTTTCTTTTTTTGTATTGTCTTTGCTTGTTTTTGCTATAAGCAATAATGTCATCTATAAATTTCATCTATAAATTCTAATTTTTAGAAGAAATTGTATAAAATTGGTATTAATTCTTCTTTAAATGTTTGGTAGAATTCTTCACCTAAGCCATGTACACCTGGAGATTTCTTTTCTGGGAGATTTTAAATTATAAATCAATTTCCTGAATAGTTACAAGGTTATTCAAATTATCAATTTCAAATTGGGTGAGTTATGGTACTGTTGTTGTTATTGCTGTTTTTTAGGAATTGGTTCATTTCATCTAAGTTGTCAAATTTGTGTGTGTAAAGTTGTTCATGATTTTTCCTTATAGTCCTTTTGATATGTGCACATTTTTTTTAATGTTTGTTAATTTTTGAGAGAGCCAGAGACAGAGTGTGAGCAGGGGAGGGGCAGAGAGAGGGAGACACAGAATCAGAAGCAGCTCCAGGCTCTGAGCTGTCAGCACAGAGCCCGATGTGGGGCTCGAACTCACAGTCTGCAAGACCATGACCTCAGCCGAAGTCGGAGGCTTAACAGACTGAGGCACCCAGCGCCCCTTATATGTGCACATTCTTAATAATGGCTCCTATTTTGTTCCCAATATTAGTACATACAATACAGCGGTACATATCCGTACATTGGTATATTTGCGTCTCCTCTTTGTTTCCTCGGCAGTCTTGCTGGAAACAGGTCAAATTTATTCACCTCTTCAAAGTGAATTTCTTGTAGATAGTATAGACTTGAGTCATGATTTTAATCTACACTACCAACATCTGTCTCTTAATTAATACATTTAGACCACTTATATTGAATATTCTTTATGACATGTTAGGGCTGAAGTCAGTGAATTTCTTTATTTCTGTTTTTTTTTCTCTCTCTATTTTTCATTTCTCTTTTCTTTTTCTTGCCTTTCCATTGGGTTATGTAAACATTAAATTTTTTTTTTACATTTATTTATTTTTGAGAGACAGAGAGCGACAGACCATGAGTGGGGGAGGAGCAGAAAGAGAAGGAGACACAGAATCTGAAGCAGCTCCAGGCTCTGAGCTGTCAGCACAGAGCCCGAGACGGGGCCCGAACCCACGAACTCTGAGATCATGACCTGAGCTGAAGTCGGTCGCTTAACCGACTGAGCCACCCAGGCACCCCAAACGTTTTTGTTTTTGTTTTTTTTTTGGAATTCTGTATTTGTTTATCAAGAGTGTTTTCTTAATGTATCTACTTATATAGCTCTTTCAGTGATCGCTCTAGATGTTAAATTATTTATGCATAACTTATCACAGTCTATTAGTGTCATCATTTTACCCGTTCGAGTGAAGTGTAGAAATCTTACTTTCATGTGTGTGGTTTTACCTTCCCCCATCAGAATATACATGTTTAAAATACTTCCTGTATAAACAATTGTAACCATAGCAGGTAGTGTTATAATTTTTACATCAACCAGCAAACATAATTCAGAATATTTAGGAGGATACGGCAAGTCTCCTGTGTTGACTCATATTTTTGCTTACCATGTTTTCTTTTTTTCTGATGATGTTCCAATATTTCTTATTTTTACTAACATTCTGTTTAGCAGACTTTTTTCTAGGCTTTCTTTAAGATAGGTACCCTGACAACAAATTATCTTAGATTTCCTTCACCATTCCTGAAATTTACTATCTCTTGGATTGGGGGTTGAAAGTTCTGTTGTTTCAGCACTTGAAAAATGTGCCACTTCCTTCTGGTCTCCACGGTTTCTGATGAGAGAGTTTTTTCCATTTGAATTACTTTTCTCTTGTAGGTAAGTTGTCATTTCTATTTGCTGCTATCAAGATTTTTTCTTTGTCTTTAGTTTTCAAATATTTGACTATGCTGCGTGTTGGTGTGAATTCCTTAGATTCATCCTGTTTGGGGATTTTCTCAGATTTCTGAATCTGTGGGTTTATATATTTTTTTCTATATTTGAAAAGCTTCACCTATTGTATCTTTGCTGTATATTTTTTCAGCCTGTCCACTTTCTCCTGTCTTTCCAGAACTTTGAAGTCTAGAGTGTTACATCTTTTGTTATAGTCCCAGTGGTTCATTTTTTTAAAAAATATTTGTTTGTTTTGAGAGACAGTGTGTGCGCTTGTGTGAGTGGGGGAGGGGCAGAGAGAGAGAGAGAGAGAGAGAGAGAGAATCCCAGGCAGGTCCACACTGCAAGCACAGAGCCCCACGCAGGCCTCGAACCGATGAACCATGAGCTCATGACCTGAGCTGAAACCAAGAGCCAGAGGCTTAACTGCCTGAGCCGCCCAGGTACCACTCCTGTTAATTTTTTTTTCAGTCTCTTTCTGTTATTCAGATTGGAATATTTCTATTTTCTATTTTTCAGTTCATTCTTTTTTCTTTTTCTTTTTCTTTCTGCTCTTTCCCCTCCATTCTGCAGTTGAGTCCATCCTCTGAGATTTTTTTTTAATCTTGATGCCCTAAAATCTCCATTTGGTTCATTCTTATATCTACTACTCTTTGCTGCAATTTCTAGCTCTTAGCTGAGACTCTGTATTTTCATTTGTTTCAATCATCCTTTTAATTACTTGATGAAGCATATTTATTATGGCTGCTTTGAAATCTTTGTCAGATAATTCTAACATCTTTGTCATCTTATACTGGCATCTATTAATTGTCTTTTTTCATTCAATTTGAGATCTTCCTGGTTTTTAGTATGACCACTGATTTTCTGATTGAAATGTGGACATATGGGGTAATATAAAGCTCTGGAAGTTATTTAAATCTGTTTTAACTGACATCCTTTATCACTTCTTCAGCAGGGAAGGTGGGGGAGGGGTGCTGTCTCATGACTGCCATGTAGGGCTAGAAGTCCAGGGTCTCCACTTGGCCTTCACTGATACCCAAGGGTTTAGTCGTCTTCTTACTGCTGAGTTGGGATGAGAGTTCTAGGACTTGCCAGATCTCCACTGACACCTTCCTGGCAGGGACGGGGAAGAGTACCTCATTGTTGCTCCCTGCATGGGAAGGGGGTGGTGGTGAGAGTTCTGAGTCTCCTTTAGGCCTCTTCTGACACGACCACAGTGGGTAGGAGAAGGGGATCTCACCAATGTTGGGTGGGACCAAAATCCAGGCTCCCCACATGATTTCACTGATGTTGTGGGGATGAACTTGTTACCACCTTGTGGCAATGACAGTCCTGGCTTCCCATTCTGCCTTCAGCAAGGGTTTCGGATGCCTTGTTACCATTGGCATGGGAAGGCTGGACTCCCCACTCATTTCAATCCTTACTGAATGTATGCTATGCATTAGTCATGGTTCTAAGAACTTTGTATTAAACTGCATAATTATTACAATAACCCAAGGACATAGTTAGCATCATTTTAACACAAAGAGGTTAAATAACTTGGCTGTAGTCGAAAACACAGTTCTATGAGGCAATATCAGGTTATACACAATTATAGCAAGCAGAAGGTCAGTGAGGCTTCTCTTAGGAATGGCAGTCAGAACCCTGAGAAAATGAAAGATGTGCTCAAAATGTGTGCCTTGATAAAGTCTTCTCATCCCACTTAAGAAATATGAAAAGATGATCCATGCATCTAATCAGCTATTACACAATGCACGAATGTATAGAAAGTAAAAGCTTCCCTGAAAGGTTTATATACATGACCGTTTTTATGACTCATCTCAGATTGCTATACCACTAAACGGATAATGGTTTGGGATTTGAGAAAAAGATGCCACTAGCATTCCAAGGGGGAATAAGGTGATCTAAAAGAAATTCACCCACCCTCTTCCTAGGTAATTCCAGACCACCTTAGAATGCTCATCATATGCTCATCATTCAAAACCAAACAGCAATCTGCTAAACACATGCATACACATGCAATTACACACTGAGAAACTGGATCTATAAAAAGCTTCAGCAACACACAAAAAAGAAAACAGCACTCAAAAGGAGAACACTTTCAAACAGATGCACAATGAGAAATATGTAACGTTTAGAGTACCTCTACTTTGTTCACTTACTAATATTCAAGAAAAGATGATCCTTTTTTTTTTTAATGTTTTATTTATTTTTAGGAGAGAGAGAGAGACAGCGTGAGCAGGGGAGGGTCAGAGAGAGAGGGAGATACAGACTCTGAAACAGGCTCCAGGCTCTGAGCTGGCAGTCAGCACAGAGCCCGACGCGGGGCTCGAACCCACGAACCGCGAGATCATGACCTAAGCGAAAGTCGGACGCTTAACCGACTAAGCCACCCAGGCGCCCCAAAGATGATCCTTTTAAAATGAGAAATGGAAGAAGAGATGATAGAAGAGCCAACTGATAGGAAAATGCAGACTGACTAGAATAAGTGGAAATGGCAGTGATGACTGCATCGCAAGGTGATGGCAAGGAAGGGTTGCATTGAAACTGAAGGGGAAATAGAAGAAATAGTACCGTAGTTGATGTGGTGAAGAGCTGAATTGACCCGCCCTAATATTTTGTCAATGATGAAGTTCAGCTTGATTAAGTCTCCCAGAATGAGGAAGGAAAAGAGATGAAAATGAAGATAAGGAGACACCCAATATAGGGGACAAATGATTAGAAGCCAACAAACTATCAGCTATCTATAATAGAGAGAAAAAAATGTCCTTGAAATTAAAAAAAAAAATGCCCTAGCCCTGCAGGCTGACAGGGCTGATTTCACACAGTGCAAAATGCTAGTACCTAAAAACATTAAAGCATACTGTTCAGGCTTTTAAAGACAAAGAAGTTTAATTATTAAAAAATAATCACACACCAAAATTTATATGATTCTTACAAAAAAGAAACAGCCCTGGCCACAGAAATTCTCTTCGGCAATATGAAAAACCAGAAGATGACAGGTAAAGAGTAATATCTTTACATTTCAGGTAAATATCTCTTATCCAAGAATTCTATATTCAGCATATTGTAATTTATGTGCAATGATACTTAATGGACATCTTTAGATATTCAAGGGCTCAGAAAATATGCCACTTATATTATTTTAAGATACATTCCTGCAACTAAGATATAAATCACACTTGAAGAAATCATGGCAGGGAAGACATGGTTGGTAGCACTGAAAACATTTAAATATTAATTACTCCAAAAATGTCATAAATATGTTTTGAAAGTAGAATATAGTTACCATAAATGGATCTTGAAGAGAAGCTACATAATGTAGAGAACAATTTGGCAATAATACCTGAGCCTCAAATTTCAATATGCCAAACATATCAAGTAGCATGAAAAGGAGACATGGAAGAAAGGGAAAGAACAATAGGCTAATTTTCTGTTACATTGGGGCTAATCTTTTGCTATTGCTATTGAAAATTAGAGTAACCTATGTTCCAATATTTTAAAGTAATGGCGTGTATTAATATAATTTAAAACAGCCTGTGTTTTCCCTAATTACTAGAAAAGAAAAATATTCTTTAAAATATCATATAGAAAATGATAGAAGACAAGTGAAATTGAATATAAGCTAAAAATATCTAGAAATCGTAAAATAATACTGCTGAAGTAAAATGGACTGTGAACGTAAAAAGGGAAACTTCTTGCAGAGGCCAGCTGAGTTCATATTGTGGAGAAAAAAACAAAACTCATCTATGAGCAATACACAGGAGATTCATCTAAGATACAGTGATTCCAACTGTTAAAATCATGGGCAAATCAGGAAAATGTGTTCAAAATTCTCCAGTGCTCAAAATGCTAATATTATATCAAGCATAATTCAAGGGAAACTTTAAGTGAAACAATGAGAGTATTGTTTTTAGATTGGTGAAAGCATAATCAGTAGACTAGATAAAAGTCTTGAAACTTTTTATGGTGAAAAGTGTTATTAACATATATTGAAAGAGTTGTAAATGTAATCCAAATTACCTGAAAAACAAAAACTGTGAAGAATTTTGATACATTTCAACATTTACCAGTTAATTAGTAAATAAGTAAATACAAATATGGAGAAATGGAATAAAGTAGTTAAGAATGCTGGTTTTATATAATTTATGTAATTTTGAACCATACAAAGTGAGAATATACATTTTCTTTACAGTTTGCAAAAGTTGATTATATGTTAAGCCACAGGAAATGTAAAAACTTCTAAAAGTAAAAAAAAAAGTTACAATTTTTAATACCACAGCTGTAAACAGAAATGAATAGTAAAATTCCAAATGCATGGTGATTTTAAAACATTCTCATTCATACTAGAAGTAAAAACTTTTGCAATTATGGCTTTCTTAGAAATAATTTAAATCAGAGTCATACTTACAGATCTTATAGGAGATGATTAAAAATGCATTTAGAGGTAATTACATAACATTAATAAAGAGGAAAAAATTAAAATAAATGAATTTATCATTTAAGTGAAATATTAGCTAAATAGATAAATATATATTCCAGGTAGCTACAATAGTGTAGGTATGAACATAGATAGATGGAGGTCAAGAAGAAGCAATTGATAAATATACAAGTAGAAATTATGAATCAGAAAAATGATAACATCAAACATATTCAATAATAAATTAAGAAAACAATTTACCATGATCACATGATCAAATGAGATTTATTTAATTTTAAAGATATAAAAATGTGTCAATATTATGATATCTGTTATAATTAATAATATCAATGGGTCAAAGGAGAAAATTTGACCTGCTGTTAAGACTGAAAAAGATAGAGAAAATTTGTCACCATTATGATAGATAACAAAAATTCATTGGATAAAAAGCTGTTGTTTTTTGTGTTAAATATTCTTCAGTGAAGAAGGAATAGAAAGGCACTATTTAACTTCTTCAAAATCTATCTTAACTCAATAGCAAAATTATAATCAGTTTGAAATATTAAAACTGGAAAAAACAATAATATCCACCATCACCACTATCGTGTAACATTATTTTAGATGTTCTGATAAATCCAAAAAGATAATAAAAGAAATAAGAAGCATATATTGTGATTAATTATAGACAACATACCTGAGCTACTTGGAGAGTCAGAAAGTTATTGAAAACACTAATAGCATTTAAAAGTAAATTTAATACAATTCATTCAATAAATTCAATATAATGATTGGATAGAAAAAGTATATGTATATGCATGCACACACATCAGCTAATTCCATACATTTCAACATACAGATGACAGTAGTATAGAGGAATTAGAACCCCATTCACGTATCTAGCAAATGAGGCACCTGGGTGGCTCAGTTGGTTAAGCCTCTGAATCTTGATTTTGGCTCAGGTCATGATCTCACAGTTGGTGAGATATTGAGATCCATAACAGCCTCTGGGCTGCGGAGCTTGCTTAGGACTCTCTCTCTCTCTCTCTGTCCCCTGCTCGTTTCATTGTCTCTTTCAAAATAAATAAATAAACTTGAAAAATAAATATCTGCAAAAAACTTAACAATAAGTATTCCAATCTTCTCTAAAGGAAAGTTTAAAATAATAATTGAGATATATAAAAGAAAATTTATATACCAAAACCCAAAAATATACTCTGAGAAAATTCAATATTCTAAATATATTAATTATCCACATATAATTTATACATTTAATGTAATTACATCACACGTTTTCCTATTATTATATGTGCAAAATGATTATAAACACCATTTTTTGAATAATTGAGAAATTTTGAAAAAGAAAACAAGGGAGGGTTTTTTGCACCATAATTTTAAAAGACACTTGTTTTGTAAAGATACACTTGCCTTAATAGTGTGATGTGGTTCAAGAATCAACAGACCAAAATGAAGACGGTGTTTGCAGTATGTATATGGAAGACTTAAGAGGTTAGTATATAAGAGCTTTTATGAATTATTAATAATAAAAATGAGTATCTCAATAGAAAAATGAACACAGAGCATTAACAAAGATTTACAGAAAAATGAAACTCAAGTGGGAAGTACAATATACTGACTCTAACAATAAAGAAAATGCAAATGTATAAATTCTATGATTGAATATAAATGAGTTTTATAGGAGAAAATGTGCAAACAACTTAAATTTCTTTTAATAGCAATTTGGAAAAACCTATTGGTATTTTTATAAAATAGAATACTAAATAGCCACTGAAAATCATGTTGAAAGATGTATTAATATAAGAAACTCTTAATGAAACGTATTTGTTTTAAAAGAATAAGCACCATATAATAAATAATTTTACAATAAAACTGCCCAGGAAATAATATAAAAATAGACTGACAGCATTGTTAAATATGATTATCTATTGCTGTTTGAATTAGAGAGGATGTTATTTTCCATTTCATACAAAGAATCGTCATTTTATTGATAATGTTGAAAATTACTTTAAATAAATATATTGAATATTAAATATTCAATATATTTTACAGTATTTTAAAATAATGATATGTAAAATTTGGCTAAAAGTGTGGTTTATTTTTTTAATTGTACTCTGTTTACTTTTCCAGGACTTCTACAATAACACATTATTTTTGTTCCCAGAAAAACAAGTATAAAACCCAACAGACCTAAAACAGAATATTGCTAGTGTTATGTGCCTACTAATTATCAGACACTCTTCTAGGAATTTGCATGCATACTCTCATTTAATCCTCAAAACAAATGTATTTGATAAGAATTGTTACTGCCCTATTTAATGGATAAGAAAGTCAAGGATTAGTGAGATTAAGTAATTTACCCCAGAAGACACCAATCATAAGTAATGGAGTCGCACGTCAAAATCCTATGACTAGCTTCCTACATGGTACCAAAAATCCTTTCCTCTAAAGAATTTACCTTTAGAAATACTGAGATAGTCTTATTTAATTGACCATTTAATGTAGATTAGAGAACAGTCTTAATCTTCAATTACCTCATTCATTTAGATAAACCAAAGCCCCCTCCCAATAATAAGAGGGGGAAATTACTCTATTTTTCAGAAAATGACACTTTTATTTACTCATTAAGGTCCAGACTAACAATTCTTATATAACATATACCCTTAAGAAACTCCGTTTTGTTATTGAATAATAAGAACATTTGGGAATAAATTTATCAATTGCTTGAAAGTCAAATGTTACTTATGTGCTTGAAAATCAGCTTGTCCTCTAAGAATTTGTTAATAAACTCCTTACAGGGGCACCTGGGTGTCTCAGTCAGTTGTGTCTGACTTTTGATCTCAGCTGAAGTCATCATCTCACGGTTTCTTTTCATGAGTTCGAGCCCCACTTTGGGCTCCTCGCTGACAGGGTGGGCCCTGCTTGGGATTCTGTCTCTCCCTCTCTCTGCTCCTCTCCTGCTCTATCTCTGTCTCTCTCGCTCTCAAAAGAAATAAATACAGTTAAGAAAATAAACTCATTATAATTTTATTTATAAAATTTACAATACTATATCTTTGCAGACAGTGTGTGCTAAAATAAATTTAATCTCAGTCTAGACTTTATATAAAATTCCCAACAGTCTGAATTATTTAAGAATGATTTTATGAAATACTACCTGAGATATAATAATTGACAAATGAGAATGTGTGAATCAAAGGATGTTCTAAACACCTTGTGGGCAGTATAGTTCTTCTCTAAAAAAGATTAAGAACTGGTTTTAATATAACTGCACCAGAGAGTTCTCCTTTGCTTAGCACCCTTCTTCCACTCTAGTCTTTCTCCAAGCGTCGTTCATCAATAGTTTCAAAGTGGATACCTGTAAGTTCCTTGGGGACAAGATCTTTGTGTCTTATTCATCCCTGTATTTCAATATATACCAATTGCTTGGCATCTAGTACTCAGTATTTTTTCCCCTAAATTAAGTTTAGCTGACTGCAATTTCTTTAATGTCTGTATCATCACCTTACCCTTTCCTAAACAGCCTGAAGAGAATACTTCTCAAAAGATGTTGTTTATAATTTTTTTTAATGTTTACTTATTTTGGGGGGGGGAGGCAGAGAGAGTCACACACACACAATTCCCAGCAGGCTTCAGGCTCTGAGCTGTCAGCACAGAGCCCAAAGCGGGGCCCAAACACATAGACTGGGAGATCATGACCTGAGCTGAAGTTGGACACTCAACTGACTGAGCCACCCAGCGTTCCAAAAGATGTTTATAAACTGACTGTGTGATAGAGGATAAGCTTAAAACTGAGTGTAGGAATGAGGTGTAGATAAGCCATGATTTCTTTCCTTCTCTTGTTTAGGAAACAGAAACACATCTAAATTCTTCTAAGATATAAGAATTTTCATAATAATTCAATACTCTATGGTTTTATTATTGTTGTATTTTAATCTGGGCTATTCAGAAACTGGAGAGAGTTTGAGATCTTGTCAGAAGTATGATCAGTACCTAAAAAGGGGGGTTAGACTCTTTTCTGGTCTCTCAACAGATTGTATATATTTTGACCTAATTTTTGCATGCTCATTTATTTGAATATTGAAGGAAAGTTTTCTAAAAGATTGTTGTGATGTAGGCTTCAGAATGACTTGAGTTTAGATGTGAATTTATTTCTCTTTGCTTTGGGATATATTTATGTAAACATTGCTTTGTGAAAAAAAAATTGGCAATGGTATGTTTATAATGAAAATAATTCATTATATTTATTGAAATCATATCTTCTGTAATGGCAACATCCTTAGGGAGGGGATGGAAGATAGTACTCATTAGATACTTTTCTTCATTTGTGAGCCAGACAGTATATTAGTTTTATTCAATTGCCATCTGCCATCCATTTTATATACAGTATGCCTAAAGAACTCACTTCATATAAGGGTCTAGAAGGTAAAGGTAGACCATATTGTATTTATATTTGTAAATACTGCATGCATTAAATTACAAATATTTATGTGCCATTAAGGTTTGAATAAAGGAAATACAGAGTTGAAACAGACATGTATTTTTTGATCAAAGCTGGGAATTGAGGAGAGTTTGGCTAGAAGTGTGGTTCATTTGTGTACACAATTGCATGTGTCATAACTATTTGATTGTGTCACTTTGATTTCATTTTCGTTTACTTTGCTCAGTACTTGCAAAGTAATGAAAAAGAATCACTGTATAAATCAAGTTGATTTAAAAGAGTACACTGTTGAAATATGCATAGTGTAAACTCAATGATTCAATAGATCTAATGAGGAAACACATGTAATCAATTTTTTA
Organism: Crocuta crocuta; assembly: GCF_008692635.1. Classification (NCBI taxonomy): domain Eukaryota; kingdom Metazoa; phylum Chordata; class Mammalia; order Carnivora; family Hyaenidae; genus Crocuta; species Crocuta crocuta. The sequence goes on from NW_027527932.1 coordinate 2,474,803, forward strand.
AACATTTAAAGAATTAATTTTTTATTATGTGAAATTATGTAATTATTACACAATAGCCGAAGCAATAGATTCTTTAAACACAGTGACATGTCAGTTTCAAAATGGGAAAAACAAAATTGTTTAATTTTTGGCATTTGTATGCTTTCCATCTTTTGTAAAGATCTTAGTTTTCAGTATAAAAATTTTACTGCAAAATCCATTTCAGGGACACCATATTTTTTTTAAATAATGACAAGAGTGAAAAATGAGTGAGAATTTAAAACATTCGAAAAATTTTTTTTCAAAAGAATCTATGTGGATTCACAAGAAAACTCTTATTCAGTTTGAGATTTTGAAAATAAAACCCTCAAATGTTAAATGTTAATTGACGAATTGCTATGAATCTACAGAGGCCGGAATAAGGTCCTTTTAATGGATCTGCGGGATTAAGTGGATTATATCAAAGCTTTTATAATATGACAAAGGTAGGTGTGTGTGCGCGTGTGTGTCTACGTGTCTGTGTGTGCGTGCGCGTGCACATGCATGTGAGCATGCGTGTGTACAGGCAACATGGCACTCAAGAAAATCAAAGGAAATGAGCCAGAAACTTCTCACATTCTGCTGGCATCTGTGGAGTGTCGCCATATGAGAACCATATGACTGCTGGCAGATTGGCATGTCAGCTCAGGCATGTAAAACTTGACCGCACTGAGCTCAGGGTTTAGCAGTTTATCACAGGAATATTGATACAATTTTAACTGCACTCTTTTTGTGCAAGGACATTTTCTCCTTTCCCAATGCCTCTCATCCCAATCGTACCCTGTGAAACCATCACCAAGCAGAAATAAGGTATATATACATTTTTATATATATATATATATATTTTTTTAAATTCAGTGGAATTTAAAATGAAAATGAACTGCTGAAAACAGCAGCTATATTTTATGTGGTAAAACTGGCTTCTCTCCCATGTGTCAGTAAGTGCTGACCACCATGTTCTGTTACGAGTCAGAGATGAATTTTCAAAAGCAAATCACTTTAACATAATGACTGTGGTAAGGCTAGAAACAGAAAGTGGGACCATGCACTTTTCTCTAAGCATAGAGGAAGCCTATCATGATGTGATGTATACTTTTCACAAATGGAAACTCTTGGTGAAGTGAATCTTAGTATCTTTGGACAGAAAGAAGATGGTTTGAATTATTGACATTTGCAGGGAAAGAGAATAGTGGGTGTAAAAGTAACAGTTTCTATCGTCTACACTGTTTAAAAGGAAATTGCCTTCCTTTGGAAAAGTCTGGTCTGTCTTTTAATAGGTGGCTATTTTGAATAGAACATTCTATTCAGTCTTCATAGGTAGGAAAGAGAGAAGAGCAAGGCTGTGAATCTGTTTTGATGGTCTACTAACTCATGATACTTTTTATTAGTATGAAATGAAAATGGAGATGACAAAAGTCAGGCCGAGACCCTGACAAAACTGTCAAGTGGGCAGCCCGCGCTCCTGCGGATCCCCACGCCTCCTCCCTTCCGGTCGCCTCATTCCACGCAAGGGTACAGATTGCTTCATGCACAGGGTCTCATAACAAACACAACCACTTGGTCTCTCTGCTTTGCATCGTTTGAGTTTTCTCCAAAGCCTAATCGCCCCTAATCACCAACGAAACCTAGGAGCACAGTTAATGCCTTGGGTGCAGCTCTCAAATAACGGGGGCATGGGAGTGGGTGGGTAAGTGCTCCAGTCTTCCTGTCCTTCAGTGCGACAGTCTCGAGGCACATTCTCCATACTTCCTCACAAGGCCCCAGAAGTATTGAGCTCCAGTTACTCTGAGAAGTAACTGGTTCACTAACACACCCTTTATTGGCTTTTTGCCATTCCTTGCCTTATTGTCCACACTACCTCATTACCACCTCCTGGGATCAAATTCAAATGAACCACTTGAACCCAAGACTTCATTTCAGGCTCTGCTCTTGGGAGAACCTACGTAACCTAAGATAGGAAGCGTGTCTTGGGTGTCCCATTGCCTTTTATGTTCTCTTTAGGAGTATGTGTCAACAAATGCAATTTGCACCCCTGGACCCCCGTGAGTTTGGCTACCTTTAGTCAGCCCTCTGGTTCCGGACTTTGCCCCAAATTTCACACCTTACAGAAACTTCTCTGTCTTGTTTTTGCTTAATTCCTTTAGGGATCCTGAATTCTCCGGATAGAAGGTCCTTTAGGCATGTGCTTAAATGGTATTGATAGGCTATTTGATTTATGGCACTTGATACATCATGCTGATATTTTATCAAAGCCTTAACCCGAAGCAGTGAGTCCACTAGTAGGAATTTGGGTTCCCTCCAATTCCTGTCAAAGAGGCTGACGTCAGTGCTGCGGACATGGGGAACTTGCCCTGCCAACACCCTTCTGCAAGAAACAAATCCCCAAATGTGTGAATAAGATGGGAAACTGGAGAGCGTAATGAAATGCACGGTTCAAGGATCATTGTGTGTTATGTTTATTCAAGAAAATCCGTTAGACTTATTAACTAGTGCACTTGATGTAGGAAAACACAAATTTATGAACTTGGCTAAAGCATGTTTCTACTCACTACGAAAAAGTTTCTGTGCTTTACAAAACATCGCCTCTTTAACGGCACTCCTTACACCATAAATACTTAGTATGCAGTCTCTCGTGGTTGTTTCTCCTACAGCGTGAGGTGTGGGGATCATCTCGTCTATTTTTTATTTCTATCATCTAATCCCTCACTTAGATGAGATACTGTTTGCTGAGGCAAACAATTGTGGAAATGAACATGTGAAATACCTAAACACTTCTGTTATTTATACAGCACTAACTACTTAGCAAATTCTGTTTAGGGCTAAAGGAGTGATCTCACAGTCAAATTTAAAACTATTAGATGCTATTGTCTGTCACCTGAAGATCACTCAGAAATAAATCCTGGGCACCTGGCTGGCTCAGTTGGGGTTGAGTGTCCGACTGTGGCTCAGGTCAAGATCTCATGGTTAGTGGGTTCAAGCCCCACATCAGGCTCTGTACTGACAGCTCACAGCCTGGAGCCTGCTTTGGATTTTGTGTCTCTCTCTCTCTCTCTCTCTGCCCCTCCCTTGCTTGTGCTCTGTCTCTGTCTCTGTCTCTCTCTCAAAAATAAATAAACTTTTTTTAAAAAAAAGAAAGAACTAAGTTTTTGAAGTGGAGTATACATGTTAAGCATCACATAGTAGTCAGGAGCACTGGCTTGGGAGCCAGGCAAACGTGTTTTAATCCTGGCTCTGCCACGTAAGAGCTGGCTGATCTTGAACAATACACCGCAAATCTCCAGGCCTCATCTTAAAAGTGGGATAATAATACTCATTTAATAGTTTTTTGGTAAAAGTTTAATGAGATAGAGCACACGAAGCCCTTAGCACCTATCTACCCTTAGTCTGTGCTCATTGATTGGTCACTGCCATTATTGTTTTTACCACTGTTATTTAATTTCTCTGGCACCACACAACTGATGGGTGATGGGGATAGGACAGGAATCTAGCTTCATGATTTCCAAACCAGTGTTCTTTTCATTGTACAACATTGGGTCAAAACAAATGTCTTTGAAACTATAGACTTAGTTGATGAGAATATGGGATTTGACACATTGACATTTTTCCAAGACACAGCTGTGGCCTAAAGGGTCCTCTGATTGATCTAATCCATTAAGAAGCCCGTAGACTAGTAGGTGAACCTTCCGGGTGCTATTTGGGGTCAAGTAACCAATTGTACCTTTACTTCATAATAATCAGTGGCTAGTTGTCTCTAAAGAAAGTACTACCCTAAATGATGTCCCTGAAAGACGAAAAAAAGTACTTTTGGTCCAGCTGCTTGTGGGCCAGTGCCACGGACATTGCAGTTCACGGTCACGAGCTGATAGAGAACGGTAACATGGTGCCCCTCTGCACCACATTCTCATAATGAATTGCACAAGGCCCAGCATCTGCTAACATTAGGACTAAGCTTCACTTTGCTAGTTGCCTCAACTAAGAAGAGGGTAATCACTTCTCACCGTGAACTAGACTTTATTATTATTTTTTTAATCTGTATTAAGGTTTGCTGCTGGCATCAATTCTGCAGCTGGCACAGTCCAGTTCTGTTTTGACAATGACCTATTAATCTAGAAACCCAGGGTCACATTTTTAAAAAGTGTCTCTGGGACAGTGGTCTCAACCTGGGCGCACATTAGAATCAGATGGGGACCTATTCAAAACTCCTGGTGACCAGGCCCTGCTGAGACCTATTGAATTGGTCTTTGGAGCCGGGGCTCAGGCACCTGATGTCTTATTCAGGCGCCCCCACGTGCGCCCTCAGAACCACTGCTTCAGGAGAAGACTCCACGCTGCCTCCCCTCTCAGGGTGGGCCGGAGGGGCCGGCAGCCGGAGCAGTGTGACCATAGGGAGTTTCACCTCAAAGCTGACTCCGTGTTGCCTTGAGATTCGGATTTGTTTCGGCAGGTGGGTTTCAGCAATCAGAGAAGAATCCAGGCCGAGTGGACTTTCAATTAATGAATTCATTTTTAGAAAAGCAAACCCATCTGTATTCTCAGTGCTTAGAGCTGCAAAACACTCCGAGTTGCAAAATATTCCGTGTGTAACAGGAATTTTGACTTCGCTTGCAGAATTTTATGTACCAGAAACACACTGGAGAAAGCCCGAGACTTTAATTTTCTTTTTAAGACGCCGTCAAGAATAACTGTGTAAATCCAAACTGTCTTTGGGACCTTTTCTGCGCACCTCCCTTCCCCTCCGGCAAGAAGATGCCCTTCTACCTGGCCGGGGTTAGAAACGACAAAGACATCTGTGAGTTCAGCTTACCCGCTTGTAAGCTACACATAGTAACTGGGCCTCCCTCTCTGTGCATATTTACTCATTCCTTCCCCTGAATAGCTGCAAGTCCTTCTTTATGCCTCCAGACTGATGAATCTCTGTCTAGTCTCACGAAGCCCCGCAAAACAGACAGGGCTTTACTCTCTCGATTGACTCTAGTTGGTCTCAATCTGTGAGAGACAGGCTCTTGCAGCCTTCTGTATTAAAGGGATGAGTTTTGTGAGTAAACCCATTCAAAAAGATCAAGATATCTCCTTTTGGAAGAAAGATGAAGTCATATTGCCACAAAAATCTGCTTCTAAAGAAGCTATTTCTAAAAAATCTGTTCAATATGTATCAAAGAATCAAATTACACCCATCTGGAGAGACGCATGTGAAAAAAAAAAACTGCATTAAACAGCAAACCACATCTATAGGGCTTCTTGCGGCAAACAAAGAAATGCTGGGTGTATCAACAGGCAGGGTCTCTTTTGATTAAAAAAGTGCTTACAGAAAGAGGGCAAATCAAGCTCAGCCTTTCTGGTTCTTTTCATAAGGTGAGGATGGTGAGGTAGGGGGGTGGGGGACAGCTACACAATCTAAGTTATTCATACGGGAAAAAAATCATTTTCAGCGGCCCGTGGACGGCTTTGAGTGAGAGCAGATTTCCATGCAGAAATGATCTATGGGCCAGGGATTACACCCCTTTTTGCTCACACAAGGACTGATTGCATGGCTCACAGCTGGAGCTAATCCAGATATCTGTTTAATTAAATAGGAGCTGTCATTCTGTTGCATTACATCAAAGCCCAGGAAGGTGACCCGGAGGTGAGATGGCAAATGTAAATTTTTAGTCCTTGGTTTCTTATAGAGTGAAGGGATAAAAATTCTGTTTTTTAGCAGGGTTTGTATACAGAAATATAATTGAGACATCTGTGGCTGTTTCAATGTCCCATCAGGAGCATCCTTCCTAAATATCATATATTTTTCTGGAGCAGGATGTTTTGGTAGGGTAAATTTAAAAAGATACCCGTGAAACAATACTTTCCTTCAAGAAAAGTCCACTGAGTGCCTCCTATAGCAATGGCATTACCGGGAACATAATGGGCCCAGCCAAGAATATGATTTGCTTAAAAGGCGTGCTGTAAGGGCACTGTTTACGTGGCTGAATAATTTTGGGAACCGGAATGTTTGCTATACTTGCTATTTAGAGTTCAGATATTTATCAAAACCAGTACTTGAATGAGTGTGTTTTATTCAAACTCAGGCAAACAAAAGATGAGTTCGTAAAGAGAGTGAAATCAACATTTTCAAATGAGGACTACATACAGGTTAATAAATTACCTTTAAAATGCTATACACACATGTTATATCAAACAAACTTGTATAAACATAATTCTGGTATTAACTGTCTTCCCACTAGGGGCTGTGAAAACCCCGCCCCAGGTGTGGCTAAAATACCTTTCTGTTAGAGAAATTTCTCTAAGAGGCTTTCCAGCCCTTTTGTGGCCCACGTCCGCTGATCTCCATGCCATATGTACTCTGTCCCACTTGTGACGGAATAATCACTTCCAAATAAGAAGATCTTTATTATTAATTTGAGAAACTTTTCAGACTCAGCCTGCATTTGCTCAAATTTCTGAGTCTTCATGAACTCTAATAACAGCAGATTTGTGCAGTGATTGCGATTTCCTTTCCTTTAATGTGCTCTGCAAGATGGCCTCTCCACCGGATCGCCCCATCTAGGGGTCTCTCTGTTTGCATAACACTGCAGCTATTAGCCTTCCTCCTCCCGTCTCATCTGAAGGCTGTGCGATTGTTTGATTGAAAGAATATGATTGTTTCTTTCTTGTTCGAATGGTGAAAAGAAAACACAAAACCCAGGTTATAACAGCCATGACTTGGTGACACCATTACCTGCTACCTGTCTCCCAGAGTAGTCGAGAGTGTGCATTCTAAACGCACAGATCTGGGCTCATTTCCAGACCCATCTACCTGTGTGACTTTGGACAAGTCTCTTAACCTTTTTGAGGCTCAGTTTCTTCATGTATAAAATAACAGTGGTAATAGCTGCGGTGCCTGGGAAGAAAGGAATTTAGAGTAGGTATGTAACTCAATCCCTCCCTCCTCCAGAGATGCCTCAGACGAACCATACCTAACTACGTAAAACACACAAATGTTTTCTTAGAATTCAAAGACAACAGGAAGAGCTGTTAGCAGCTACCCTCTTCGGAGTTCTTATCTAAGAAGGCTTTGGGGAAGGTATACCTGATCTGTGTAGATTTCTTATCATAAATTGATCTGTATGTAGATTATAGATTTATGAATCACAGTTCTATTGGAGAGTAAAAATTGGAACCTAACATGGACTATGTAATTAACATGAACCTAAGTGAGTAAGGAGATATAAAAATGGGGATATTTTGAAAATATGCAGCTTCGTTGGGCTTACTTATACTTCATACATAGTGATTATCTGTTAATTCATAAGCAAAGAGTGTCTCAGTCCAGAAATAGGAAGTTCCATCCCATAGTTCAGGGACTCCCAGATACGGGGGCTGTGTCAGATAGTTGGCTTGTCTCATTTCTTTCACTGGTGGGTGTTAGTAAAGCTCTGTGTTGGGGAAGGCTTGTATTTAATGTGATTGTTTTCGGTTAGTGCATTTCCTCATGGAGCTATTGCAAGGAGTAAATGAATTAATGTATGAAAAGCTCTTAGAATGATGTCTAGCAGGGTGCCTGGGTGGCTTAGTCAGTTAAGTGTCCAACTTTGGCTCAGGTCATGATCTTGTGGTTTGTGAGTTCAGGCCCCACATCAGGTTCACTGCTGTCAGCTTGTCAGATCAGAGCCTCTGTCCCACCTCCCCCGCCCTTCCCCCGCTTGAACACTCCCAAAAATAAATAAATATTAAAAGAAAGAATGGTGCCTAGCACAAATGTGCTATGCAAGCGTCAGCTATTATCGGTTTTACAGTTTAATTATTTCATAAAACAAGACTGTGCTGGTTACTCTAGGTGCCAGGTGTGAGTGAGAGAGATGCAAGAAAGGTCTCTTTGCACAAGTAATTTCAATTAAGGAGAAAGGCTTCTAGAACAGCAACAATGACACAGGTAAGTGCGCGTTTCCATATTATTTTTGCTCGTCTTAATTTGAATTCTCTTCGGGGAGCAGACCAGGAGACAAAGAAGTAACTGTAAGTGGCTTATTTTGAAGACAAAGAAGGGAATGTAAGTAGCTTATTTCAGAGGACAGAGTAGGAAACAGCAGAAGGGGACTGAAGTGAGACAGGGAAGGCAAAAGCAGCCAATAATGGGTGGGTGAACAAATTTCCATTGTGAATGATTGGGACTTATTCCCACTGGGCAACTCTTGGAGCCGGTGCAGAGCATGAGCCTTATAGTTACACCAGCCACAGAAGGAGGAAACTGGTGTATTTATACACCACCTTCTATCAGTCATTGGTTGAAGGAGGAGTTAATTGTCCCAGGCAGGGCAGCTTGAGCGCAGAGAAGACCCTCAGGCAAAGAAGCAGAAAACTGACAGCTGGCAGTTGGCCAGTTCCACCGCGACTGAGAGGCTGGGAGGGACGCGTGCAAGGGCGGCCGGCGGCTCCCGTACCCCACGGAAGCTAGCATTGTGTTCCAGAAAATAGAAGGCGAACACTCATTTGAAAACCTTAAGACCGGATTAAAACAAGAGAAAGGGTGATGGAACTTAAGTCAAGAGAGTACGTGTGAAAATCCACACAAATGATTGTCTCTGGTAACAAAATAAAAATGTGACACTAAAAAAAAAAGCAACATAAATACCATTGGCATGATTAGTAATTCTGTAGTCAGTAATACTAATTTCCATGCATAGGTACCATTGAGTGCGAACTGTTCAAATCTTCATCCATGGTCTCAGTAAACTATTCATTTTTAGCTCATTATTACGTTATTGTCCGTTATATGCACAGTTATTTATCCTTGCGTCTGGCCTCGCATCCAAATGCTGAGAGCATTTCTCATTTTATGATCTAGGAGTTGCCCCTTTCTTCAGGAAGAAATCCACTTCATGCCCTTGGGAGCCACTTCCTGCATCCGGAATCTCATTTCTCTTTTTTCTTTTATTTTTAATGTTTATTTATTTTTGAGAGAGAGAGAGACAGAACATGATCAGGTGAGGGGCAGAGACACAGGGAGACACAGAATCCAAAGCAGCTCCAGGCTCTGAGCTGTCGGCACAGAGCCCAACATGGGGCTCCAACTCACAAACCTTGAGATCATGACCTGAACCGAAGTCAGACGCTTAATCGACTGAGTCACCCAGGCGCCCCAGAATCTCATTTCTTAAAACCACAGGTCATTTTCGCTATGTTCCACCTCCCTGTTCGCATCTCAGTACTAGTACCCATGGTGCAGCTTCATACATTCCAGGCTCCACTGAAGAGCTGTTCCATCATGAGCTTCATCTTTTTTCATGTGGTTTCATCTTTCCCAACATATCACCACAAAAATACCTTCTTCCTTACTCCCAGTTTACATCCCTCCCCATCCCAAATACCACTTTTAAGTGTTTGCAATGATCCAAAATGGAGCCTCATTTTCCAAATACCTTCCATCAAGCACTAAGTGTTGTGGAGAAGAAACTGCTGATTAAAATAGATTTTTTAAAGCTCTGTTTTCATAAGGCTTAACATTTGCTGGGAGACGGTCCTTGAACGAGCCATCACAAAATTAATCTATATTTGAAAGCTGTAATAAGTGCTATGATGTAACCAGCTATGGGAGCAAGTAATGTCTCCCATAGTCTCACCCGGTCCGATCATGTGTGTTGGTGGGAGGGGGGGGCAAGGGGGCACGTGGAGCTGTCAGAGAGGATTCTTGGAAAACATCCCTGACATTTGAGCTGTGATCTGAAGGATGGATGGGTTTGGATTCGCTCCATACAGAGAGAGCAGGCGTGCGCATTCCTAGGTCGGAGAGAGCCTGAGGCCTGGGAAGGACGGCAAGGCAGGCACGAACGGAGCCCAGCAGGCAAGTGCTGTGGGAGGAGGTAAGGCTGTGGCGACGGGCAGAGGCCGGATCAGGCTGAGAGCAGGGGTGTCCGTCTTTACGCAAAGACCAATGAAAGGCATCCAAGAAGTTTGAAAGAAGGGGTGGTCTGATGGGAATTTTCTTTGCAAATGATTGTTCCTGTATTGAGCATGGACTGGAGGAGTGCAAGAGGAAAAACTCTGATAAAGGTGTTTTGCAAAAACCCATGCGAGAGATGATAGTGTCTTCAACATGGATGTGTTCCGGAGATACTTAGGAGATTAGGCCCACAGGAATGAAGACATTTAAAATATTGAAATGTGTTCAGAATACGAATCTTAATGGCTTCATACTTCATGATGTAAACTGTCACATTTTTTATTTATCAAATTCAATAAAAATTGAGAACCCCAGAAGCCTTATTAGCAAGAAGTTTATCATCGCCCTCCTGGATTTACATGGATCGCCGAAAAACCTTACGCAGGCCCCAAGGGACGTATATTAGTCAGCCACCTTCAAGTGGGGGATTTGAGGTTGCCATGGCTGTCTTAGCTTCACACTGCACCACAACGTGCGTTCTCACAAATCGGTGCTGCTAGCTCTTGCTTGAGGGAGCCCTTAGGAGTCCATTCCTCTCTACTAAGCTTGGTCACTTGGCCCCCATCACTCTCAGTGCCTGGAACTTTCAGGTGTATGTACTCTCATTCTCCTCCAAAGCTCTGCCAACTAAAACCTGCTTGGCCTGAGCGAATTTAGGCATCTGTCCTTTGAGGAGCAAGCAAACACTAACCCTTTTTCAAATCCAGGCAGCCGCCCAGGGAGTTGGCTCCTTTCTTTCATCAACCCACAAAACATAAAAGGCTCATTCAGTAACTTCCTTCTACAAAAAGCTTGATTTCCTTTCAGGAAGCCTTCAGTCATTAAAAATATACAAAAACATTAAAAGATTGTTTACTCTCCTTGAAGTAGGAAGAACGAAGGAATGCTCTTATATCTTCGGGAACATCCACATTTCTACCTCTGCTTCCCTCAAAATCAGAAATGTGATTTTCCTTACTGAAAGCAGAAGTAATGCAAAGCCAACCATAATTTAATTCTCAGGTCCCCGAGAACACGACAGATCGTGTGCACGTTCAGATTTCACGTGTTTGTGGTTGAAGAGTTAATATGCACAACGAAAATTTCTATGGAGTTCAGAGGAAGGAACAATGGGCTGCTGTTAGGTGAGGAGTGGCGTCCAGGGACTAAGGATACCTTGCAAAAGAATAGAATTTGAGTTTCACCTGGAAGGCTGAATAAGAGATTGCCGTAAGAAGAGGCAAAACAGGTAAGCAAGGTAACAAATTATAGAAGGGTACTGAGAAAGAGTGAGTAATCTGCTATGGCAAGAACATAAGATGATGCGGGACAGGGATGCAGAGTGTCAGACGATGATTCTCAAAAGAAAGGTAGCAACCATATTGCGGAGGGCTTTATAATGGCATATTTAAGAGTTCATGCTTTTTTCGTGTAATGGGAAAATATTATTTATTTTTCTGTGTTTATGTTTTAATGAGAGACAAAATCAGATTTGCACTTCAAAGAGTTGATTCTAGGAAATCTTGTAGGATAAATTGGAAGCGAGTAGCACCTGAGTCAAAGGAACCCATTAGGAGTTATTGCAGTTGTACAGACGAAACATTTATTTGGCGTTTCCTGAATACCAGGAACTCTACTAGCCATTTGGCCACATGCAGGAAGGCACAGTGACTGAGGGTGCCATTGTTGAGTGTCTCTAGAGCCAGTCCGTCTAGATTCAAATCCTGACTCCTCCCTTAGGAGCTTGGTGACTATGCAAGTCACTGGCCACAGCTTCTTTGTCTCTACGGTGGTGATAATAATCTACACACATTGGGACTACCGTGAAGACTAGACTGCATCTAAAGCACTGGATATATGGTACTTATTTTTAATCTTTCATCCAAGTAGCATGACTTGAGCTGAAAATAATTATTCTGACTTTATAGGTGAGGAAACTGAATTTCAAACAAATTATGCAGTTCACTCAAGTCACGGAAAGAGTCAGGGAGAGATGGAACTGTCACTTGAGCCTCGTGTTCTTTGATTCCAAAGTTCCTGGTGTTTTCCTTTTACCTTCTCTTTCTGAGGAATACATGTGAGGCAATAGCCTGGGAATGGGGAGAGGCTAATGAACTTAGGTGACATTTTGAAGATAGAATCTGCAGGAAGAACGGTGGCTTCTGTGGTCACTCAAATAATGAAAAGGAGAAGGCTCAAACTTCAAGAGATCTTTTGGCAGGAAAACATGTTCTTTCTCAACTCCAGGCTACAGGAATGCCACACATAGACTAAGCTGGTTATAAAAGGGACCATATTATCTGTCTCTGATGCACTTTGTCAATCTTTGGATTTACATAGCTGTCAGCGATTATATGATTACAGGGTAAAGTACATGCTCTTGGGAAAGAACAATACGTCGTCCATCATGGTCAGGCTTCCAGCTAATAGAGGCTGTGGGAAGTACATTCCTGAGTCTAGTACTATAGGACCAGAACAGGGTCTGTCTTCAGATTACTCCAAGAATCATGCTAGCAAGCTCACTTACGATGTTTATCCACTTGATAAGCATTGAAATGAAAATATATGTGAAATGAAATATTTATGAGTTTCAGAACTGGGAAAATTATGGAGTTAGGATTATTGAATAGGGTGTTCTTCATTGCTTTTAAAAATGGTATATTGTAATTAATGCCACAGTCACAATGTGCCCGAGGCTGGCTGACAAGGTAGTTATTAGATATTTGCACGTTGAGAATTGCCAGTAGAGATCGCTAGAGTTAACATAAGACGTCACCCATTAGGAGCTGGTTCTAAGCTTTACATATTCAAAAGCTTAATGTTGTCAATTTGTCAGGTTATAGGAAATAGACTCTTGCTAACCAAATCCACAAGGAAATGGATTACACGCTAAAATGTATAGTTTGCAACAAGATACCAACTTAAGTGATAAAGAATATCCTAAATATATCTTCTAAGTAGGTAGCTACACTTAGGAGATCAAATTACAAATCTAAACATTGTTTCATAGTCCTAGGATTAGAGACAAATGTGTTGGTTTTCTTTAGGGTATACTTTTTCTAGATAAATTATTCTTTTTTCATTCTAAGGGTGCTCTACTTCTGCTTCTACTTCTGAAATCCTAAAGCTTTTGCCTAACAGTAGTTGGGTTAGAAGGAAATATAGCAGTACCAATGAGAAGTAGCTTGAAATAAGACTCTACCCTCGGGGAAGAAAATGAAGGGCAGATTCGAGTGGAATTCAAGAGGTAGACAATAGCATACATTGGATTACATGTGTGAGGTGAGGATGATTTTTAGATTTCTTGCTTTGGACATGCAAGTTAGGGCTAACTATGAGCCATCCACCTGGGGAGAACCAGAAAGTATCTTCTTAGAAGAGATTTGGGCTAGAGAGGCAGATTTGGAAATCATCACTATACCCAATTTTTTGTTTGGGGATGGGATTTCCCAGAAATATGTATATAATGGGAGGAGGAGAAGATAATGTGTAGAACTTTGTGGCACACATTTAAGGGGCAGATGGAGGAAGAGGAGCCTCAGGAAACTGAGAAAAGGGTGGCCAGAGAGACAAGAAAATCAGGGAGAAACAATGCCACATAAGACAAATCAGAAAGAATTTTCACTAAAGAAAGTTTTCTTTAAAAACTTTTCAAAAAAGTTTCTTTTAAAGCCACATAACCAAATGGCGAAATTAGAAGAGAACCCAGAGAAGCGTCTATTGTATGTAACAATCAGGAGGTCCTCAGTTGTATTTTGAGTGGTAAAGACCAAAAGTCACATGGTAATTAATAGAAAGGTGAGTGGAGTAAAGAAGTCAAGGCACTAATTTTTAAGCTACTTTTTCAAGAAGGTTGGTGGTGAAAGTAAAAAATTTTGGCTATTAGTTTGGGGTTGTGTAACAGTGGTGAAGTTTGAGCATGTTTGTTTGCTGATTAAGAGAATGTTAGCGGGGACAAAGATGTTTAAGACACAGACTGGAAAGAACATAATTGATAGAATAAGACGCAGTCCTTATCTCATAATTTCTTAGAATGGATTTTTTCTAAAAGAGAATTACCATCTTATACTTGGTATTGAGCATATGATTTTCTGTTTCTGAGAGTTACATTTGCAGATTCATCAAATTCTAGAAAACTGGGCTTCTCACTGGCTCCACTAATGTATCTTATTGACTGTGCTCCAGGTAAGGAGTAATGTTGACTGAAAGAAAACATTGTCTGTTCGAACTAAATGACCTGTTAAGTGAACATCAGGTTAGGGGTAATATTCACACAGACAGGACCTGTGAGTGATATTAACCACTAACTTGTAAATTATTGTTCATTCATTTACAATTTTTTGGATGCATTTACAACAGGTAACAGAGAAGAGTTCCTGCCCATTGAAATTTACATTCTCATCTGAATACTGTTATTGGTATTGGTGTGTGTGGGGGGGGACTTGTTTTGAACTGTAGAATGCTACAATATGCTGGTTTTCTGAAATAACTTCTTTTTCAATTCTTCAAAAAGTACTTAATTATTAAATATTTTAAATAATAGAAAATATACATTTCCTTTCTTAAATATTTGGTCAATCAGATGGGAAGGTTTTTGCTGACATGCTTGTGTGTGACATTGGATAGAAGAGAACTAACAAGGGAATTATTTGGAAAGATCATGAAGATTTAGGAAGAGAAACCAGGCCATGCCTTTGAGAAATAGAAAAATCACTAGCATAGAAACGGTTTATCTGAACACTGTCTTTAATATTTTTTCAAGTTCATTCATTCAATATTTTTATGATTTACATTTTTTATTGTTTATTTTTGAGAGAGACAGAGAGGCAAAGAGAATGAGCGGGGGAGGGGCAAAGAGAGGGGGAGACACAGAATCGGAAGCAGCTCCAGGCTCTGAGCTGTCAGCACAGAGACCGACGCGGGGCTGAAACTCTCAAGCCTTGATTTCATGACCTGCGCTGAAGTCCAATGCCTAACCGACTCAGCCACCAGGTGCTCCTATAATTTATGGTTTTAAATTTGTGCTGGATCTTTGGTTAAATCCAAGAAACATTAGAAACTAAGTGAGTATTTCTGACTACAGATAATATTAAAATCACCTTTCCATCAAATAATGAAGGCACTGAGGTCATAATTAGAACATCTTACTTAAGCAATAATGATACTTCTTTAATATGGTTGTTTGCTTTGTTGAAGTTCTATATCTTTTAATCTGCCTAAAAGATGTTATAATGTTTCACTTGACATTTTCTTCATATTTGCAAACCACTCACATTTGGAAAAAAAATAATATTGTAAAAATGTTGGTTACTTCATTGGAAGGAAAGTGTTTTGTGCATGCCAAAATAGACGTTTCATAGAAACCTTTAATTCTTTCATAGAAAGACCAGAAATGTGAAGCACCTGTGTAATTTAGAATGTAAGGGCACTGGCCAGGGAAATAATGTAAAACACCAGTGCTTGGCAAAGTCTCCTGATGTATTGTGGGACCTCAAAAAATTTAAGAAAGTAAATGAGGATAATTCACAAATTCCCAGCAACTCTATGGTATTTTCACACCTAGAATCTTCTAAACTACACGGGAATTTGGGAGTACATTTAGAAAGGAAAATATAAGTCAGGTGTATTTCTGTCATGTCTATTCATACTTATTGATTCTGGCCAAGACCTTATCTCCCTTAAGAAAGTTAAAAGGCTTGAAAAGCTAAAAATTTTGTTTTATCTTCAAGAAAAAAAAAGTCACACAAACCTGGGTCTACTTTGTAAAAAGAGGTAACTGCTATCTATACTTCTTGAAGAGATGGCTAGTCTATTTAATTGAACAGATTAGCAAACATTAACTAAAGGGTAATGCTTATCACCCGTCTAGTTTAGCACTAAATGATGTAGCCAAAATGACCTTTAGAAACAAACTCGCCACCCATCCATTCTGCATCCTGCAGGATTATATTTGGCTTCACAGAAACAACATATACTGTGAGAAGAGCCCACGAGGTCATTCCAAGAAGTGGAACAGGAGAGAGAAACCATGGCTTACCTAGGCAGAGCCAGGCACTTCGTCATTTTAATAGCTCACTAATTCCAAAAAGTTTCAACACTTATGGCCTTGAAGCTTAATCACTCTCATTTATCTTTCTAATAAATGATGCCCCAGCTCAGAAAGCCTAGAGATTTCCCCATGGTAAGCCAGTAAATGAATTTGGGGGCATGACTACGTTGGAGCACCAGATCTGTGCATGACTTCGATCACCCTGGCTTAGGGATCACTGCGCTTGTCAGAGGATTGGCATCTTTTCAGCTGATGTCTCACTAGACGTGGCGAAGACTACACGCTCTGACACAATGTGATTTCGGTGCTTAACTAAACGCATAAAGAGATGAATAAAATGTGCCAGTGAAATAATTATAAGAATGAGAGGTGTGGACAGGCTTGGTTTTAACTGTTTCCACTGAAGTTTAATGGAAACAAATACAAAAACTAAAAAGAACTAGGAGTTAATGGAGATCCTAAAATCAAAAGTGGATTAAGTGAAATGAGCTTTGAAAATTATGTAGATCAATGATCATCTCAAGTCACAGGGAAAAAAAACTCCAAGGGGCAAGACTTACTGTGCTCAGAAATAGAACCTGGTGCTGCAGAATATGAAAATATTCACTTTGTAAACTAATGTGATGCCCTACTCTTTCTTGAGAACTATGTGGTCATTAAAATGATAATAAAATACAAAAATGTTGATTAAAATTGAACCCACATTCCAGACATCTTCTGCACAGATACTCAAGTTTTCTTCTTTTTTAAAAAACTTTAATGTTTCTATTTATTTTTGAGAGAGAGAGAGAGTGGGGAGAGGCAGAAAGAGAGGGAGACACAGAATCCAAAGCGGGATCCAGGCTCTGAGCTGTCAGCACAGAGCCCGACGCGGGGCTCGAGTCCATGAGCTGTGAGATCATTACCGGAGCTGAAGTCAGAAGCTTACCCGACTCAGCCACCCAGGCGCCCCTCAAGTTTTCTTCTTAATCGTGTTTTTATTTCCAGTCACTAGAGGAAAGACGCACACTTACATATGGTAAGCATTAATCTGAAGTGGTCTGTTAGCTTTTCTTAAGTCCTCTCATTAAATTCCTTGGATGGAATCCCATCCAGCTTATCTTACCAAATCTAAAGTTTATTCAGGTGTTGAGAGTGAAGAATTTCAAAAGCAAGTAAATACCCTTAAGAGCTGTCATTAAAACAAGAGAACCAGCCAGAAACCTCATGTGTTCTATGTGGAGGCTGGAGGAGAAAAATAGTAAACAAAGGTTGCAAAATGACAAATATGAAAAACCCAATGAGAAAGACTGCCCCACAAAAGCCCAACAGAAAATGGTGCTTGGTAGCATTTTACGCAGCCCTGAAAACCCAAATTCTAGCAGAGCCTAGCATATATTGGTGACTACTAATAATAGTTAACATTTATTAAACATTTTCTGTATCAAGCATTTTTCTAAGAACTTTGTGTGTATTGGTTCATTTTTATCTTCACAGCAACTATTACATAGAAACTTATAATCCCCATCTTACAGACGAAAAGACGGTGGGAAAGGGATGCATAGTCAATTGTCCAAGGCAGTGCAGCCAGGAAGGGATCAGTAATGAGGAATAGGTAGTGCCCATTGCATAGTAATTCACTCCAGGGACTCACCCACTGAGAGGGAAGGTCTTCTGTGCAGCAATTGGCGGTTGAAAGTGTGACGCTGCTCTTGTCCAAAGTTTGTACCTGGTCATTTGAAGGTTTCGTCCAAAATCTTTCAATTTAATTCCATAATATTTACTATGCACCTACTATACTATTAAGTATAGAGGACACAAAGATGAATCATTTGATATATTCTACTTTTAGAGCTCAAAATTTCAGTTTTTGAGTAAATCAATTAAGAGCCTCTGACAAATAAAAAGTAACCATAAGGATGAGAACAACAGTGGCTGCCATTTACTGAGCACCTGCTATGATCAAGGCATTATGCTTGGTACTTAGCATAATTTATTTCCTGTGCTCTTCAGAGCAATGGTATAGTATATGGTACAGACAAAGCAGTTCTTGTTTTACAGTTGAGGAAATAAGACTCAGGTAGGTTAAAGTAACTTGGGTCAACCTCACAGAGGTAGTAAATAACTGAGCTAGAATCTGAACACCAATTAATATTCCATTAAATGGAATGGGCATCTCCCAAAACAAAGCATATAAGCCTGCTGGAAAAAAGAAGACATTCACTTAGATATCATATCAGCCAAAGAACAGGCAGGCAGGATTTGTTACTTGTGTATACAGCAGCCTACAATAGAGAAAATGAAACAAGCCAGAGACAGATTTAGCGATAAGCTAGTGTCCGGTAAGTGTCAGGGCCTTTCTCTTCTGCAGACCCTTTTCTGGGCTCTGAAGGGCCCCAGCAGTTTGTTCTGAGGTCATTTGATAACGTTTTTGGAAACTCTGCCGAAGCAAAGCTCTGTTAACCCAGTCTGTTAAAACCACGGTCTCTTTCACTGTGGTTTCTCCTCCAGAACTTCCCCTTCTGCTTTGTAGCCGGGAGGCCGCAGAAATTTGAGGGACAGAGCTAAAGAGGGGTGGAATTAGAAATGCTTTTAAGTTGGATTTAGAGGAATATGTTTACGTTTTATTTATTATTTATTTATTTATTTATTTATTTATTTATATTGAAAGGGGCACCTGGGTGGCGCAGCCGGTTAAGTGTCTGACTTTGGCTGAGGTCATGATCTCCTATCTGTGGGTTCGAGCCCCACCTTGGGCTCCGTGCTGCCAGCTCGGAGCCTGGAGCTGCTTCAGATTCTGTGTCTCCCTCTCTCTCTGCTCCGACCCCACTCATGCTGTCTCCCTCTCTCTCTCAAAAAGAAATTAACATAAAAAATAGATAAAATAAAGTTTAAATTATTCCCGCCTGTCTCACTATAGGAAGAACTTCCCAGGACATACATTCCTGTGCCAAACCATGTGGTGGTGTGGTGTGAACATGCGGGCCCACGACGACACAGGTGTGCTAGCACAGCACAAATGTGGCTCCTGACGGGGGAATAAAACCTGAAATACACGGAGCAAGGAGATAGTCTGTGAGACACACAAACGCCAGACATGTAAAATTGTAAGGGGAGTATTTGCTTTTCACTATGGCCTAGTCAAAACTAGAAATTTTTTTTCTCCTAATAGGAATATGCTCAAAATTCGGTGATTACAAGTATAAACATGCCATACATTCTGTCCTTTTTAATGGGGGGAATCATATGAAGTATAACTTAACAGAAATTCTGTTTCATAGGGCAAAAACCTGAATCAGTACTGTATGTGGTGTGTTGTGTGACGTGGCCTGTTTGATTCACCTCAAATATCAATAAGAAAACACAGTTGATCAATCATACTAGAAAGACTGACTTATTTCTGTTCTATGTGTGAAAAAAATATCAAACTGCTCTTGTATGAAGAGTTAATCAAAGAGTATGCATCTAAAAATAAAGGAAGAATGTTTTCGAGGTCTAACACAGTAAGTATATGACATATTAATGTAAATATTACATAGTTTCATGTGTAAATGATATAACATACACAGTTATGATAAAACAGCATATTTTAATAAAATAAACATTTAATTATTTTCACGAAGCTTATCATATCTGGTAACTTAAAATATGACTATAAATTATTTAAATTTATTATTTTTTATTAATTCTCTAATTCTAAAAAG
This sequence comes from Crocuta crocuta, assembly GCF_008692635.1. Classification (NCBI taxonomy): domain Eukaryota; kingdom Metazoa; phylum Chordata; class Mammalia; order Carnivora; family Hyaenidae; genus Crocuta; species Crocuta crocuta. Next base: position 2,494,445 of record NW_027527932.1, read on the forward strand.
CTTAATTATTGTTAATTCATCTATTTAAGTTTTAGATAAGATTCATACACCATAAAGTTGGCTATTTTAGTCATTTTAAAGTGTAGGATTGAGTGGTGTTTAGAATATTCGCAATGCTGTGAAACCATCTCCACTATCTAATTCTGGAACATTCTCTTCACTCCATAAAGAAACCCTCTACCTCTGAATTCTTCCTCCTTGGTTCCCTGGAAACCACTAATCTACTTTGCGTCAGTAGGCATTTGCCTTTTCTAGGTATTTCCTATAATTAGATTCATATAATATGTCGTCTTTTGTGTCTGACTTCTTTTCTTTAGCATAATGTTTTAAGGTTCATACATACTATGGCATGTATCAATACTTTATTCCTTTTTATGGTAAATAACAGTATGGCTATAGTACATGTTGCTTATTCATTCATCAACTGATAAGACATTTGAGTTTCGCCATGTTTTGGCTATTATGAATAACAGTGTTATGAACTAGTGTATAAGTTTTTGTGTGAATACATGTTTTCACTTTTCCTGAGTATATACCTAGGATCCAGTTAGTCATATGGTAACTCTATGTCAAACTTTTTAAGAAACAGTAAAACTGTTTTCCACAATGTCTGCAACGTTTTACAGTCCCACCCAAAGTGTTTGAGGGTTCAAATTTCTTCACGTCCTTGCCAACACTTGCTATTTTCCATTAAAGTAAAAAAGATAGCCATCCTTGTGGGTATGAAATGGTATCTTATTGTTTCAATTTGCATTTCTCTAATGTCTATTGATATCTAGGATCTTTTCATGTGCTTATTGGACACTTGTATACCTTTTTTGGCAAAATTAGGTTTAATCAAATTCACCTTTGTTCCTTTCAAAAGTTTTATAGTTTTCGCTTAGTTATAGGTCCATGATACATTTTGGAGTTAATTTTTGTATACAGTAAGAGGTAGGGGCCCAAAATCTTTCTTCTGCATGTGGATATCCAGTTTTCCCGGTACCATCTGTTGAAAATATTATTCTTCCCCATTCAATGGGTTTACATCTTGGAAATCAATTGACCATAGTTGTAGGGGACTGTTTCGGCTGTCAATTATACTCCACTGATCTATATGTACATTTTTATGTCAGTATCACACTGTTTTGATCATTGTAGCTTTGTAGTAAGTTTTGAAACTGGAAAGAGTGAGTCTTCCAACTTTGTTCTTTTTTACAAGATTATTTTGGCTACTAAATATATATTGTACTGTACTGACTACTGTAGTACTATAATAGTATAGCTTTTCTAAGTTTGTGAGTTTTTTTCAATATTTTTTGGGTTAATATGTGTCCCTTCCATCTCCATCCTAATTTTAATATAAGTTTCTCAATTTAATATAATTATAATTTTAATATAAGTTTCTCAATTCCCATCAAAAGTCAGCTGGCGTTTTGACAGACATTATGTTAAATCTGTACATTAATTTGAGGGAGTACTCTCATCCTAACAATATTAAGTGTTCCGATCCATGAACAGAAGATGGCTTTAGATTTATTTAGGCCTTTTTTAATTTTTTTCAACAATGTTTTATGGTTTTCATTGTATGAGACTTGCACTTCCTTTGGAATAAAGTAAAATAAGTATTTTATTCTTTTTGATGCTATTGCAAATAGAATTGTTTTCTTAAATTTCATTTTTTTGTGTTGTTCATTGCAAATGCATAGAAATACAACTGATTTTTCAATATTAATTTATGTATTTCAACTTTTCTGAACTCATTTTATTAGCTTTAATAAGTGTATATGTGTGTGTGCGCGCGTGTGCACGCGCTTTAGGTTTTTCTAAATATCATCATGTCAGCTGCAAATAGAGATTATTTTACTTTTCCTTTCCAATCTGGATACTTTTTTATTTCATTTTGTTACCTGATTTTTCTGTCAAAAACTGCTGGTCCAGTGTTGAACAGAAGCGGCAAGAGTAGATATCCTAATCTTTTTCCTGTTCTTAATGTGGGCACTTTCATTCCTTCATGATTAAGAATGATGTTAGTTGTGGTGCACTTTTTCACGTCAAGGAAGTTCCCTTCTATTCCTATTTGATTGCATGTTTTTAGAAAAAAAAAAAAGAGTGTCTGATTTTGTCAAGTCTATTTTCTACAGCATTTGAGATGATCTTGCAGATTTTTTTCCTTTCAGTCTATCAATATGGTATATTACATGGGTTGACTTTTGTATTTTGAACCAACTTTACATTCCTGGGATAAATCTCATTTGGTTGTGGTGTATAATCCTTTTAATGTACTGCTGAATTTGGGTTGCTAATACTTTGTTGAGGATTTTTGTACCAATATTCATAAACTATAGTTTACTTTTCTAGTAATGTCTTTGTGTGGCTTTAATGCCAAGGCAATACTGACTTCATAAAGTGAATTAGGAACTCTTTTGTATTCTTTTAATTTTTGGAACAGTTGGACAGAAATTGGTGTAAATTCTCTAAACATTTGGTAAATTTTATCAATGACACCATCTGGTTGTGAAGTTTTCTTTGTTGAAATTTTAAAAAATCCTGACTAATTAAGGCTCTTAGCTTGTTATGTCTATTTTATTTTCTATTTATTCTGGACTCAGTTTTGGTAGACTGTGTCTTGCTAGGAATTTTTAGGTTATCTAATTTGTTGGCTTAACAATAGTTCATAGCATCTTTAATCATCTTTTTTTAATTCTGTAATGTCAATTGTGATATTCTGCTTTTATTCCTAACTTTAGTAATTTTAGTCTTCTCTTTTTCATTCTTTCTTCTAACTAAAGATTTATCAATTTAGTTGTTTTTAAGAGACCACCTTTTAATTTGATTAATTTTCTCTTTCATTTTTTATTCTCTATTTTATTTCTTTCTGCTCTAATCTTTATTATTTTCTCTCTTTTTCTGGCTTTGGGTTATTTTCCTTTATCACAGTTTTTTAGAGTAGACAGCAAGGTTATTGATTTGAGGTCTTTCTTCCTTTTTAGTTTTGGTGTTTACAGCTATCAAGTTCTCTTTCTGCACAGCTTTCACTGCATCCCTAAGTTTCGGTATATTGTAGTTTTATATTTCTTCATCTCAAATAATTTTCTAATTTCCAAACTAATTTTTCTATTTGTTTCTAATTTCATCCCATTGTGATCTGAGAACATAATTTGTATGATTTTTGATACTTATAAGTTTATTATGACCTGTTTTATGCCTAACACACTGTCTATTCTGGAAAATATTCCACAAACATTCAAAAAAATCTATTAAAAAATCGTGTATTCTACTGTTGTTGGGTATAGTGTTCCATTGAAGCCTTTTAGGTCTACTTGGTTTAGAGTAATGCTTAGTGATGTTTCTATTTTATTACTTATCTTCTCTTTTGTTCTATGTGTTATTGAAAGTAGTGCCTTGAATTCTCTAAATATAGTTCTGGAAGCCGTTAGAGAAAGGAAACAATTCTAATAGCTTTTGCTTCATGTATTTTGAGTCTCTGTTGTTAGATTCACACATATTTATAATTTTGTATTTTATTGATTGATCCTTTTATGTCACAAAATGTCTTTTTTGTATATCCTAATAATTTTTCTCTTAAAAGTCTCTTTTGTCTAATATTTGTACTGCCACTCTAGCTTTCTCTTCACTACGGTTTGTGTTGAATATCTGTTTTCATACTTTTACTTTCAAACTATTTTAATCTAAAGTGTGGTTCATATTGGAAGCATATAGTTAAAACATTTAAAAAATTCATTCTGCCAATCTCTGCCTTTTCGTTGGAAAGATTAATACATTTATATTTAATATAATATATATTCTATTTAATTAATATTTAATACATTTATATTTAAATAGGAAATATTATTGAGAAGGAAGGTCTTAAGTCTGACATGTAGCTATTTGTTTTCTAAGCGTTTCGGTTTTCAGTTTTTCCATTGCTGCCTCCATTTGTGTTAAATAAATATTTTTATGTGCCATTTTTATACCTTCATTATTTCTTTTATTTTACATTTCAAAATTATTTCTTAGGGGTTGTGGTTACTCTGAGAACTATAATTGACATTTTAATTTATAAAAATTGAGTTCAGATTAATACAAAGTTAATTTCAATAATATACAAAACATTGGCTGTATATTATAGCTCCTTCTCTCCCCTCTTTGTGCTATTAAGATTACAAATTACATCTGTGTAAACTGACTGCCCATCAACGTAGATTTATAGTTTCTGCTTTATGCATTTGTCTTTTAAGTCAGAGAGGAAAAAAGAGAAGTTACAAAGAAGCAAAGAAAGATCCATTAATACTATATTTTAGATTCATCTATAAAGTTACCTTGACTGGTGTTTTTTATTCCTTCACGCAGAGTCCTGTTTTTGACTAGAATCCTGTCATGTTAGCCTGAGGGCCTTCCTTCGGCATTTTTTGTAGGGCATATTTGCTAGTTTGGTCATCTGGGTAAGTTTTATTTTCACTTCCATTTTTGAAGGATAATTTTGCCAGATATAGAACTCTTGGCTGACAGGTGTATATTTATTTTTCCTTTTCAACACTTTGAATATGCCATCCATTGGCTTTTGGCTTCCATGGTTTCCGATGAGAAATCATCTGTTAATCATTTTGGAGTTTCCTTGCATGTGATGAGTCCACTTTTCTCACACAGCTTTCACGATTTCCCAAACAAATCTCAGCTGGTGTCGGTTTGAGCTAGCTGATTGTTTCTTCTGTTCAAATCTGTTGTTGAGCCATAGTGAATTTCTCATTCCAGTTATTGGATTTGTCAACTCCAGAATTTCTATTTGGTCCTTTTAATAATTTCTATCTCATTATTGATATTCTCTATTTGATGAGATATCATTCTCATCCTTTCTTTTAATCATTTAGATATATTTCCTGTAGCTCTTTAAAGATACTCATAATAGGTGATTTAAGGTTTCTGTCTAATGAATCTAATACCTGTATTTCCTAAGGGAAAATTTCTATTGGTTGCTTTTTATCATGTCTCTATGTCATACTCTCTTGTTTCTTTTTATGCTTCATAATTTTCTGATGAAACTGGACATTTAAATAGTATAATGTGAATAATTTGGCAATTTGATTCTACTCCCTCCCCAAGATTTGTTGTTTCTATCTGTTGCAGTTATTCTTTTTATTGTTTCATTATTTTTTCTGGACTAATTTTGTAAAGTCTGTATTCTTTGTCCTATGAGGCCAGTGGGCTCTGTTCCATTTGGTTAGTGGTCAGCTAATGATTAGACAGAGATTTTTCTAAATGCTCTGAACCAAAAAACTGTCCGAGTATTTGCAGACGGGGTCTGTATTAATTGGGGGTATACATTCAACACTTCTCTGGACAGCTGACAACTCTGCCTTAACCTTCACTTTCTTCTTGCATGTAGTTTCAAAGTTAGCCAGAGGTAAGAGTTGAGAATGTCAGATATTTCATGAACATGCATACAGTCCTGGGCATGTGTGTGGTCTTTATGATTTTTAAGAATATTTAGGAGTTTTTCAAAGTTGTTATTTCCAAAAGCATCTCATTCCTTAGCCTTTCCTTCTAAGCTTTGCTGTTATTTTACTGTTTGCTCCAAAAGTTATCTCTTGCCTCTGACAATAGCAATGAAAATATTTGCCTGTAAATATAAAAGTTTTTATATTTACAGGCAAATATTTTCAATAAATGCACCATCCTTAACCTCTTATCCCTACCTGCCAGCAATGGCAGCTTTAAGATGAGGCATGTTGTGAGTTAGTTAAGTTAAAAACAAGCCTTTTGAGCCAGACTTTTTTTGGTAAAAAAATAAAAATTCTTCACAAATAAGGTGTATTCTTCTCCCTCTCATACCAGTACTGAGAATGCAGGCTGTCATTTTCAAGTCTACCACTGATTTAAGGAGCAGAGAATGAGCCTGGTGTAAATTAACACGACAAAAAGTTCATTGTTCTTACCAAAAATTAGCCATGTTCTCGAATAAGTGCTCTCTGTATTTCCACAAGCTCTTGATTAGTTTCTAAAGTTTGAAAAAGTTAATTTTATCATTTTTCCAGATTTTTTGTTTTTGTTACTCTTACGAAAAGGGAGACTTTTGGAGTTCCTTACTTAACCATTTACACTGATATCTCCCCAACACATTCCCTTTTATAACTATATTTATATTCATAATTTCATAGTTTTTGGAGGTGATCTCCCAAATTATATAATCATGAAGCCCAATAAAAGCTGAATCTATCCTTATACATGACAGTGAGCAATTGTGAATGGAATCCTTCAGAGGAAGGAGTCAGGAGTATAGAAGGGATTTATTTTTGAGAGAGAGAGAGAGAGAGAGAGAGAGAGAAAACATGAGTGGGGGAGGGGCAGAGAGAGAGAGAGACACAGAATCTGAAGCAGGCTCCAGGCTCTGAGCTGTCAGCACAGAGCCCGATGTGGGGCTCAAACCCACATGAGTGTAAAAAAATAAATAATTTAAAAAAAAACCCACATGAGATCATGACCTGAGCCGAAGTCAAATGCTTAAACTACTGAGCCACCCAGGCATCCNTGAGTGGGGGAGGGGCAGAGAGAGAGAGAGACACAGAATCTGAAGCAGGCTCCAGGCTCTGAGCTGTCAGCACAGAGCCCGATGTGGGGCTCAAACCCACATGAGTGTAAAAAAATAAATAATTTAAAAAAAAACCCACATGAGATCATGACCTGAGCCGAAGTCAAATGCTTAAACTACTGAGCCACCCAGGCATCCTGAAGGAATAAAACATTTTGAGATAAGGGGATTCAAGAGGGATTTAAAATGAATCTTCATAGCAGAATTATATTTTCAAAGGCAGGGATATGATGTGGAGAAACTGAAAAAATATTACAGGCCAAGAAAAGCAAACAATTTAGATTATGGTAAAGCTGACATAATATTTGGGGAAAGTAATGGATCCACTTAGATTTGAGTGAACAATGCTTAGAGTGGTGAGGGTGATAAGGCAGAGGAAGCAGGTTAAGACCTCAAATACCCATATTAGAAGTTATATAACAAGTCTTACTATCAAAAAATAATTTGTTTTTACTCTACATCTTCTTTTACCTTCTGGTTAGAAACCCACAGTGTATTTTATAAATATCAATGCGATTTATCCTGGCATAAACTTCTGTTGTCACCTATAAGCCATGTCTTACTCAGTATTCCATACCCTTAAATAACAGTTATGATAAAGATATAAAACCTTATCCTAAACATATCTGTAAAACCCTTTATGTCTGAGGGAGATCACATTCCAGAGGCTCATTCATTACCTCTTCAGATAAACTTTTAAGTACGGGGTATCCTAATTTTGGAGTCAAAACAGACCATGACTAAGAAAAAAATAAAAAGGTGTGTGTGTGTGTGTATGTGTGTGTGTGTGTGTGTGAGAGAGAGACAGAATTAGAGGAAGCAATAGAGAAAATTGCTTAGAGCCAAAAAGAAAGGGAAACACAAAATTCTAAGGTCTAATTTTTGGAACTGGTGAGGCTTTATAATAGCTATTCACTTCTAATCATCCTCAAATAATAAATGAATAGAACAGTCAATGCTATTAGAATAATTTACTATTCATCAAGAATAATAAATGAGGGGAATAGGTTATTATTCAAATTTCTCTAAAATAGCAAAGGAGGAGGAAGAAGAAGAACGAGCACTGGTTTTCAGTCTGTCAACAACTTGTGCGGCGGGGACAGGGTCACTGGGACACTGAGGGCGGCAAAGGAAGAGACGAAGCCAAACGCGCTTGCAGTCGGTGCCTCTGGCTTGGCCAGACCCCAAAGTCAGCTGAAACAATGACGAATTCTCCTGGTTATTCCAGCACCGAGCAGCAAAAGATTCTTCCTGCTTTGCTAATGCTTTGTCCCTAATGGGTTGCCTCTTCCTCTCATTAATCTTTAGTTTATGAACTCTATTGGCAAGAGGCATACAAATCATCCACAAACCCCACACAGAGGTAGATGGTGTTGACAGCTCCTGACATGTAGGGCTGTTCATTCATTGGCAGTAGTTTTGGATCAGCATCAGCTTCTACATCGCTAGTTTAGCCACGTAATGCAGATGTGATGCAGATTTGATTTGGTCGTGTTCTTTATCCGTAAGTCCCTTCCACATACTCTCAATAAAGATAAAGGGTGGGGATGAGCACTGGGACACAACGTTGGGCATGGAAATAAAAGGTAAAAAGTTGAGACTAGTCCCCCGTCAGTCCCCCTTAGAGGTCTTGAATTGCCATTAGCACCATCAATTGGCTATTAGTGGCAGCCAACTGGTGGTGTTGAGCACCAGCTGAAGCGCCAGCAAGCAGTTATTCTGAATACATCTCTTGCTACCGCTAGTGAAGACCCTGAAAATTCACACAGCTCGTGGGGGAGTGTGTTAACACAACCCAGAACCTGTACCCATGTTCCTCTTGTAACTTGTCTTTGTCAGTGGGGCCAGAGCACCAGGCTAGATTCCATCATTCCTGATGGTGAGTTTCCTATCAGGGGCTCGGTTGCGTTTTTCTACAACCCCGTGATCGGTTGGGTCACCCTTGCCAATCATTTAAAAAATAATTAAATTTCCCCTAGGGCTAATGAAGTTTTAAATTGTGATCTAAATCTTTTTACACCAAATAGGTTCCTTGGCACAATACAGTTCAGTAGATTTAATTTATGGAAAATAGATACCACCCTGCTTTCTTTAGCAACATCCAAGACCCAAATGGCAAGGGATTTGTTGGGGGTGGGGAGTTGATGACTTAAGGCATCTCTAAATGTCATGTTACTGAAGTGAAATTTCTGTACGGCTTATACTAGTTTGAAATATATGTAGTTGAATATTTTTAAAAGTGATACGTTTATCTTTCTAACACAAAGAGTAGAGTTGCCAGATAAAATAGAGGATACCCAAATTGAATTTAAAATTTAGATAAATAATAAATAACTTTTAGTATAAGTATATGCCCACTATTGCATGAGACATAGTTAGACTAAAAGTTTATTCATTGTCTGTCTGAAATTCATATTTAACTTAGTGTCTCATATTTTAATTTTCTAAATCTAGCAACCCTAGAAAGGGAATTATATCATACAAGTATCTGCTCAACTGTAGAAGAAATGCTGCTATGTATATATCATTATGGATATGTGTACCTTGTGGAATTGCTCATGAACTTGTTACTGAACATGTGAAAATGCAATGCTCTAAGTCCTGTTAAACTGTTATTAACATGTGACTTATATTGTGAATAAAACACCACTAAATATGTATTATGCTAAAATAAATAGCATACACAAATGGTTCCAAACACAATATCACTTGATTCCTAATGCCATAATCAAATGGTTTCATGCAAATGAAATTGCTCTGGTAGTTATCAGTGTAATGATGTTGTGAAACAGCCATACTGTCAGGTAACCTTATCTTTTATGCACTTTTCAAAATGGCTAAAATGTCATACTAAAGCACTTTTAAAATTAAATAATGCCTTGCTATTTCTGAGGTGAGATGCCTGCTGAGTTCAAATCATTTAAAAAAATAAAGAAACATCAGTAATTTTTCTACAAAATTAGGGAGTTAGTTATCTGATTCTGTGAAAGAAATACATTAACATATTTTAGATTAAACTAAGCATTTTAGTAAATGTCTAGTTAGAATAATCAATATTTCCAAACAAAATCATCATTACAAAGATAAGTCAAAGGTTGAGCTGCACAGGCTGAGTCTCTATGAATAAATATCCATGAGATCTTAAAATAAACAGAGCGACCATTGCCCATTGAAGAGTTTTCTATTCTTTTTTGTGCAGCAATAGTGATGTTTTCCTATTAGCCTTTAACTCCTTAAATCTTTTACCTGCTCTATTCCCCATGGGGGGTCACTGATATATTCTTCAACACCCCATATGAGTCATTAAAAAAATTTTTTTTAATGTTTTATTTATTTCTGAGAAAGAGAGAGAGAGAGAGAAAGAGAGCATGAGCAGGGGAGGGTCAGAGAGAGAGGGAGACAGAATCTGAAGCGGGCTCCAGGCTCTGAGCTCGCCGTCAGCACAGAGCCTGGTGCGGGGCTCAAACGCACCAACCATGAGATCAAGAAGGAGCTGAAGTCGGACGCTTAACCGACGGAGCCACCCAAGCGCCCCACAGTCTTGATCTCCAGGTGCACCTCACATCAGTGTCAAGGACCACAATCCTAGTCTGAGGCAGAGGAATTCAAGGGAATCTGGCCAGCACTTGGTGATTCTGCATCCCATCGCCATCACACCTGTCCATCCCTGATCTCGTGCCCCAGTAACAACGTAATCGGTTTGGCTCTCAGATATGAAACTCAAAGTAGGTGTCTGCCTATACCCTATCAATAGGTGGTTCCATGAGTTGCCAGCATTCAAAGTGATTTTTTTCCCAGTTACCTCTTTCCCTATTCAAGAAGCTCCTATAATTTAAAATAAGACAGCAATACCATGGGTAGTAAAGAGAAAGCACATGCAATGATAAGCGTGGCCTATCTTGTAGCTCTAGTCTTTCTTTATTGTAATACATTGGATTATCAGACTAGCTAGTTGCAATGTTGATATCCACAAGAAAGAAAAACAAAGTTAAAAAAGAATAAACAAAGTCAAATCAAGTGAGTTCAGTTGGGACTGAGGAAGAGAACGAAGACGGAACGCCGTGGGGCTCTGAGCACTATACAGGACTAGGGAATATGCTGCAAAACGGGAGGCTCTGAGATACGCGATTCCATCGAATGTGCAGGAATAAAACACCGGTGCCAGTTTTTCTCTTTTACACATTTGCCTCGAGGTAGCTGATTTTTCTGATGGCTATGGGTCACATTTTCCTACTTTTTCCAAATATAGTACTTTTTTAAAATTACAGTTGTAAATGTGACAATACCCAGTGTTTGGATATTTGTTGTCTTCCTTTCGGTGTCTGGATTTTGTGTGTGTATTATGTTGTGCTCCTTTAAAGAGTGTTGAGATTTGTCTGCTGGGGTGTGGATTTATTTATAGATTAGCTTGACACTTTTGAGGCTTATTTTCAAGCTCTGTTTAGGCAAGTCTAGAGTAACCTGTCCTTGTGGACTAGTTTGGCTCTACTCCTAGGCATGACCTTTACAGAGGCTCTGTTGAGTATAGAGGATGTTCAAGGAGGTCTCACCACTCTGATTGATCAGGACCATTATGTGCAGGCTTGAGTAAAATCTAGTTTATGGCTCTCAAGTAGTTGTTCTTTCTTTGGTATCTGTTGTTTCCCTAGCTTGATAGAATCTAACCTAATACATGACACAGTTTAGTATTTGGCAAAAGATTTAAGAGTGTCCCTATTCAGGTTTTTGAAACTCTTCATCTTATACTCTTTCATGCAAATTCTAGTTATCTTTGTTTATCCAGTCTTTGATCTGCTTCCTCATCCAAGAAGCATTCATTCATCCAACAGATATTGATTGTACACCTGCTGTATGCCAGCCGTACTGTTCCAGATCCTTGGAAATATTAATGCAAAAACATATAAGACCCCTAATTTTAGAAGCAGATTACATTTGCATATATGGGAGACAATCAATAGAATGAAAACAATAAACAAATAATAAAAATGTAAATCATATAGTATGTTAGAATATAATAAGCTCTATAGAAAAAGTAAAGAGCAGTTTATAAGGCATCAGGATATAGGAGACTGAAATTTTAAATAGGTGGCCAAGGTTAGATTGCATTAAAAGTGTGACTGTGGAATAATGATTTAAATAAGATAAGAGAATTAATATGTGGATATATAAGAGGAAAGACGAAGGAACCAAAGAATGTTCTTGGAGTTTTGAAGGATCAGCAAAGATGTCACTGTGTCTAGAATCGAGTGGACTCTATAAGGCCCTTGTTATCCATATAAGGACTTAGGCTTCTACTCTCAGTAAAAGAGGGAGTCATTGCAGGCTTTTTAGTAGATGAATTCTATAATTTGATTCACATTTTAAAAGAAGAACTCCTGCTGCTGTCTTGTAAATGGTCAGTAGAGGCACCAACAAGGAATCAGAGAAACCAGTTATAAGGTTCTTGCAATAATCATGTTCCGTGGACAAGTGTGGTAGAAATGGAGAGAGCAAAAGTGGTCAGACTCTGGATAACTATTTTCAAGGCAAAGGATTTAGAATCTTATAGAGTAATTACTGTGAGTATGAAAAAGAAATAAAGAGAAATCTTTAATAACTCAAACATTTTGGGTTGAAAAACTAGATGGGTAGAGCTGCCCTCCAGTGAGACAGAGAAGGCTATAAACAAGGCAGATTAGCATAGAGGATACTAGGAGTTGAGTTTTTAATTGAAATATTAGATTCCTGGTAGGTATGCAAATGAAGATATCAAGTAGATAGGTGAATGTAAGAGTCTGGATTTCACGAGAAATGTCTGAGCTAGAGATCCAAATTTGGGAGTCATTTGCATATAAATTGTATTTAAAAACATAAGATTCAATGATATCATCAGGGGGTAAAACTGTGGATAAAATAAGAAGAAATAAAAGAACCAAGTTTTGGGGTACTATGACATTAGGAGATCAAGAAGAAGAAGAAGAAATAATAAAGGAAACTGCAAAGAAGTATCTAGTGGAATGGTAATTGGAAGTTGGATGATGACAGTGTATCACGGAGGGAAAAGTGCTCAACTCTGCTAAGTGCTACTGGTTAGTCATATGAGGACTGATCTTTTGGTTTAGCAATGTAAAGGGCATTGGAAAAGTGGTAAGAGTTTTGATGGACTGAGTGAGGGCTAGAGCCTGACTGGAGTTGACTGAAGAAGAAATGAAAGCAGAGGAACAGGAAACAGTAATTCAGTACACTTCATCAAGAAGTTCATTGATTAGGAGGGAGAATGAGGGATAGTAGCTGAAGGGGAAAGAAGAATAAAAAAAGGATTTTAAGATGAGAAAAATAACAGTAAGATGCAATTCTGATGATAAAGCTCCAGAAGAAAGGGCAAACTGATAATATAGAAGAGAAGGAGGATATTGGGAGCAATATCCTCAAGTACAGAGGATGAGATCTACCTACCACGTAAGTGAAGAGTTTAACTATAGAACCATTGACAGATCATCCTTATAAACAATATATGCAGATATATGCAGGGTACAGTGCAGGTAAGAAAGTAAATATGATAGGGAATGTTATACCCTAAGTCTCCAAGGTGTGCTCCTATCTTTACCATCATCACTCTCAGCTGATAACTTTGCTTCTCACTTAATTGAGAAATACTGGAGCAATCAGAAACAATTTACACAGTCTCCAAGAATAAGAGTGTGTTTAGGAAGGGTATGAAGGTTGAGGAGAGATAAAAGGGTAGTATAGGAAAGTGAGAGAATAGATGGTCTAGGGAAAATGGCTTGACTGTCAGGCAACATTATGGATGCACCTGAGGTTCACAATAATAAATTTAAAGGGAGGCCAGTTAGGGTAGTTGTAAGTTTTTCTCTATCTATACGTTGTCCAAATGTGGACAAGTACTAGGTAATGATATGGACAGTGATGTTTAACTCTTAGCCATGTTTTGCCATAAAGAGTTGGGGTGGAACTATAATGTTAGACCATGGAATTTAAGCAGGGAAGAGTCTGGAAGATTAATTGATTCCAGGTCCCAGACAGGGAGCTGTCCAGACAAGGCACAAAGTCAATTTGGGTGAATACCACACCCATCTGGGCTAATGCTGCTACTTTAGAAATCTGATCTGGGGAGAAAGACATGACAGCCCTTAATCTAGGTAGCAGAGAAAAATGAGCAAAAGGGTCAGTCAGGTGGCTTCCCAGGTACTAGTTTCTCAAATGCATTAACATATCATTGAGGTGCTAAAACATCACTGGAGATGTAAAAACATAAAATGGGAAAAAACTCCTCCAAACTCTTCAGTTCTAGGTGGTTGTTTAAAATATTCTTCCCAACCCTGAACTTCACTTTGTTCATGCAGCTTCAGCCTGTATATTCCTGAATTGCTGTAATTGGATTCTTACTGTTCATTTTACGATTTTCCTTTTTAATATTATTTCTATCAGGGATGCTTAGGGATATTATGAAGTCTTGAAACACAGATGTTTTATCCAGAGCTCATTGATTACAAGGATCCAAAATTCATTTTAGGTAATTCTGGAAAAAAAAGAATTTATTGTTAAAAAAAAAAAAACCATCTCAGGGACATAGTAAGGACTCAGGCAGTTCTTAAGTGAAGTGGGATGGGAAGACATTAAAACTGAAGGTTCTCTCTCGTCTGTCTCATAGGCCATGTGACCACAGCATCAGTGCTGCTTCTGGCCTATCCTTCTTTTCAATAATCTTCCTCTGTCTGCAAACGAACCAACATGGTCTGCAGCCCTGGTCTATTTGTCCTCTTAGGTCTAATAGGGACCTGACCAGTGCCAAGGGCTCTGTGTCTCTGTGTTAACATTTTCAGGAAGGATTCTGTCCTTTAGGGTTACTGGCCTATCAATCAATAGGTTGAACTAGATAGATGTTTGCCAAAGGCTAATCAATCAGCTGTGATTAGGGAAAGCTGGGGTTACATAACCATAGGTGCCACGAGCAATAATCTTTTCCAGCACAAAGGACTGTAGATGGATAAATATGTCTATCACAAGAAAGATACATCCATGTTCCAAGAAAAATCACAGGACTCGTTGTTAAAATGCTTTCTACCAATTCCATTTTCGTGTGTGTGTGTGTGTGTGTGTGTGTGTGTGTGTGTGTTTTCTTTTTTTTAATAAGCAGGGAAGAATGCAGTAGCCAAAATGATTGCAACCCTGGCTCCCTCCCTGTGCCCTGGTCAGTTAAGGATGAGTTTTTAAATCAGATATTTATGTATTTATTTACATTTTAGTTAGCATACAGATTCTTTGTTAAAGCTGTAGCTGATAAAGGCAGCAGAGTTAAAAATGAAACTGAGTTTTACCAAAAAGCTCAAAGAGTAACAAGGAACCCTTGCAAGAACAGGGAAAAAAGTGCCCGAGTGAATACTTTAATTAACTCACATGCAATTTTAATTAAAAACATAATGTGTCAGGAAAATGAGTAATGCCTTAGGGCAATAAAATAGCTAGGTTTCTTGCTTAATCTTCTGCTTCATCTCTCTCATGGCACATGTATATTATTGTTAAGAAAAGATTTTCTTCTTCTGTTTCATAGTCAAAGAGAACCCCTGCCAACAAAATGAGTTAAAAAAATAAGAAAGCTGTAGAAAGATACCCTGTGGGAAGGCTCTCCTTTTCTTTCTTAATCAAGAGTCCCTGGTTTCCTTTGGCTTTATCACTTCCTTTCTTAGAACACACCCTTTCCAGAAAAGCTGATAGTTGGATGAAATCAAGGCCTCTAAACTCATTCTCATCAAAATTTGTTATCTTTCTGTGATTACGGTTTTAATGAAAGGCCAAAAATCTCTTCTCTCCCTTTTGATGTTAAGTGTCCATCACTTCCCCGTGGAAGAAATAGCCCTGATTCTGTGGACAGAAATAACCCTAATTTGGAGTCATACGATTTGTGTTTTATTTCACCTCTTTTTGCAAACTAACTGTGAAGCTTTCTGGACTTCGGGTCCCTTACCCACCAACTAGGGCGAACACAGCCTGCTTTCCAGAGCTGCAGAGAAGAGTAAACAGCATCACGAACATGAAACCGATCCCCTCTGCTCAAGGCTTTTATTCGTGTATAATAGAAACGTGTTGCTGCTGTTGTACGATTCACCGTTTCCTTCTAAGGGGAACCGGTCTTGATAAGTAGGGGAGGAAGGGAACCCAGCAGAAGGCCTGGATTCTATGTGATGGAGAAACAAAAAGGAAAACCCTGTGGGCTCCAGTTACGGAAACAGTTAGGTTTGGGAAACAAACATTTTTAAATGATAATAGCGTTGGACGTCTCATGGAAGTCCGTCCCCATCTCTCTGATAAAATCCCCGGGAAATCCCACGTTGCCCACTACTGACTGCTGGATTGGTGAGTTCTTTATGGAAAGCACCCAGAGCTGCAGAGTCCCATCCCGAGAAGCCTGGTGAGGGGACAATTGACTTGTAAGTGTCACTAGGATAGTGACAACAGCCAAACCTTCTAACAGAAAGGACTCACCGTCACGGTTACCTGCCAGTCTCAGTGACCCCTCCAGTTGGCTGGTAGGACCAAAGAAGAGACGGTCCCTTAAAGTCTTGCCTTCTAGAATTCTTGGTTCCTGGAAGTGCCAGGTCCTTCCTCTATCATCTCTAGCAGCCAAATCATGTAAAATGTGACACTCGGCATTAATGACAGCCATTGTGTTACTCAACGTACTCTAGGACTTGCCCAAAGCCTTGTTAAATTGGAGGACAGTCTGTCATAGCTGTGCACTTCTTTTCCTCAGAAATGGCTGGATTCTGATGCTGGAGTGTGGTGACCTTACCTAAAGCTACAGAGGACATTAGTACCAAAGAAGTGAACAAGATAAAAAAAAAATTGGGCAGAGATGTTAAGGTCCAAGAGATTAGAAGTGGTGTCCACACATTATGAAGGCCAAGAAATCCAGTTAGTAGTGTTTAGTCAGGTCACTAAAGCGAGTCCTCAAAGGCTTCACTTCCTAGGATTCACAGTTATATAGTTATTCCTTTATGATTCTACCATGGTATAGACTGTGGGTGGATTGGCCTTGGATAAAGGGCCAGCAACACACAGTGAACGATGCTACAATGTTTCACTTGTAGCCACCCCGGGCAGATCCCTTATTATGCCCGGAGAAGGAGCACAGACCCAAGGGGTCCCCCTAGGCCTGAGGAGCACTCCTACAGTGAGGAGGGACGCTCCCTGTTCCTCATTCCTCCTTTAAACTCCTCGGACTGGTGACTTCTCCAACATATCCAAGCTTATTATAATAAAGATAAAAGCCCCTCTTTATGCTATGCTATATATTATCCATAAAGCACTTGTTCCCTGTTCACACTAGTTTCCTGAAAAATCTTAGGTACCTTAAACTCATTGAACATATACTGAATTCTACGCCTCTTTCCAAATTTTCCAAAGGAAAGCATAGTCTATTTTTAATGAGATTTTGAGGCGTGCCCGCTGTTGGGATACCATTGTAAGTGTATTCTCACTCTGAGGTACTGGACAGAAGAATAGCCAGACAACCTAGGGACTTATTTGTGTGAATTTGCCAAATCACAAATTATAGATAAGAGTTCAGACTTGAATTCGTTGTGTACTGAAAAGATAGGAACGATTTTATATCACAATTCCTACTATTATAACCATTCCCCCCAGATTTCCTCTTCCTTCTGCTTAGGCTGCTATTCTGAGATCCGGTGGAAGTTCATTGTAAAAACCATAAACTTGGTATCAGCTCATTGTCCTTTGGATTAAAGATAAAGAAACATGAAATGAAGGAGTCATTAGTCACACTTTCTAAAGTGTGCTTTTCCAAAAGTGGCCAATTGAGTTATGGGATTTATCTTTTTGGTTCCCAAACCAAGTCTCTAATTTCTAAGTCCACTGGTTTCAGAAGAGCTTTTCATCGAATGTTAAGAGTAACCTGCCATGGCAAAGAAGATCATGACAACTCAAAGTGTTCTTTATAAAAATAATGGCAATGCTTCTCTGCAAGTATAGTGACTGAGGTCCCTCACAAGTCCACACACCTATGGGGAATCATTCGCAGTGTGTCTTCTGTGAGAGAAAGAGACTGAGGCCATGAGGTTTTTGCATGGGTGCCTCAAACCCCAGAGCCCCAAGTGATCTTATAACATCTTCCTTCATGTCTGTTTCCTGTAGCAGCCCAGAAAAGGAGAGAATAGGTCAAAAAATAATTCTGCTGACTTCCCTTTCCATAACCAGTGTGCTCTTTGCTTTCATTGGACACCTGCCCAAACCTTCCTTGCTAAGAATGCTATTCTACACCAATCAATTTTAGGTAAACTTTTATTTTAAACGTAGAATTTACCATTTATCAAAAACAGTCCTTAAGTCATTCTGGTCTCATGTCAATCAGTAGTATAAGACAATTTAAATATTGCACAGTTTCAATACTGCAGAGTATATAAACAAAGGAGAGATTTGGGCATTAGTATTGAGATGCTTCTTTCTTGTTCAGTTTCTACAAAATCCTATTTCCAAAGATCGTCTGGTTTTTCTTCTTAAGCCTCCTTTCTATACCCCAAAGTTCAGTAGGGACTCTATCACTATTAAAATAAATCAATTAAAAATACATTTCTACTTCAAAAATTCATTCTTTTTATTATGTTCCCATCAACACTTTTGGGAAGAAGTCAGTAAGCATAACGACATAGACCCCATTGTATGGTAATCTGAGCCCTGAAAACTTGACAGATCAGTGAGGCAAGTATTCACCTACACTTGGCCATACGTCTAAGTTTCTTCTAGAGGACCTTTAGTATTATTGTTACTTTAAATTTATTAAATTTTTATTTATTTTTGAGAGAGAGAAAGAGACAGTGCAAGCAGGGGAGGGGCAGAGAGAGAGGGAGACACAGAATCTGAAGCAGGTTCCGGCCTTCAGCACAGAGCCTGACATGGGACTCAAACTCATAAGCCGTGAAATCATGACCTGATCCAAAGTCAGATGCTTAATTGACTGAGCCACCCAGGTGCCCTTCTAGAGGACTTTCAGTCGGTTAGATGTGAGGGACTGGATCCTGGCTATAATGCAAATAGCCTATGTTGTTTTCTTAGCTCAATCTCTACCCTGTAGTATAACTAAATACCTAAAAATTTCCTGAGCTCAGCTTTTGGGAGAAGAGCAAAAGTAACGTATGTTGGGCTCAGCTGAGACAGAGAGAGAAGGCTGTGCGGGGGAAAGTGTTAGGGTCTGTGAGGCTGGAGACGTTGTGACTTCACGTTTATCACAATTTTTACTATAACCAGCCTGACATCAGGGATTTCTCAGGAAATTGCCAGTTCAGGGAAGGCTCAGAGTTCTCTCCGCAATTACACAGGGATCTCTGGACTGAGTAAAGCCCGGGATGGTTCTTCAGGACGCCCGTAGCTTTGTTGAGTCTCCTTATGCAGACAAAGCGGCACCATCTACTATGGTTCTGATTTCTCTCCCCGTTGTCGGAGAGGGTGTTGGGAGTGGGTCACTGTCATTTCTTCCCTTTAAGCCATGAGAAGAAGTACACTGTCCTGACTGCTCGGGACAGGTTTTTGGAGAAAGGGATACCTAAAGAGAGACGCCTACGGTATAGAAATTCGGGATATTCAGGCTGCGTGGGTGTGGATTCTTTCCACTGCGGTCCCATCACTGCCTTGGCAATAGGAATAAAACCATTTTCCAATACACAGGGGTGTTTCTACTTTCACTAGATATAAAGTAGTTTTTATTAGATTATTATCATCTTAATAGCTACTAATCAGCTGGTAAACATACGGGCAAAGCTTACAGCAACACCTGTCCTCTGCTGGTGTGGAGATCTCTTTGCAGCGTTCCACATAAATAGGCTTGTTCATTAAATACTAAGTGCCGTATTAATAATTGACTTCCTTGGAAACAAATTGGCCCCAGTGCTGTGTGTTCTGTTTTAATTTTCCTTGTAGAGGCACAAAAAACATAGAAAGCTTCTTGTAGGGGGTATTTTAACCAAGTAATCACAATTATTACTGAAAACAACAGTTCTAACGCTTTTTTTTGCTGGTTTCCAGGGACTTGGGAAAAATTCCCTTTTTTCCCCCTTTTGCAAAACTATTCATTTCATTTAGCTTTTAGAGGGTTTTTCTATACTGTCCCAATTGTAGGATCTCGCTTTCTGAAGCCAAAACACAACCTGCTTTAAAAGAAAAAGCAAATAAGAAGAAATCAGAACTACTTAGCTCAATTTACTAAATTGATGTCTGCAATTTGGATTCAACATTATTTTAAAAATAATTTTTAGCTTTTCATATTATATTTATTTAATCTGTGAGAATAAGGATAAAACAAGAAAACTAAAGAGAGAAATAAGGTCAAATGAAGCCTGTAAAATAAGGTAATCTTACTTTTTAGTTAGCAAGTCACTGTGAATGTGATCTACTTGTGCTCCCATTGGGAGGCCTGATATAATATTAATAATGTCAATGATATTTAGAGACTTCTACATGATACACACTCTGCCAAGTGCATCGTTTAAATGAAAAAAGCCTGTAAGATAGCTGCTATTATCTCCATTTAAAAAAAAATTTTTTTAATGTTTTATTTATTTCTAGGAGAGAGAGAGACAGCGTGAGCAGGGGAGGGTCAGAGAGAGAGGGAGTGACAGACTCTGAAACAGGCTCCAGTCTCTGAGCTGGCAGTCAGCACAGAGCCCGACGCGGGGCTCGAACCCACGAACCGCGAGATCATGACCTAAGCGAAAGTCGGACGCTTAACCAACTAAGCCACCCAGGAGCCCCAATTATTATCTCCACTTTTAATATGAGTACACCAAGGTTCAATGGACTTAAATTCTTTAAACTACTGAGTGCTGAGGTCAGGATTTAACCTAGGGCTTAATTTCATTTTTCCCCTACTATCCCATGCTATTTTTCCATTTACTAAGCATCTACGATGTGTGGTAGGCATTGTATACCTATGATTTCTGAATCTTATAGCAATGCTAAGAGATAGATATTTTAATAGGAAAAGATAGCCTTTAATAAGAAAAGCAATCGAGGTTTAGAGAGATCCAATTTCTTGTCCAGATTTGCAAACAAGAGGCAAAACAAGATTTCAAATCCAGACACATAACACCAAAATCGGGGCTCTTTCCATTTGGCGTTACCATCTTATTAAGGAGTAATGGTAGATTGACAGGGAAGAACACATTTGTTAAGACTGACATTGACGCTCATTGCCAATGATAAATTAAGGGATTAAGAAATAAACACTGTATATATAGGGTGACTGATTTACCTGATTTTCACAGGTCTAGTAAACTAATCAAAAAAGCTTTGCAGGTTTTGGATAGGTCAAAATGTACCCAACATCTTAAAATTACATGAAATGCATAAATCCTGTATGTCATTTTTTCTAGCAGCACTGTTGATCTTCGTGGCTGGTTCACTATCTATTTGGATATTGGATAATTTACTGAATATCACAAAATGAATAGAGAAGGTCATCTCAATATCCAAGAATCTAAGGCTCTTGATTTTTAAGACCAAGTGGTGCTACATTACAACTAATCTTCTCTATCAACTATTTGGTCTTTCACTATTTAAGAATAAATGACATGTAATTAATGCCCTAGAGATATAGAAACAAATCTCTACCTTTTAAGATACATGTTTTTTTTATGTTTATTTATTTTTGAGAGAGAGAGAGAGAGACCATGAGTGGGGAAGGGGCAGAGAGAAAGGGAGACAGAATCCAAAGTAGCCTCCAGGATCCAAGCTATCAGCACAGAGCCAGATATGGGGCTCAAACTCATAAACCATGAGATCATGACCAGAGCTGAAATTGGACGCTTAACTGACTGACTGAGCCACACAGGAGCCCCTAGGATACATGTTTTAAAGGATATGTGTATCACAGGATTATGTTTTTGAACTCTGAAGATATTAAACAATAATGAAATATTTCTGTTTTCTCATTCTACTCACATAGGAACACCGGTGATGCTGTGTGGGGGTGAGGGGACCAGAGAATTGCATAGAAGGTTAGATCTTTCTTATTAGATAGGTAGCATTCTAGCCACACGATCTACATTATGTCACTCCCTACCTCATTTTCCAAGCCTCTGCCTCAAATTAGAATGTGCAGCTCTGTCCAGGTCAAGAGGCAATCATGATGTGCAGAGAATCATATTCAAATAACCTGACTTCTCCACGGCAGGGTAGAGAGCAGCCACCAGATCAGTGTATTCCCTGCCTTTTAAATCTATTTTTCCCCACCTACAGAAACCCAATGGTGAGGCTTGCAGCTTTCGTTTCACTTGTGTTTGAACATCTCAGGGCTTGTCCTTGTGCGTTCATTGAGTGTCCTACTCTACGGGTGAATACAGATGATGTCTGCACCTTCCTAATTCTTATCCATAGGTCACACTTCCTTTTTGTGACCTTGCTGCCAGTTCTACAAACTACAAGGCTACTTGGTGCCTGAATTACTACTAAACCTGCCTTATCCCTAGATGCTTTCTTTTGCCACTTAGTAACCCCCCCACAGTCATCTACCAGACCTGTTCAATTCCAGTGAGCCTCATTCACTGCTTATATCTGCCCAAATATGCCTCAGTGGTACCTCATATGTCTCAGGCTCAAGAAAGAAAAGTAATGCTGTCACTCTCTATGACCCTTAAGCGTCTATGCCACCGGTGTGAGTCCCATTGCAGGTTTTTTTTTTTAATACAATTCCTTTTCTTTTCTATTAACTTCACTTTTCCCTGATATATTTGTCAAAATGAAATGAACCAGTTAAAATATCTGAAGAGAAACTCTACATTTTCAACCTGATACAACAGCTCAGTTTTCTAGTTACATTTCCTTGGAAGAAACTTGCATCCAAGTACTGAATGTGTAACAGCACCCACCCTAGAGAATTATAATGGGTTGAGGCTGCCAATTCATTGCTACTGATAAGAAGGTGTGAGCGAGTTGTCGCGCCTCTAGGCTAGAGCTCAGTGAGGAAAATAATTTTCTTCTATGCCTTCAAAGAACTTGTGTGGCTGGCAATATTCTATTCATTTAATTAACTTTTCAGTTATTTCTCAGGGGTAGTAAAGATGAAGATCTTGTTTTCTTGTAAGATATGAGTAAGTCCCGACAAATACATTTAACCAGTTAAGAAAAAGAACATAACTTCACTATTTCATAACTTAAATTCTGAATTCAGTATTTGTCTGTCTCATCAAATCAAACTCAGCTGTTTGATGACCACCCACTATGTATAAAGCATTGTGTTAAATGCTGAGAACAACCTGTGCTGTGTTCATGAGAAGCAAGCTTATGCCACCTGAAATACAGTCAGGAAGGAAGGAAGGAAGGAAGGAAGGAAGGAAGGAAGAAAGAAAGAAAGAAAGAAAGAAAGAAAGAAAGAAAGAAAGAAAGAAAGAAGGAAAATCACAACCATCATACAACTTAATATGGTGTGCTTGTTTTCTCAATAAATGTATTTTTAATCCCTTTATTTTACCCATTCCGTCACCCTCCTCCTCTACGGAAACCACTAGTTGATTCTCTGTATTTAAGAGTCTGGGATTTTTGCTCGTTTGACCATCTTTTTTTTCTTCATTTGTTTGTTTTGTTTCTTAAATTCCACAATAAGTAAAATCATATTGCATATGTCTTTCTCTATCTGACTTATTTCACTTAGCATTATACCCTCTAGGTCCGTCCATGTTGTTGCAAATGGTGAAATATTATTATTTTTTATTGCTAAGTAACATTCCATTGTGTGTGTGTACACACACACACACACACACACACACACATCTTCCTTATCCATTCATCTACTGATGGACACTAGGTTGCTTTTTAAAGACTCAACTTTTTGAATCTTACATCCTAAAAACTATGATTTAATGTGTTAATTGAAAGAAGTAATTTCTAGACATTTAACTGAATTTAAGAACTTAGACAAATGATTAATTAATTAATAAATAATCTTTGGAAGCTTGCACAATTTCTAAATAAACACAGATACAAACACTGGTTAGCTGAACCTAAATTTAACTTACTCTTATTTCTTAAAATGGCAATAGATGAACAAAATATGCAAATGATTTTCAATGACATTATATATGTTTAGTTTTGACTCCTTAAATAAGTATTTGTGTGAAAAAATAACCAAGCAAAGTCAAGATTTGCTGTTCTCTGGTTTTCTCTGGTGTCTAGAGAGAAAAAAAATGATTACTTTTTAAAACTAAATTGTTGCTTTGATTAAAGATAAAAATCTATATACATGGTTATTTAAAGTTGGTACAATAGTTATACAAGTATACACATATGTATATGAAGTAGTGGATTTTGTTTTTTTTATTTTAAAATGTTACATGATACATTTGTTTATATTATACTATATATTACATTGAATAATATACTAAACTTCCAAGGCCCAGAGTCCTGTCATTAGCTTTGATGGTACTAAGATCAATCCTCTCTAGGAACCACATGTAATCTTTTAGGTTAATAACAGATTATCTTATTATTTTAAGAATTATTTGTAATCGTAGATTCTACCCTATTTCAAGCTGATATGACTAATAAATGCAATAGACTTGTAAGATACCTAAGGTACTGTCACCAAAGGCATTAGCTACATTTCTAAAACATCCACCTAAGTAGTCTCTGCATAGTCTGAAATCTACAGATCTCATCTTTTGAAAAACTCAACAGAGAAGAACTATCCTTGAACCTAAATGAAAAAGAACTTAGCAGGTACTGTTAACAACTCATGCAACAGTGAAACTCCAAGGTGTTGATCATCGGGGTAATGTTTACCAGCTTAAATAAATAAAATAAATAAATAAACAATGAACATTACATAAACTAGTGGACATCCATTCCATAGGGGATCTTAAACAGAGAATTCTCTATAAATGACAACTACTTAAGTAGACAACTTTCACCAAAACTTTGGAATGAGCTAATGATTGCAAATGTAGACAGCTTCCATGTAAAACAATAAAATAAAATTAATTCTCTGATTCTTCAGCACTGTTTTTCTTACCCTTTGCTCTACCACTAGTGTTGCCTATTAGTATCTTTGACATCATTTATTAACTGACTAAAAAATTTCTTAAAAATTTCTTCCTTATCTTTGTCTCACTGCTTTTAATACACTATGTTCTTTTGCCACTTACATCAGAACCAAGCTCTCTGGCGTGCTTTCTAAATTAATAGCTACTGTTCATTTGACAAAATGCAGCATCCTGTCTTGATAAAAACCCTCAAGAGACTAGGGATAGAAGGATCATACCTCAAGATCGTAAAGACCATATATGAAAGACCCACCACTAATACCCTCAATGGGTAAAAACTGAGAGCTTTCCTCCTAAGGTCAGGAACATGACAAGGATGTCCACTCTCACTGCTGTCATTCAACGTAATGTTGGGAAGTCCTAGCCTCAGCAATCAGACAACACAAAGAAATAAAAGTCATCCAAACCAGCAAAGAGGAAGTCAAATTTTCACTCTTCACAGACAACATGATACTCAATGTGGAAAACGCAAAAGGCTCCACCAAAAAACTGCTAGAATTGATACATGAATTCAGCAAAATCGCAGGATATAAAGTCAGTGAACAGAAATCAGTTCCATTTCTATACACCAATAATGAAACAGCAGGAAGAGAAATCAAGACATCTATCCCATTTACAATTGCACCAAAACCCATAAAATGTCTAGGAATAAACCTAACCAAAGAGGTGAAAAATCTATACAATGAAAACTAAAGAAAGCTTGGGAAAGAAATTGAAGAAGACACAAAGAAATGGAAAACCGTTCCATATTCATGGCTTGGAAGAACAAATATTGTTAAAATGTTGATACTACCCAAAGCAATCTACATATTCAATGCAATTCCTATCAAAATAGGATATCAAAATGTTTGTTCTAGCATTCTTCACAGAGCTGGAACAAACAACTCTAAAATTTGTATGGAACCAGAAAATACCTCGATTAGACAAAGCAATCCTGAAAAAGTAAACCAAAGCTGGAGGCATCACAATTCTGGACTTCAAGCTGTATTACACAGCTGTAATCATTAAGGCAGTATGGTGCTGGCACAAAAACAGACACGTAGATCAATGGAACAGAACAGAGAACCCAGAAATGAACTCACAAACGTATGGCCAACTAATCTTACAAAACAGGAAAGATGATCCAATGGACAAAGACAGTCTCTTCAGCAAATGGTGTGGGCGAAACCGGACAGCGACATGCAGAAGAACGAACCTCAGCCACTTTCTTACGCCATCCAGAAAAATAAACTCAGAATGGATAAAAGACCTAAACGTAAGACAGGAAGCCATCAAAATCCCTGAGGAGAAAACAGGCAAAAATCTCTTTGACCTTGGCCATAGCAACTTCTTACTCAACACGTCTCTGGAGGCAAGGGAAACAAAAGCAAAAATGAACTACTGGGACCTCATCAAAATAAAAAGCTTCTGCACAGGGAAGAAAGCAATCAGCAAAACTAAAAGACAACTTATGAAATGGGAGAAGGTATTTGCAAGTGGCATATCAGATAAAGGGTTAGTATCCAAAATCTATAGAGACCTTGTCAAACTCAACACCCAAAAAACAAATAATACTGAAGTATACCTCACATCATTTAATTCTAATGTTTCAGTGTTATAAATATCGAACCTTGACCCCATGTCAACTAAAAGCTCCTATTGGAGTTCTTTTTTTAATGTTTACTTATTTATTTTGAGGGAGAGAGATAGGGCGTGTGCGGGTGAAGAGCAGAGAGCCCGGGAGACAGAGAATCCCAAGCAGGCTCTGTGCTGACAGACCAGACATGGGGCTCAGACTCACAAATGGTGAGATCACGGCTTAAGCCCAAATCAAGAGGTCAACGCTTAACAGACTGAGCCACCCAGGTGCCCTGAAGTTATTACAATCATATCCGCAAAATCTAGCCCATCAGAAATGAAGATTAATGTTGGGACTATCCTTAGTATAATAATTTGCTTGTTCTCTGCAGAGACACTGAAGCCTGCTTTGAAGGAACTATTTAACTCCACTCAAGAAATCTTACATGCTTGAGAAAAACAAATAGCTCATTGCTGTTATCCTAAACATTATCCTTACTTTCAGTATGGTCCATGCCCGAGTAGGACATTACTTCTGATAGGAATATCGAACTTATGCATTTGCTATACACTGACTTATTCCATGTTCATTTTAATTATTAGCTACTTTGTGAATTATAATTATCCCACAGAAAAAAATAATATGCTGGTAGTAAATAGTCTAAAACTTGCCTCTTATTTTGGCAAACATCTTAAATGACATTAATCTGCCCTGGAAACTCAACAGTTTTCTATTTATTACACGGCACTGTCACGGACAACTCAGGAGCCATTGGTCTTATTTTAGCTAGCTGAGGAAGAGGAATCCTAATGTAAATACATACTTCTTTGCTGAACTTTATGTTACAAGGCAAGTAAAACAACCCATGACTAAGAAGAAACAACATACACAGTTGGATCCTGGTACATGTTGTCTTAGGTTTTACAATTTTTATACTCCTGGCTTCAAGACTTGTTAGAAAGACTAGTAATCATGTTCCTGTAGCAACAGAGGTACAGTTAGCTGATGTATGTTATTCAGAATCTTAAGTGCTATCACATAGCTATTTTTAAATAGGTTGATTCAATAACTCATCCTTCAATAAAAGGAAAGGAATGGATTAACCCTTGTACAACAATCGACTATGTTCTCTGAATACCCTTTGGATCTTGATCAGCAAAATCCTGGCAATGAAGAAACTGTGAATATCATAGATTAATATCCCGTGGTCAGTCTTTGTCTTCTCTCGGTCAGATAGGAGGACTGAAGAAGAAAAGTTGGACCTGCTAGCTAAAAACTACCCTGCCATTCTCGGGCTCTGCTGTTGCTAGGAGCCGTCCTGGTGCTCACAGCCAGCTGTTGGTGTTCTCCAGGTAAACATAAAAAATTTCGCAGAACACCAATATCAGATAAGGTCACTTATCTAACCGTGACCAAGACTGAGACAAAAGCAGGAACACACCGTAATCCTATCCAAACACAAACGAAACATGGACATTATTAAGCCACGACAACTGTCAAGCATCCTCCTGTCATGGCTAATATATGTGACTACTACTCTTTGGCAATTATAGCTTTAACTTCTACATTTTCTTATTTCTAGTTAGGACTGTTTGAGATTGTCGATCAGAATTACTTCCACTTCAAGTCAGCATCAAATCCGAAAACATACCTTTGCTTCTCTAAATACTCCCTAAAAGCACCTAATATGAACCCAAGTACTATATATAATTAGAACTTTCTAACATTTTAACATGTCCTATGGTTAATATTCTTCCTCTTTGAAACAACAATAAACCCAACTTAAACTATAAGTGCGTTCTTTGTGGTCTTTGGTTGGAGGTCATTGACAGTCAATCAATAAAATACAATTCCTTATTTAAGAACTGTACAATCCCACGTGGAAACAAATAACCATTTATCAATATGTATTATGTGAAATGGTAGGTAAATAATATGTTAAAATGCAGTGTCCTTACGGAGAAAAAAGCCTTGTTCTGTTGCTGGAGTAAGTGCTATAACAGTTACATAAAGAAGAAAGCATTTGAGGTGAACTTTGAAGGATGAAGAGAATAAAAGCAACAAAATGAAAGATAACGCCAATAAAAAGGGAAGAACATACTGATAGATGGGAATGGCATGAGGAGCGATACTACAGTGTGAAACTTGACTTTTCAGTGACATCAAATAGTCAGGTGCAATGCAGCGGATCCTGGAACGGAAAGCAATGGAATTTGGACTCTAGCATGTATGTGGTGGGAGAAGTTAAAGGCACTAAGCAAACAGCGTATAATCACAGTACACGTTAAGAAAACAACTTTGGTGAGATGGTGAGAGAATAGAGCTGCTTGGGCTAGAGACTGATGAGAGTTTTAAAACCACTACAAGTGTCCTGAACTCAAATAGGCAGTGGGAAGAGAGCTAAGGGGACAGATTCTAAATGAAATATTCTGAATTGAAGTACTGCTATATTCAGTGACCAATACAATATGTGGATTGAAGATCCAGAGAAACCCTAAAGATGATTCCAGCATGAGGTAGAGGAAGGATATAAATCCTATTTGAACCTGTTAAGACAGCTGCACATTGGAACATTCCTATGGAAATAGGAAAAGGCTTTTGGAAACATAAATTTGGAATTTGAAGAGACATTTAGTCTAGAGAAAGATATGAAGTTCAGAAATGAAAATGAGTCTTCTCATGAAAACATAGTAAAATGAGTAGAAGGTTGAAGGACTGAACCCTAGAATCCTGGAGATTCCCATTAGTTCAAGGGGAAATAGAGATGCAGTATAATAAACAGAGAAGCAAGATGATAGCAACAAGATAAAAGGATGCTTAAAACAATATATCAAATGAATAAGAACATAGCAAATATTTTCTGAACTAATAATGAGTTATAATTTCTAATTGTAATTTTCCCCTCAAAATATCTCTTATTTCTCTACTTTTGGTAAATTTTGGTACATAGAGGTAAATTTTCCTCTACCATAATTTTCCTGCTACAAATGGTTAATCTAAAAATCTTGCTATGATTGATGTCAGACTCTTAGACTTCCCCTCTCTGAGAAAAACTGGCAAAGCAAATATATTCAATCCTATTTATATTTCTTAAATTACTTTGCCTGCATTGTACTGCCTGAGTAGTCAAGAGGCCCCAGAATATTTGATATACATAAACAAAGAAACAGGAAATAGTTAATGGCTGCTTCTGCAGCAGCTCAGTAAATTAGAATAATCAAATGCATCTTGGAGTAAACTCATGTGCACATAGCTGTAAACAGTAATCTCCATTCTTTTAAAAGCACAAATCATTACAACAATTCATAATCATTCTCATTTCAAGGTCTAGATGAGAATAAGTCATAATGAGAGAAATTTGTATTTTCTAATTAAAGTTGATTTTTTTAAAGCAGAGAAATGAAATAGCGAATTACTACAAAGGGGAGAAAGTCTAGAGTCAATTAATTGAAGAAAAAGAAAGAGAACGTAAATCATGTCCAAACCAAATAGAGATAAAAAGTTTCAGTCATCCACAAAGCATATATCCTTTTTCCCAGAATCCCACAGAATTTTGTATAATAGAGGTGAGACAGTACCATGAGTTGCTGTGGAAAAAGAATTCAGCGGGTTGGCCATGCTTTGAAAAGGCCTCCATGTTGGGTGTGTGCCAGGTTTCCCTGAGTACCCAGTGCACACAATTACTGCATTTGCATGTGTAAATTGGGTAATGGCGTGCCTAACTATCAAATTTGTATGTGAAAATGCCATCAGCATATGCAGTATTGGTTGTGTGCCCACTAAAAAAAAAGAACTTTTAATGGGGTTGCATTAGTTGGGGAGTAAAATTTTCTAAGAACTTGAGACAGGGTTCTACATCCCTGGGTCCACTGTAGATGCCCCTGTTGACGACTGGTACCCCCGATAATTACTTTCTGGTCGCACGTCCTCTCAAATTCTATCTTTCCTCGTTGGGGAGGAAATTCATCAGAGGACCATTTGACCAACTCTAATTAGCACAGAGCAAAATTGTACCCAAGTTACTGTTGGCACTGCCTATCTGAGCCAAACGAACAGACTGTGGTACAACCAATCCATTCATCTTGGCCATCTTAACAATCAACACGGTCTATGCAAAATTGACTTAGGTTTTTTTTCCCCACCAAGACACAATATTCCTCAGTCAACTTTTTTTTGTCACATCAATTCGCTTTTCTGAAGACTTCAGGGTTCTCAATTGCATCATAGAAGGAATAGACAAAACTACGGTCCTTACTTCCCCAAATGGTAAGATATAATGATAATTATTTCACCCTCCCTCAGTGGATTTCTTCCTTCTAGAGGTCTCCATGCTTATTTAATAGTACTCTAGAATGTAAACCTGAGTCTGTCTGAAAATTTGTCCAAGAAACATAGTGATCATATTTTCTGAATCAGAAATTGATACACATAGTAGGGATAATGCAAATGAATATTTCAAACTGGAATTTGCTAAAAAAAAAAAAATCTGAGAGGTTTGCTTGTTATAGCTAAGAGTTGCCTAATTCTGGGTAGTTCTCTTCTTGGAGAACCTTTACTCCTTTACTTTGTCTGCCTTCCTCCCTCCAGCAAAAACAAAACAAAACAAAACAACAAAAAAACCCAAAACCAAAACCAAACAAACAAAAAAAACCCACCCCTCAATCTAAAACAACTGTTATAATATATCCCTCTAGAATCCTGCTTTCTGCTGTCTAAAGTGACAGTTTGTGCAGAAATTGCTTATCTTAACTCAGGGTTTAATCTCTTGATAGGACGATATGATCTTTTGTCAAATTGCTAAAAACAAACTGATTTTGTATCACTTTGTCTTATTTTCATCTATTCATCTTTCCAGCAGTTTACTCAAAGTTTCTTCTGAGTAACATTTAATAAGAAATACTGGAAAACTAATGAGAAATGCAGATTCCATACCTCATTCCAGACCTGCAAATTGGAATTTGGAAGAGTAAGGCCTGGGAATCTATAATTTAACATGTTCCTTCAGTGATTTTGGAGACTAGAGTGTGCATGTTGCACAGTTTTATCTTGGTTTTGTTATTTGCTTTCTTCCATTTAGTTCTGAAGCTTCTCAGTTTTGAGTTGCAATCTATCAAAGGCGTGCATTGCATACCCCTCTCTTTAATACAGATAGGATCATTATACTAGTTTGTGGCTATGAGAATGAAATCTTAGCAAGAAAATACAGCATGAATATTCAAAATAAATGTCATAACATAAAACATGCTTCCGTCCAGGGAGATCACTGCCTTATTCAATCTCTCTGCTTTGCCTACAGATATTTTCGAGACATGGCAACCTGAAAGACCCAAGATCATCTCTACTTAGGGTTTGCCATATAATGAGCATCTCTCAAGTAGTTATCCCTGCCCCAAGGATGTATGCAGAAGGTGATAAGAATAGACTGATTTATGGTCACTCAATATCGGAAAGGTGTAGCATTCCATTTCACAAATAGTATTCTGCTAGATTAGAAAATATCATAAACGCATTGGAGAATCTTCAGCCCCGAAACCATAAACCACTGTATTTTTCTCCCCACATTTTAATTTAGCTATCTGTTTTGGATTACATAAATAAAAATGAGCCTGTATTTTCTTTATAAAATAAATCAGTCTCTCTACATAGGAATCACTACTTAGATTGAACATTAGGGCACACATAAAATTGTATCCTTAAAAGACACAAAAACATTTCTCAATGAGGAGGAAGCTGCTCACGGTGACCTTCATGTTGAGCAGTGGGGGGTCAGCACTGGCACTAAATCATTTTGATTCACAGATGAGATCAACATATTCATATTTGTTTGCCAAATGTGTATTTTAATTTAAGCTTTCTCTGATTGATGCGTGTAATTTATGCTACCCAGAACTAAGGCGTCATATTTTTCTTTTTTTCCTAACTAACAGGGGGAGACTTTCTTGGAAACAGATAAAGGAAAGAGTCCAGTAATTTGTAGCAATGTGACTACAGCCACACATGTCCTAGAATTAATGTTCTTCATTAGGGTGAGTAGGATCAGCTGTATGTATACATCAGGTTTTTAATTAACTCAGTCCCCACAACAGGATTCATGATTCAAACTGTTAGCATTTTTTTTTCTTAAATCACAAAATAAAAAAATTGGGTGGCACATCTTTTTCACACGCAAAGAGGAGGGGGATACTCAGAGAAATGAAAGGCTCTTTGTATAATACTGAGAGTGCTCAGAAGATCTTTATAATCCTGTGTTAATCAGATAAAGAAGAGCTTGGCATTGAATGATTCCAAAGAGATGCTGAAAATTCAACCATTGTGACAGCTTTCTCTCTGTATAATAGATACGATTTCGGTTTATTTGTATTGATGCCTTTAAATCAACATTTGGAATTTATGAGATATTTTTAACTATCTTGTTCTTGCACAACTGACCTGGTGATATTTTAATAAAACACTAGCAATTTAAAGAAACTTCATAAGGCAACATGAGGAGCTTAAGCGAGGGGTGAGGGGAGAAACTTTTTATAGCAGCTTTATTCTCTGAGATCATATTAACATAAATTTGACAGTTAATCTCCATATTGCAAAAAGGCTGCCCAGACTTATTTAATTAAACTTAGAACAAATATGTTTCTTTATTTGCCAGGTACAGCTTTTATCTTAAAATATCCACTTCCAATTATGATGCAAGACTATGGGATGGGGCAGGAACATGGGGCATCGGGAAGTAAGAGGAGAGCGGATGGAAGATGCGCGTCTGAAGAGAGAGCTGCCTGCTGATGCAGCACTCCCGGTCCCCATGGTCCTGAAGAAACTCCATGAAACATGCTGATGACTCGTAGAAGTTAATTCTTTGCTTTCGGCTTTAAAGGATCGAGTTAAATCGGATAGAGATACTTTTTCTCAAATGCATTTAACATCTATTCTTTAATAAATATTTGAATACATGTCCAAACTATCCAAAGAACTGTGTCAAAGAATGTCTGTGAAAAGAACTCTGGAGGAATGAGTAAGGCCTTGACATCAGGAGGCACTCAATTCATACTTTATGTCTGTTTCATTCCGAATTGCAATAATTTAACCTTTCTGAACCTCGGCCTCTTCTTCTGCTGAGGTTAAGAGCATCTCATTTTTTTGGTGAGGTTGAAATATGATGATTCATTCATTCACTAAATACTTATGAGATACCTTCTTTATGCCGGTCCCTCTGATAAGCAATAAGGAACAAAGAAATGTCCCTGCCTTCATGGAGCTTATATTCTAGTGGAGAAAACAGGAGTAGATGAAGGGATCCTGTAAGGCCAGGTAGACGCCACAGGGGGTGGCAGTGGGAAGGTGATACGTACCTGGAGGTGGGCATAGGTCTCTCCAAGAGAGTGGCATTTGAGCAGACCAGCATGAAATGAGAAAGCAAAGCCTGAGAATTATGGGGGGGGGGGGGGGGGTGGAGTTCCAGGTAGAGGGAGCCGTAGATTCAAATTCCTGATTTTGCTTAATGAAGTAATAGCCAGGCTGGCAGAGGGGGAGGCTTGAATGGGAGGAAATGGGAAACACCACGCCTGGCTCTGGGTTGACTTCCTCACCATTTCCAACTACCAACCCTCTTAGAACTCACGGGAGCCTGAAGGCTCTGGTGTGACTCTGGGATGGAGCCACTGACGGCCTGATGGTGAAGCAGTGACAATATGTGGGCTTCAAATGGTCACTCTGCTGATGTGTGCAGCACAGACAAGTCGAGGAGAACGAGAAAGATGCAAGAGATGTTTTCTAAGCAAGACATTAAAGTGGCTGGGGTTGTGGTAATATGGATGGAGGAGAGGGACGCCCGGGTGGCTCAGTCGGTTAAGCATCAGACTTCAGCTCAGGTCAAGCTGTCGTGTGAGTTTGAGCCCCGCATCCTCTGTGCTGACAGCTCGGAGCCTGGAGGCTGCCTCGGATTCTGTTTCTCCGTCTTTCTGCCCCTTCCCTGCTCTCACTGTGTCTCCCTATCTCTGTCAAAGATAAACAAACATTTAAAAGGAGCATGGAGGAGGTAAGAGGTGTCAGATGCACGACATATTTCGAAAGTAGAACTGA
Organism: Crocuta crocuta; assembly: GCF_008692635.1. Classification (NCBI taxonomy): domain Eukaryota; kingdom Metazoa; phylum Chordata; class Mammalia; order Carnivora; family Hyaenidae; genus Crocuta; species Crocuta crocuta. The sequence continues at coordinate 2,528,688 of NW_027527932.1, forward strand.
CAGGATGTGCTAAAGTATTGGATCCTGCTTCTCCTGAACAAACTAAACAAAGAATATATTTACTTAGGGTCACTGTATGACAAAATAAACCGATAAAAGAACCGAAAGTTTCATAAATGCAGCAAACAAGCAAGGCTTCTTAAGAGGGGCAATAGTATTGCTGGATATGACACAGGACTTATCACAATGTCACTGTGGGATTGAGGTGTAGAATGCCTCCGCCTTTGTTAAAGTATGATGAAGTATTTGAGAAATCCCTACAGGGATTTACTTACGTGTGTGTGTGTGTGTGTGTGTGTGTGTGTGTGTGTGTAGGGACTCTGAAGGAAAAAAAAAAAGCAGCCATCTAAACGCAGAGGCAATGTCATGAAACAAACAGGGTGGTGGACTACTCTCCTCTACTACTCAGGTAGAAAAAAGAAGTCAGACTAACTCAGTGGAGTTTTCACACCAACAGGGGGTAATCTTCCATGTTATAATATAGGACAGGGCTGTGTATTTTTCTTCTTTATATCATCAGGACCTACTTCATGCTAGATGGTCATTTAATATTTATTGAATGAACACAAATGAAAGGTATAAGGGCTTTTTAGGAATAGCTTATAAAAACAGCTTTCAGATATCTAGCCTCTAGGAGCAACATTTTGGGTCATTGTGAGACTTGAGGAAATTGCCATTTATCAGCTACAGTTACAAAATGCTTTATTCTTCTCAGTAAAACTTCCTTCTGTCATATGACAGTCTGGGTGCTTGCACAATTTGGAACTGTCGCCAATCAACTTGGATGCCTAGTTTCCATGTCTCTCATTGTGGCCAAAAGCCAATGCAAGTGACACTTGCCCACAGAGTGACTTGAACTCTCCGTGCCACAAACATCTCTAGCACATGGTTTCCATTATAATAATCCTAGTCATCTGTCAAAAGTGAAGAGCAGGAGGTTGTAACCAGGGGAGACGATAGACTAGAAAGATTTACTAGAGGGAGGTGAACATCTTCCCTTAATGACATGAGGGGAGTGGTCCTGAACTTGACTGCCACACATGTGCATCTCAGGCTGACTGACATGTCTTCCAACTGGAATCAGACTGCTGAGTTGTAGGTTTTCTGCCCCTTGTTACCCATACAGTGTATCCCAACCCCTGATGTTCTTCTATATTGAGTTTCAAACTTCTGGAACACTTCACCTTCTCCATCACACAGTGGAATGGCTAAGTAATTTCCTGAGAGCCTCGGATACTCAGAAAAACCGATGAGGCACCTGAGTGGCTCAGCTGGTTAAGCATCTGATTCTTGGTTTAGGCTCAGGTCATGATCTCACTGTCTGTGATTTTGAACCCTTGCTTGGGTTTCTCTCTCCCTCTCTCTCTGCATTCCCCCCACCTCTCTCTCTCTCTCTCTCTAAAAATAAATAAATAAACTTTATAAAACTTGAGAGGGATTAAAAGAGAGAGAGTTCTCTCCCTTTCCTTGAAGAGTATTTAGTCCTTGTGTCTTGAAAATACAGAAGAGCAGAATATAAAAATCAAGAATAAAATAATCTTTCCCTTTAGAATAACATCCAAAATAATATATTTATTAGTTTATCATTGATTGGTGAAATATGAAATAAAAATAATTATGACACTTTGGGCAAACTATCTTTCACTTCTTTAGCATAAATCACTTTACCTTTGATAAAGTAGTTTTGCATGCATTTGTTCGATAAAGGTAGATGGGATAGGAATTGTTTCTGCAATTTTATAGATATAAAACATGCTTGTCCAGGTTAAGTAACATATCCCCAAATGCATAGTATGTAATGAGACAGGATTCTGATGTGAGCACTCATACTTGAGTATTTACAGAAATTTTGCAAGGCTTTGTAACCTCTATTTATAGTAGGTTTTTTTTTTTTGTTTTTTTTTTTACTGTATCAGTCAAGGTTCTTAGTAGACCAAATCAGTTTTGGCTGATTTAAGCAGAAATCCAATTTATCCAAATGTCCTTGAATAGTTTTTAGAATTGCCAAAAGGACTGAAAAATTGTCCGATTTATGTGCCAAAAATCTTTGATGAGACTTCTGTAATATGCATTAGTAGTCACACTGCCTGGTCACTAAATATCCACTTAAGGAATGCTTTGTTCACAGAGTAATATTTAACTATTACTCATGGGCTAACAGCCTAGCATAATTTATATTTTCTCTTTCTTCACTCGGTAGTACTTAGTAAACCTACAGGTAGAAGAACTCAGTGATAGGACTTTCCCCTAACTCCTGCACATTAGTCTATAAAAAGCAGAAAATTAGGTACCATGAGATCTGGCTTTGAGTCCTAGATCAACACCTACTGCCTATGTGACTTCAATTCTCAGATTCCTTACCTTTCCTATTTACCTCAAAGAGTGATTGTTCATTCATTCAGGAAGTATTTATTGAGGGGCTGAGATTTATGTGAAAGTGATTTGTAGACTATAAAGTTCAGTGACAATTGTTGTTACCACAGAGATTTAATTATCTCCTAACTTATTTATAACTGTTTCATATTTCTGGTCTTTCCTCCTGAACTGCTAGGTTGTTGTTGTTTTTCCACTATAGTTCATTTCCCTTTTAATAAAGAGAGTGTTAGCCTATAATAAGCTCGCGCTATGCTGCACACTGAAACCGCAAGGTCACCTGCACAGAGGGCAGCTGTGACCTTGAGCCTCAACTGCCACAAGCCATCTAACTCCTCCACTGCTCAGAGTCCCATCTGAATCCCTTAGACCATCATTTAGGACCCTTTATTGTCTGACCTTTACCTTCTTGTCTTTCCCCCTTTCTCTTCTTCACCAAATTTCAACTTTCTCTGACCAAACCAACTTCAAACCGCTCACTCCTGCAAACGCCCTGTGTGCTATCAGCAAGCGTGTCCCACTCTTACTGTTTCTTTCCCTGTGGAAACATCCACGCTATTGAATCTCTACATTTCAAAGCCCAGCTCAAATGGCAACTCCTAAAGTAGGCACAAAATGTCTTTGTCTTCTGAAGAAACAGCAGTTTCTACTATTACGAAGTCATTATTCATTGGTTTCTTAGTCATGTCTAGGAGATGACTATTTTAGGAAGTTGTGTCTCCTGGTTTGGGTAACAGGTGTCCAGGACAAACTCATGAATGAGGAAAAGAAGGAGTCATTAATACCCGAGTATTCTATAGGGTTTTATTTCTTGAAGCTTGTTGTGTTTCTTATGACAACGTTTTGATTCATCATTACTTAAATTTCATATACAGAAAAGTTGAAAGTCAGGCTGTAAGGAAATCAGATAGCAATGACGGAAAAAGGATTACAAACCAAGTTCCTTGGATGGGAACTTTGTACTGTTCATATTCAGATCTCGTCCACATTTTCCCTATAAGTTAAAAAAACTTACAAGATAGTAATAATTACATGTAAATTAATATCTAAAGTCGATCAGGTTTGCAAATAATTATACTTCCCCACCATTTCTTTCCTTTCTGACATGGGATGGTATGTATTCTAGCTAACCGGTTTCAAACTGTACTTTGCTAAAGGCAGTGACTCTGAGAAGCAGGTCACATTTTTTTTTAAATAAAAAGGTGCTTTCCAAACGGCAAGAGTAAAATATTTTGTTACACAAATGGCAGATAATTTAAGTCCTTGCTATATGGGCAAGAGTCAAATGGAGTGAGTAATAGAACATTTACAGGACTTTTGTGGAGATTTTACTTTTGAATTGATAAGAAGAGGGTCATATTCTTGTTCTGGTCATCAGGGGAGAAATAATCACTGTTATTAATGACTTGTATAATAAAAGAAAATGCTGTAGTGAACCTATCCAACACCTAGAGATTGTTCCTTGAAGCCCTTTTTGCACCTGAAAACTGGATTACATATTTCTTTTGTTTAAGAAAGTTAGGGACTCCATTTTCATCCATCAAAACAGATACCATCAACACAAGTATAGGAAAGGATTATCACTGTGGAAGTATGATTTCATATATGTTTCTAGTCACCAATACTAGGAGAATGTTGTCAAATATTTCTGAGAAAGCTCACACAGTCTCCGTAGGTTGATTAGATGAGCTTTCATACATTGGAAACCTGACTACTTTCCAACAACTTGATTTCACAAATGGAAAAACAGCATCTGTTTTCCTGCAGCTTCACATATGGCGATCATTGTTGCTAAGACAAGCTGAAGCAGGTAGTCTGTGTGACAGTGCCCCTCTGGAGAGCTGCAGTCTCCCGGGACCAGATAACACTGGTCTGCTGTGAGGGGCTCTGGCTCCCCAGGCAGTGGAAAGTGCATATTTAATCAACATACGCAAAACATCCGTATGAACAGCAAATTACAGGAAAAAATGATCAAATGCAATATTGGGAACCTCGCTGTTTGTATTTGCAGTAGCTAATTTGAATAGGTGTACTTCTTGCTACCCTCTCCTAGTTTGAGTACTTGAAAGAAAATCAGCCAGTAGCTTGCAGAGGGAAAGGAGTTGAGATGATCATATATATGCAGGAAGGGGGAAGGGAGGTAGTCCTCGTTATGAGAAAAAGAAGACTTTGTCACATTAGCCAGCAGCAAAGAATGAAGAAAGAGAATCAATGGTGGACGGAGATGAGAAACATTTTCTGCACATAAAAAGACCAGACCCCTCTACAATTTCATTGAGTGAGTCTCTGTCTCTCTGGATGCTTAGATTATGTTAAAACCTTCCATGTATATAATATAAATAAGATTCCCTAATCAGTGATCCATTTAGGGGGGAAAAAGTCATGTAACCAAACCATAAAACTCTTTTTTTCCAGGATCAATGTTTGTGTTTTGAAGGTCAAGAGATTGGCAGCAGCAGAAATTAAATTCCAGAATACATCCACCAGCCAGGTATATTGCAAGCAGATGCTCTTTTTCTGAAATTGCCATGCCAGTGGCCTTACCCCAGATTTGGAAGGACAACTCAATCAATTACAGAAAGAAAAGCCTTCAGTGACTCTGGAGCAGTCTGGGCTTCTCCTAAATATCACTGTCATTAAACAAACCCTTTATCAGGGGTTACTTCTGCAGCAGATCTCTTATCACTGGCAAATAACAGATTGAACACTTTCAGATTTTCCACCTCTAATCTTTATTACTAAAATATTTTTTTTCTGAGATCAACTTTATTCTGAAAAAAAAAAATCCAGCAAGGTATGAGTTTGGAGGATTTTGCAATGCTAAATAGTAACCCCCTTTTGATGTGTGAAAATCAGGAAGATACAGCGCAAAGGTGGAAATTAAAGGCAAATTGGAAGACACATATCAGGTTAAAGGCTAAAAAGAGCATATGGGTGAAAAGATGTCAGAAAGAAGAGACTCGAAGTCATTGATCATTAGCAGGAACCACAAAATTAGATTCTCATATGAAGATCAAAAGGAAGGACACCTTTCTGGGGCTAAGTTTCATAACTTGTAACTTAGAAACTTATACATCTTAGGACTTGTACCCCTGAAGCACAAAATCTAAAAAGTAGTATTGGTCATTGGTTTTAATGTGGTAATCATTGAACACTGCCTTTTATGAATTAAAACATTAAATGTGGAATCAGACCATTCATAAAAGGCAGTGTTCAATGATTACCACCCATGAAGCTTCTGCACACATTTTTAAGTTGTGAGAGAAGTCTCCAAACCTGGCCAACTCTCTTCTCAGGTCACACCTGAACCTCTTCTCCTGGGAATCACCCCTTCATCAGTTGGGCCTCTTCCTGCTAATGGTCCATGTTACCCAGATGTTACCCTCACTTTCTCATGCTTGACCCAGGTGATTTGCCTATGCCTCCATTATTGGGTTTGGTCAAAGCTCATTTTAGGTTTTGCTGTTCTCTTAACCGGTCTGAGTTCTGACAGAAAAAACTGGGAGGTAATATATGTAGATTCTGTTTTCAACTTAGTTCCTAACTCGTAATGTCAACTTGGGAGGTCAATTTCTTAATCTCTCTTGGCCTCATTCTTTTCAAATATACAATGAGGAAATGTGGCTTGAGCAGTGAAGCTCCTCAGAGACCCAGGGAAAGAATGCCTCCCATCTACTTCCCAGCCAGATTTAGCTAAGTTAAAATTTTTGTCTTCTGTATAAAATTTTGCTTGAGAAAAGCCTTGCTCATTAAAAGAGTTTGCAAACTTCTTAACTAGAGGGTCATCAAATTCCATTTTAGATGCAATAATTTAGTCATTTATCCAATCATTTATTCTCATAATCAAACTTCATTTAAAAATTGATAATCCAGCATTATGCAACATTGCCTGGCAAAAATATTTGGAATCAAGGTTGACTGTAAACAACTTGAGAACAGATAATATACACTTTAGTACCCTGCATATATATTTTTGTCATGAGGTAAATTGTACTGCATACACTTACTACAATTCAATAAACACTTACGGAGTGTTTGTTTTTTACCAACACCTTTGTTTCTGGGAATGCAAAGACAAATTAGGCATTCTTTAACAGATCCAGTGGTTGAATGTTGGCAGAATGAAGAAACGAATACAACAAAAAGAGGGAAACTCCAGAGCAAATTTTAGCAAAGTTCACACAAAATATAGATTGGCAACCTATTTAATAGTATAATGTATTTTATTATTTCTCTGTTTCAATGGAAATTAAAACCTTAATGAGATTGACTATACTAACTTTATGGGAAATTTTCCTTTATTGGTCTTTTCAAACTTAATAAAAGTCGCAAGTGTTTTATTCCACCCAGCAAAAGAATAACCTTTACAGGTGAGACTGTGAAGTGGTACCTGAACCTAACCCCTCATAAAATTTATGGGTAAGTTACAAAGAATTTCTGATGCTTTCAGTCTTTTTCAGGCTGCTGAACTACATCCCTGTTGTTCCCCTTGAACTCATCCTTGAAGCACCTTCTGAACAACGCTCTGTCCAATGTGTGGTGGCCAATTCTGGTAGCTGTCAATTGCATTGCTAAGTATATGCCAAAAGAAAGCAGAGCGGTTCCATTAAGTCCTGAAAGTCTACCTGTTTTTCAGCCAAATGACTCCCAGAAACAGTATCACGTGCTGATATAAAAGCACAGCCATGTAAGCCGAACTACGCTCCAAAGTCTAGCTCTTCTCTAGTTTCCTCATCAGAGAAGTGAAAATAACAAGAGTACCCAAATGATAGGCTGTTTGAAGACATAATGGATATAAAACAATTAGAATGTCCTTAAGAGAGCTCTATAAGAGCAGCTACTGGTATTATTATCAAATAATTTTTAAAATCTCAGTAAGCTCAATAAAAGGCATGACATCTATACGGAAGATTATTCATATCTGACTTAGGAAACACAATGAAACAAATGTGGGGCCCTCTGGGTGAAAAGTTATCTTTTCGGAGTTGAGAAAAAGCAAGAGCTTGGGATCAATAAGGCAATGTTGCCCTCACTTCTGTCACACTCAAGAATCAGCAGAGATGCTGTAAAATGCAGATCTCAAGGCTCTATCTCAAGACTTGAGAGTCGGAATCTCTGGCGGTGGAGCCCGGAGGTTCGTACTGATAGCAGTGCTTATGCACATTTAGCCACCCAGGATTTATATACCCTCTCTGCCATTTACCTACCTCTGGCTTGTAAGCTTGATCTTGTGCCTTGATCTTTGTAAAACCTGTCTCCTCACCTATAAAATGGGGCCAATCACTCACAAACACACTGTGGAAATGAAACGAGACACGGAAAATGCTCAATGAGTCTGGGCACAGAGAAAATACTTGATACATGATAGGCATTCACTTCTTAAAGCTTTATCCTTGTAGTGAGTTAAATCATCAGGAAGCATAGAAAACATGTTTGCACAGTACTAATGTATGCATTGAATTCCATAGAGAAATGAGTGTCTAGATAACTTTTTTTTGCTGACACCATGAGTCCTTCATGTGGTGGGGTTTGAGGTGTGCTGGGAGGACCCCAATCCTTCTGTTACAGGGAAAGCACACAGTAACTGGTGTTGATGCCCTTTGTCGGGGTAAGATTAAAAAAAAAAAAAGATTGATGTATCACTGTCCTAAATGTACTTGCATGATCTTTTTTTCCAGACAGTATCATTTGATTTTTCACCCTCAATTCATTCTTTGCTTTTATTTTACACTCTTAGGAAATTTGGTGCCCAGGTATAGTGATACCGTCATCCAAGATCCCTGGTTCATTTCTCTTTCCTCTTTTACTAATGTATCTTAATCTTAATTGAAATTTAAGATTTTGGGCTGTTTTATTTCATATTTATGCAAGGAATTTAAATCACATAAATTCTTTTTATATAAGAATGAATTAAATAGATAAGAGAGTCATAAAATGTATAGAAAAATATATTCATGCTTCCTATTTTGGAAAATTGAAATGAGAGTGAAAAAAGTCAAAGTCAAAATACTGATGGAAATAAATTTAGGTCAGAGCCCACAGTCAAAGAGAAATGAAGTTTGTAATTTAACAATCAGGGAACAATAAATACAGCCAGACAAAAAGCTTTTGTTAATAGAATACAAAAACCAAATAAAAGAAAAGGCAATGACTAATCAGACCAAGCTTTACTTGCAAATACGACTCTACCTAAATATTGCCAAATATATAAATAAAAATAGAAAAATCTAGTTAATGATTTCTAATTACTCTTTTCTAAGTGATGCCAAATGTATATTAACAAATAGCTGAGTGATTGACTGAATGTTTTGGTTTTCATCTGTATGTTTGGTGTCATGTAGATAAATACTCAATCTAAAGAGTATCATATTAGCAAATTGAAAAGCAAAGCAGCAACTCACTAAAGAAATGGTGAAAGGCTTTTAATCTTTGTTTTACAGATAAATACCATGGAGAACTTCCAAGTCAAGACCCCAATATGCACCCATTAACATCATTTTTAACTCTTGGTTGGGCTTTTCCTGCACTAATGAATCTTCTTTGAATATTTGGCATTTCTATTTCACTGCTACTTAAAATATACTATTACCATGTATATTTGTTAATCAAATAAACTCCAAATGCAGATTGGATAATCAGCCATTTATGTAGAGGCTTGCATAGAAGGCTTCTGTAAAAATGGAGTTTCTTTTTTAGTGAAGCATAAATAGTAAAATAACTCTATAATTTACTGACAAGGACTGTAAAAAAAAGACAACATTTACATATATAAATGAATGTACAAAGAATGGTTGGTCCCGCATTAATGTTCCAAGCTTAACATACATATGCATGAATATTAGGGCTGGCAACTCTATATTTGAAGGAGTGAGGTTTTCTTTTAGGGGAAAAAAGGGAAGTTCTGGGAAAAAAATAGTAAAATGCCTTTCTTATCCTTCCCTTATGTCTGTCTCTCCCTTTTCTCGTCCTTTCCACCACAGAGCATGCTACATGCGCAATACAGGAATGGCAGAAGGTGACGGGTCTCCTCATCAGTTCTCAGTGCTTGCTGTTATGTGCACTTTTTCATGGGGGATACAGCGATATTGAGGATCAACATAGACATTTGCGTGTGCACTTTTCTCCATCAATTAAACCAGATGCAATGGGAAATTTTATAGTGTACTTGAATATTGTTCTGTAAAAAAAGAGTATCCAGACACTTTACTGGCACAGAACTCCAAAACTAAAGAGAATTTGTATGCATTAAGACAACAATATGCAAAGAGTCAATTACCAATCCTCTGTGCCAGTGGATGATGCAGACTATCACAAACTGTGGATGATCTAACAGCCATTTGTGCTTGGCATTGATATGCTTTTGTGATTTAGTTTTGCCAGACATTTTTCTTTTAGTTTAGGCAAAAATGAAAATGCACCATTTCTTGAGCATACAGGAATGATGCATATGAATAACAGGTTGAAGGAGGATGATTCAAAGCATATAATCTGGTCACTGTTCGAGTAAACCATTTAATCTTTGACATAGGGAAGATAAGGATGCCAGTAGCTATTAGACATCTAAGTTATAGCACACATTTTAAATTTGATATATAAGAAAATCCACAAGATAGCCTAGGTGATATTAACCTCTTTTGTACATGAGAAAAATGATTCTCAGAAAGGTCAGTTAATTTACTTCTGCTACTTTTCAGACCTTTTTTCAATGAGGTATTTATTTTGCTTTTGGATTATTCTATTGTTTAGCTATAAGGTGTTCAGCTCTGTGCCTTTATCTTCTACACCGCTTTGTTTTTCCAGTCCGAAATTGTCTCACAGTGGGCCCTGTGAAACCCCAAGGTGGACTCCAAGGAGCAGAGTTGAAAACCATTATACCAGGCTTTTCTGTTTCTCTAATAAAAGTATTTCTACTACTACTCTTAAAATTTGCTCTTAAGGTTTAATTTTTCAGAGTGTTTTAGGTTTACCACAAAATTGAGAGAGAGAGAGAGAGAGAAAGAGAAAGAGAGAGAGATTTCCCACATACCCCTTGTCCCCAGACATGCATAACCTCCCACATTATCAACATCATTCTCCAAAATGGTGCATTTATACCAAGGATGAACCTACACACCATAATCACCCAGAGTCCATAGTTTATATTAGGATTCATTCCTGGTGTTGTATATTCCGTTATGCACAAATGCATAATGACATGTATACACCATTATAATATCATACAGAGTATTTATGCCCTAAAACTCCTTTGTGATTTGCTTATTCATCTTTACCCTCCATTTCTTCCTGGCAACCACTGATCTTTTTTATTATTTCCATAGTTCTGCCTTTTCCAGAATGTCATATAGCTGTTATCATCCAGTATGTAGCATTTTCAGATTGGCTTCTTTTGCTTAGTGATATGCATTTAAGATTCCTGCATGTCTTTTTATGTTTGACAGCTCATTTCTTTTTAGTGCTGAATAATATCCATTATCTGGATGTACCACAGTTTATTTATTCATTCACTTACTGAAGGACATCTTGGTTGCCTCCAAGTTTTGGCAATTATAAATAAAGCTGCTATAAACATCCTTGTGCAGCTTTTTGTGCGGACATAAGTTTTCAATTCCTTTGAGTAAATACCAAGGAGCACCATTGCTAAACATGGTAAGAGTTGTTAAGTTTTGTAAGAAACCACCAAATTGTGTTCCAAATTGGCTACATCATGTTTTTTTATTTCCACCAGCAATGTATGAGAATCCTATTCTTCCACATCCTTGTTAGCTTTTGGTGTTGTCAGTGTTTTGGATGTTGGCCATTAAAAAGGTGGCTAGTGGTGTCTTATTGTTTTAATTTGCATTTCCCAGCTACCAGTAAGTACTCTGTGTATTTAATTGTCTGATGTATAAAATAATACATACTATAAATAATTTTACTCTCATTTTATGTGATTCTTTTGTAAAAGATGTAATAATTATAATAATCATTGATAAAAATACTAACCAATCTTTACGGACCATCCTCCAGAAACGAATCTTATGATTTACTTACTTCTTACTTCTCATTTTACATATGAGAACTAGAGGTACAAAAGAATTGTCTAAACTTAGAGTTTGTATTTTAAACATGATTTGCTTTACTTAATTTATAAATTTTGTATTTTAAAAAGAGAATTTAGCCTGTTTATATTTTTTATAGTAGTAGGCAACTTTGGTTTTATTTTTGTCACAAAATATTTTGTCACTGACAGTTTTTACTTTTACTTTTTGTTCTGTATGTGTGTGTGTTGTGTGCACTAGTGCACACATGTGTGCTTGCTTGTATGCCTTTCTGGTCTGCCTTTTGGTAAATTAAATTTTCCAGATATTTGATTTGGTTTATCTTTTCTTTGATCTTTTCATCTTTAATTTGTTTATCTCTTATACTTTATAAGAAATAAATGTCTTGAGTTAAAGTAGATTCACCTTTTGATAATTAAAAATACATTTACATTTATATTTTAAAAATAAATATCAATGTAAAGAGAATACTTTCCCCTATCAATTTACCCCACCACTCTTTCCTATCTCTAAATTTTTGTTGATTTTAATCTGAGACTTATTAAAAACAGAAATTAGTCATTTAAAAAAAGTTTTTAAAAACATTTATTTATTTTTGAGAGACCGAATGTGAGCGGGGGGAGGGGCAAAAGTAGGCACAGAGGGAGACAGTGAATCCGAATCAGGCTCCAGGCTCTGAGCTGTCAGCACAGAGGGGCTTGAACTCTCAAACCTTGAGATCATGACCTGAGCCAAAGTTGGATGCTTAACTGACTGAGCCATCCAGGAGCCCCAGAAATGATTCATTTTTAAAAAGTCATAATTGTATCTCTTAAGTGTACATTTAACATTTGAATGAAGTTTTAAGTTATAATTATAATAGTTATTAATACAATCTGTTTAGCTTATTTTTACATTCAATGTTGAGACTTTTTTATTTGATATGACTTCCCCATTTTTCTTATTTATTTTTTATTCAAATTTGGGTAAGTTAGAGTATACCTTCACATAATATTTTTAAGAAGAGTACATGGATATTTATTTTCTGAATTCATGTGTATCTCATAAAATCTTTGTTGCTATATATGTTTATTTAATATTTGGAGTTAATTTTTACCAACCAACACTATAAAATATCTATTGATTTCTTCCCACTCATATATTGGTAAGTTTTTGAGACTAACCTGATTTGTTTTAGAGATAAGTTGATTTTACCGCATGAGTAAAGAATAGTTAGAGAATATTTTTACTCTCCTTGCAATTCAAAACATATCACTTCTCATTAATTGTACCTGTTTTCATGATTTGGACATTTAATGTGCATACTCTTGTCTTCTTCTAGCTCACGAAACTTCTAGTATTATGCCACAATTACTGATATTTAGTTCATTTTTTCTCCTTCAGCAACATTATTTGTATATTGAATCTCCAAAGTATATCAGAAATTGTTCCATCATTTTTTATTTTTTTGCTTTTACTCATAGTTCTGTTAAAGTTTTCGGGTCTATCCTCCATACTACCGAGTCTATTTTCTGCACTGATAATTCTGTTCTATATTGGCACCAAAGATAATTCTGCAATTCTTCAACTTAACCATTACTTAAAATTAAATTTACACAATTTGTATATGAATTTAGCAATATGTTACAGTTTACATATATAAAATTTATACATTTTAAGTTATTTTTTTAAAAATTTGCAAGTCCTAATTAATCTGAGCCTGTAGCTCATTAGTTAATTTCCTTTGAAGCTCAGCCCATTGACTTCTTAGGTCTACATTTACTTATTTATTATTACATAATTTATTGCAAAACAGGTAGGAATTAAGAAAATAGATTCAAGTGAACTCAGTTAAATTAGTACAAATGACAGAAGAAGCTATTTAGAGTTAAATGTTATTGTGACAGCTCAGTCTTTACATGACAACTGAAGAATCCTTTGTATACTGGCTAATGGTAAAGTTAGTTGAAGAGGAAGAGAAGAGAAAAATGGCATTAGAAGTTTTTAAAGACCTGTACAAGAACACAAATCAGAAAGTAAAAACCTAGATCATGCCCTGACAATAGAAAATTGGTGTGCGTATGCTCAACATCTCATAAATAATCTAGACAAACTCTACAGAGATGGAAACTGAAAGTTAGCCTGATGGGTCACCATGCAGCCAGAACTTGAAAACTAATGTAAATATGACTCATTTGTATCATAGGTTGGCAGGACCTAAGGTTTTAGGGGTTATACCAGTAATCCTGATACTACAACCCATTCTATTGAATTATTTCAAATACTCTTAATTACTATGATGTTTTAGCCACTCTAACATCAAAATTCCCAACTTCCCTCTCTCTCCATGGAGATCAGCAAAACCTGGATTGGGCTTTAGACACAAAGGTGTGAATTGCTGCCTCTACCATACCCACTAGTCCCACAGCTGGGTGAGTCCCAAGTTTAGAAAATACCCGTTTTCAGTTCATTTTCTTTTCTATATTTATTGCTCTTCTATGTGGGAACTGGGCAATTTTGTAAAATAAACTTCAAGTTTCTTATCTTTCTCTCATGTATCTTCTTTTTGGAGTAAATACTTCAGTGTCTGAGATAGGAGTAAAAACAACTGGGAAACCTCATAGCTTCTGAAAGTTATTAGCACTCTCTCTCTCTCTCTCTCTCTCTCTCTCTCTCTCTGTCTCTCTCTCTCTCTCTCTGTCTCTCTCATGGCTTTCTTGTTCCTGTTTAGACTCTCCTGATACTGGGAAGCAAGGAAATGAATCACTACTCCAGAACTTTCATGGCTACAGTGCCCCCTTGTGCAACTTGATAAGGGCCAGGATGGCAGCGATCCAAGAGGGAAAAAAAAGGCTAAAATAAGATTACTTTAGGGGTTTTGTTTCCAAATATATAGAGGAGCCAAAATGCATTTTCACACACAGCAGTTTTTTTTTTCTTTCATTGCCTATGTAAAGGAAAACACTTTGTTTTTAAAAAGGGGAAATCCACCTCTGAAATTATGGAACACTGACACAGCATCATTCATCTTGGCAAAAGTTGACTGAGCAGATGATGTAGATCCACTTAACTTGGACTCAATCAAAGGTTTTGCTATTTTCATTTCACAGGCCAGATGTAGCTCATCATCGGTTGGAACCAATTCCAGAAGAGGTGTTAGAGTCTGTTGGTCCAAGAGAAAGTCTGATCCAGGCACCAAAAAGAGCCATGAGGAAAACGGATACTATCTCCACTGATCTCCCAACAATTTAGTTAGTCCAATATTCAGTTCAGATTAAGCGGTGGAATAACCTGGAAGTGATGCTATTTCAGTTAACTTATAAATTTTTTAATCCCCAGTCATTGTGAAATTATCTCCCATATCCTATTTCTCTGAATACATTGTCATATCTAAATGGAATGGAAAGTGAATAATTAATAATATACACACTTGGATTTCCAATAAATAGAAACAGCTAAAAGCCAATTACATGCTAGAAATGTGTTTAATTGGGCTACTTGAATTATCTGTGTTGACTTGAATCTGACCACCAAATGCTTTATCATTTGTTACCACAGCTACTACAGTTTATTGAACAGAATTCAATGGGTCAATATAACCTGGCTGAAATAAATTTTAAAAGAAGTTTGGAATCTATATATTAATCTTAGTATACATTACAATAGAGATTTCTCAATCCCTTAAGATAATACTGGGCACTCAAATTTTAATTTCTCCACACATCCTTCAGAAATCATGCAGATCAAGAAAAAGAGCAAATTGACACAATTGATGCCTGCAGCATAACCAGGAAATATACAGTAAACCTTCAGTTTCTATATTTGGGAGAAATTTTAAGAAATCAGCAAGTCCAGCTTGGAACATAACATTATATCAAAGATAAGAGAGTCCAGCATAGTAATAGCAATAGTGCAATGCAGACAATGTTATCTAATGATCATCTTTAGAAGGAAAGTCTTCTATTATAAGTGGAGAAATAACACTCCCCCTCCAAACAGCTAAAGTATTGTGAATACTGTCTACCGAGTTTTTGGGTTAAATTTTGTACTCCCTAAAAGATGTGGAAGTTTTTGACTTCTACTACCTATGAATATGGTCTTATTTGGAAATGGTGTCTTTGTAGACGATTAAGTTAATATCTCATTAGATTGGACCCTAATCCGATCTAATTGGAATATAATAAGGGGAAATTGGGATGAGAAAAGCATACACAGAGAATACCATGTGAAGATTATGGCTATGTTGTCACAAGCCAAGGAACTATCAGCAACGAAGAAAAATACCTGGAACAGATCTTTCCCTAGTGCCTCCAGAGGTAGTGTGTCCCCACTGATTTCTAGCCTCCGTAGGTGTGAGAAAGTAGATTTCTGTTGTTTCAGCCACTCAGTTTGTGGTACTTTGCTATGGCAACTACAGCAAACTAATACAACTGGAAAATTAAGAAGAAAGTTTTTGAAAGTGTGCAAGAGCAGAGATGGCTGTGTTTTTTGGATGGAGGAGGACAACTTGGAATGAAGAGGAATCTTTTGGAGATTTAGGGGACAACGGATAATAAATAAGTAAAACTCAGACTATAGGGTCTTATGGAAACAAAAGACTATTACAACATAGGAAGACACACAAACCCATTCCCAAGAGGTGCTATTTGTTAGAGAGTAAACCCTGTATTAAATTCAACAAAATAAGACATTCTGGAATTATGAAATTGAGTAAGTTATCCAAACTTCTCACTTATATTTCTGGTGGAATACAATACAACTTAAATGAATAGAAAATAACAACTGATACCCATATGAAGCTACTATAAGAAGAAATCAGAAAGTGAGAATCAAAATCTTCCAGTTTAAGAAAATGGTCCTCAATAATAAAAGCCATGAAATTCAGGAAAACACAACCCTCCAAAATAAATTAAATAAGATTAAACAAAATGTTGTGATATAAAAGATCATAGATCATAAATTTAAAACGCTGACAATAAATAGACAAGAAAGGCAAATATGAAATGAGAGTTTACTAGCAAAATAAACTCAAGTATAATAAAGAACCACAGTAGGAATAAAAAGAGCCAAAACAATGAAAACAATATAAGAAACAGGTAAAAGGAATGACCAGAAAGAAAATAGATAAAAGAGCTAGGCAACAAAAATTCCATATATTTGTCTATGCATTTCTGGAATCTCTAAAGAAGAAAAAACAGGGGCGCCTGGGTGGCTTAGTCGGTTAAGCGTCCGACTTTCACATAGGTCATGATCTCGCGGTTCGTGGGTTCGAGCCCCGCGTCGGGCTCGGTGCTGACTGCCAGCTCAGAGCCTGGAGCCTGTTTCAGTCTGTGACTCCCTCTCTCTCTGACCCTCCCCTGCTCACGCTGTCTCTCTCTCTCTCTCTCTCTCTCTCTCTCTCCTAGAAATAAATTTAAAAAAAAACATTTAAAAAGAAGAAAAAACAATGAACTAAAATTAAAATATAAAACTATAATCTACACACAAAAACTTTCCCAAAAATGAAAAGGGTCTGAATACATGCGCGCCCGCGCGCGGGCACACACACACACACACACACACACACACACACAACCCAATTACTGATATAACTTCTAAGGTATACTATGCTAATTTAATGTCTAGCATGACCATAAGAAAGACAAAGAAGTATAGCAAAAAACTCACTATAAAAGGAACCATGAATACTATAAACTTACCACTCAAGAAAAGAAAATAGGAACAAAAGAATAAGAAACAAATGGGGCAAATAGAAAATAAGTACCAAATAGTAGACTTAAACCCAATATATTGAAAATAATATTAAATGTAAATGGATAAAATGGCCTAGTTAAAAGACAGAGATGATAAAACAACAAATTAATATCATCTTATACATTATTTAAAAGAGCTACCCTTTAAATATGAAAACAGAATATAAAAGGGAGGAAGAATATATACTATGCAAACTTAAACATAACAAAGGTAGCATAACTGAGAGCAGTATGGCGATTCATCAAAAAACTGAAAATAACACCACTCTACAATCCAGCAATTTCACTATTAGGTATTTACCCAAAGGATACAAAAGTACAGATTTGAAGGGATACATGCACCTCAATGTTCATAGCAGCATTGTCAAAAATATCCAAACTATGGAGAGAGCCCAAATGTCCACCAACCGATGAATGGATAAAGTAGATGTGGGGGCCACCTGGGCGGCTCAGTTGGTTAAGCATCTGACTTTGGCTTAGGTCATGACCTCACAGTCTGTGAGTTCAAGCCCCGCATTCAGGTCTGTGCTGACAGCTCAGAGCCTGGAACCTGCTTTGGAATCTATGATTCCCTCTCTCTCTGCCCCACCCCTGCTCATGCTCCATCTTTCTCTGTCTCTCAAAACATAAATAAATGTTAAAAAATTTTCTTAATAAAAAAAAGATGTACACATACACCCTAACACCCACACACCCACACCCAACCCCCACAGGAATATTACTCAGCCATCAAAAAGAATGAAATCTTGTCTTCTGCAATGATGTGGATGGAGCAAGAATGTATTATGCTAAGCAAAGTAAGTCAGTCACAGAAATATAAATACAATACAATTTCATCTCATAATTAGAATTTAAGAAAAAAATAGATGAACATCTAGGAAGGAGGGAAAAAAGAACAGGAAACAAACCACAACAGACTCTTAATGTTAGAGAACAAACTGAGGGTTGATGGAGGGAGGTTGGTGGGAGTTAGGCTAGATGGGTGACGGGTATTAAGGAAGGGCATTTGTGGGGAGCCTGGGTGGCTCAGTCGGTTGGGCGTCCGACTTCGGCTGAGGTCATGATCTCACAGTTGGTGGGTTTGAGCCCCGCGTCGGGTTCTGTCCTGACAGCTCAGAGCCTGGAGCCTGCTTTGGATTCTGTGTCTCCCTCTCTGACCCTTCCCTGCTCACGCTGTCTCTCTCTCTCTCTCAGAAATAAATAAAACATTTTTAAAAAGTAAAAAAAAATAAAAAAAGAAATCAGGAGATTGCTGCATACAGAACACTTGTCCAAAGTTTCTAAAAAAAAAAAAAATAAGGAAGGGCATTAGTTGTGATGAGCACTGGGTATTGTATGTAAGTGATGAACCACTGAATTCTCTTCTGAATCTAATATGGTACTGTATATTAACTAAATAAAATTTAAATAATAATTTAAAAATTAAGCAACTTTTTAAAAAGATATGACTATAATAATATCAAATAAAATGGACTTTAGATGAAGGGTATCATAAGAGATAAAGAGGAAAAGAATATAATAAAAACAGAAAACAATTTATGCAGAAGGCAAACAGTCTAAAGCATGGATACCACTAATATAGAGTTTTGAAATACATTTAAGCAAAAACTGAAAAATAATTTGAGAAACAAAATCAATAAATAAATTTGATACTTTAGTACTCTTCTCAATAGTTTATAGAACAAATAACACACACACCCCCAAAATTAGTAAAGGATATGGAAAACCTGAATGACCCTAACAACTGACTTGAACTAATTGACATTTAAAGCATAATCTACCCAACAACACCCAATACACATTTGTTACAAAATTACATGAAAATTAAAAAAATAGACCATATGTTGGGCCATAAAATGAGTTTCAGTAAATAGCAAAGGATTAAATTCCACACATTATATTCTCTAGCAGTATTAAATTATGTCACTAAAAATGTTTAAAAATATGACCAAATATTTGAAAATTATATATATTTTGAACTAAATGCTAACATGTGCAAGCATAACAGATCAAAATTAGTGAAGATAAAGAAGTACCTAGCAAAGTATTAGAGGACAAGTGGGCATCACGCCTACTAACTGTTCTCAGAGTCATGAAGAAGGACAGTTATCATAACCTCTGGATTCAGGCTATTTATGTACCTGATCAAATGGAAACTTGTTAATCTGTGGACGCTCAGCTTTTGAATACTGCTGATTGAAAATATTTACTCAAGCTAATAGATATTGGGTGGTTAGGGGGAAAAAAGACAACCTTGATTCCTACTGTGCTACTTAGGGATTTTTATTGATTTAGCTGCTTTCCACAAAGCCCAGATAGGTCTGTTCCCCTTGTTCAAACACTATCTAGTTCTATTCATCATTTCCATCCTTCTCCCTTTTTCTATCCTGCAGCCTAGAGCTTTTAAACATCAGAGAGAAGAAATAGTCTTATTGATAAAATTTCCCCACAAAATCTTAAGGACTTTTCAGGGATAGAATACTTTAATTCTACTTGTTATACCACTTTACTGAAACATAAGAAACTGCCGACAGAATTGGCTTGGGGAGTGAGGGGAAATAATAAGGGAAATGTCAAACCAGGTTTGTAACTCAGTGTTGTCTAAGTTATACATCACGGTTTTAAGCACTGCATTAGTCAAGATACGATAGGACATGCTGAAGTAATAAACAGCTACTAAATATCAGGGCCTTCACCCAGCAAAAGTTTATTTCTCATTCAGTCTGCTATAGATTGGGCAATGACTCAGTGAACGAACACATTTCAGTTTGGGACTCTGTTACTTCAAAACATGTACTCTAATTTTATCATACAAGAGGGCAAAATAAACTGAAGAATATGCAGGAGCTTTCCACTAGTTCAGCTCAGAAATATTACAGATGATTTCTGCTTACAGTTCCTTGGCCAGAGATAGTGACCTGGACTTTATTATTTGAAAGGGGACTGGGAAGTATAGAAACCTATATGCTTAGAAAGAAAGAGATACAAATGCTGGGGGAATGTTTATCACAATCACTCATCCCTTAATTACTGAACAAAAAGGTAACAAATAATGTAGGACACCTTTCTAAGAGGAACGATTGAATGAGTTAAGATGAAATAAAACCAATTGTATAAATCCCTTCTGGAAAATAAGAGGAAGGAACCCTTTTTATTTCATTATACGAACTAGTGTTATCCTGGTATAAAAACCAAAGACAATACACAAAAAGAAAACTACAGACAAATATCACTTGTAAATATAGATTAAAAAACCTTAACAAAATATTAATAAATATAATTCACCAGTACATATATTTTAACAATATACCATGACCAAGTAGAGTTTATTCCAGGGAGGTAATGCTGGTTCAACATTATAATGATTTTTTAAAATCTATCATATTTATTAACAGCTAAAAAAGAATGTATCAATTATACAGAAAAATCATTTGGCAACATTTACCCCAATTCTTAATAAAAAGTCCCAGAAAATATAAATGAAAGAGAACTTCCTCAATTTGATAAGGAGTATCTACAAAAACCATAGATATTATTATTCTGAATCTCAATTTGCAGGTAACATTATTGTCTACAAAGAAAATCCTGAAAAATTTCTAAAAACTCTAGAACTAATAAGCAAGCCCAGAAAGGTCATGAACTATAAAACAAACATACAAAATTCTATTATATTTCTGTATGCCAGCATTAAACACTTAGACAAAAACTTAAAATACAATACATTCATCAGTATGGTACACACACTCACACACACCCATACACACAAGGGAATAATACTCAGCCATAAAAAAGAATGAAATCTTTTTATACACTGCCATGTGCATTATGCTAAGGAAAATAGTCACTTAGACAGACAAATACCATATGATTTCACTCACATGTGGAATTTAAGGAGCAAAACAAATGATCATAGGGAGAAAAAAAGAGAAAGGCAAATCAAGAAACAGATTTTAAACTATAGAGAATAAACTGATGGTTATCAGAAGGGAGGTGGGTGGGGGGATGGGTTAATAGGTGATGGGGATTAAGGAGCGCATTTGTTGTGATGAGTACTGGTTATTTATTTGTTGTTTGTTTCTTTATTTTGAGAGAGAGCAAGTGAGTGGGGAAAGAGCAGAAAGAGAGGGAGAGAGAGAATCCCAAGCAGGTTTCACCGCATCAGTGCAGAGCCTGATGTGGGGCTCGATCCCACAAAATGTGAGATCATGACCTGAGCCAAAATCAGGAGTCAACCACTTAACCAACTGAGCAACACAGGCACGCCAAGCACCAGGTATTGTATGGAAGTGTCGAATCACTAAATTGTACACCTGAAATTAATATTACACTGAATGTTAACTAACTGGAATTCAAATAAAAACTGAAAAATTTAAAATATAATATCATATATAATTACTAAAGTATGAAATCTTTAGATATAAATCTAACAGATCATATACAATATTTGTATGTTGAAAACAACAAAGGAGGAATCTTTGTGATTTAGAATTACACAAAAAATTCTTAGACTTGACACCAAATACATACAATGAAAAATTAATAAGTTTGATTTTGAAATTTTAAAATTCTGTTCTGTGACGGATCTGGTTAAGAGGATGAAAAGACAAGTTAGAGACTGGAACAAAATATTTGCAAATCGTTCGTCCAACAAAGAACTAGCCTGTATAGTACATAAACAATTCTCGTAACTACATAGTAATAAAACAAATAATCAACTTAATAAGCAAGAGGGGGTGACATCAGCAAGATGGCAGAATAGGAGGTTCCCAGCCCCTGTCCCTCCAGAAAACCAAATATTTGGCAACCATCCATGGACAAAAGTGCTTCTGAGAGCTTTGAGATTCAGGTGGCTAACTGGGAAATCCTACTGTTTTGAGAAGGCGGTCCCATGCACCAGTGACAGGCCTACTGACTTGTGATCCTGACTTTGGACTAGAAGCAGCCCTGTCTTCTTGTGGCTTTAGTTTCATCCTCTTCTGCCAACAGACTCAGGAGGAGCCACACTCATCTCTTCCCCCAAGAACAGGTGTGGCAACCATGGACCTAACTGTGGTCTGTGAAGCAGTTCCATGATCCAGCTGTAGTCCTGCTCTACCGCGATCAGCCTAGGACCAGCCCAGCCCAGCAAGCTAGAGGGAACATGTTTAGGAAGTCAGTAGAAGCCACACTTGTCTGTCTCCTTAGTATCAAGACTGCCAATCAGAATCCCAATCGTGGAACCAGCAACAGCTACAGTAAGTGACTCCAACCCTACTTGACTATAGTCCAGGAAGCTGTTTCATGAATCTGGGAATCTATAAGGGAGAGTCATTACCTGCCAAAAGCAGTCTACCAAGACTGACAGAGGTGTCTGCTCTTTCAAATGCACAGAAACCAACATAAGGTTACGTGGATCATGAAGCATCAGGCAAACATGGCACCACCAAAAGAAAGTAATAAAGCTCCAGTGACTGAACGTAAAGAAACCAAGAGCTACTTGGCCAGGAGATCGAAGTAATTAGCTTAAAGAAGCTCGATGAGTGATAAGAATACACAAACATCTCAAGAAAATGAAGAAAAAAAAGTATGAACAAAATAAGAAGTATAATAAAGAAAGAGTAACCATAAAAAAGAATACAATGACCAAAGTGAAAAGTTCAGTGGAGACCTTCAACAGCAGACTTGATCATATGGAAGAATTAGTGAACTCAAAGACAGGTGATTTCAAAGTTCCTCCTTTTGTTAGAGGAACAAAAAGAAAGAAGAATGAGAAACTATGAAGCCTACGTGACCTATGGGACACGATCAGAGGAAACAATATATGCATCATAGGAGTCCTAAAATGAGCAGAGAAATAGAAAGGGACAGAACGTTTAAAGAAAAATGGCAGAAAACTTCCCAAAGCTGAACTGGGAAATGAACACTCAGATCCATGATGCCCTCCCCAAATCCCAAAT
This sequence comes from Crocuta crocuta, assembly GCF_008692635.1. Classification (NCBI taxonomy): domain Eukaryota; kingdom Metazoa; phylum Chordata; class Mammalia; order Carnivora; family Hyaenidae; genus Crocuta; species Crocuta crocuta. The sequence goes on from NW_027527932.1 coordinate 2,551,767, forward strand.
AGGCTGACTCAGGAGGTCATCACCAAAAATTTTTACAATTAAATTGTCAAAAGTCAAGAACAAAAAATTGGGAAGATGGCAAGAGAAAAGCAACTCGCCGTGTAAGGAAACCCCCAGAAGACTATAAGCAGATTTTTCAGTGGAAACTTTGCAAGATAATAGAGATTGGGAAAATGTAGTTCAAGTGCTGAAAGAAAAAATACCAAATAAGAATACTATACATAGAAAAGCTGACCTTCAGAAATGAAGAAGCAATAAACGCTTTTGCAGACAGATGAGGGAGTTAATCACCACACGACCTGCCTTACAAAAAATGCTAAAAAAGTTCCTTAAGTTGAAATGAAAAGATACTAATTAGCCCCATGAAACTTATAAAAGTATAAAACTCACTTATAAATGTAGGTATACAGACAAATACAGAATATTGTTGCAAAGGTGGTAAATAAATCACTTGTAACTCTAGCATAAATGATAAAAGACAGAGGTGTTAAAAATATAACTACTATAATTTGTTAGTGGATATGCAGAAAAAAAATTGAAAACTGTGATATCAATAATACACAGTGCAGGAAGGGAAGTAAAAGGGTAGAGCTTTGTTTGAAATCAAATTTAAATTAATATCAGCTTAAAATAGACTGCTATAACCACAAGACGTTTTATGTAAGCCTCTCGGGAAACATAAAGAAAAATCCTGCAGTAGATACACTGTTCTGATAAAAAATCAGAACATACCAGTTTAAAAAAAAAACAAAAACATATCAATCACAAAGGAAGACAACAAGGGACAAGGAAAGAGAATAAAAGCTGCAAAATAGCCAGAAAACAATGAATAAGATAGCCTAATAGTAAGTCCTTACCTACCAATCATTACTTTAAATGTAAATAGATTGCATTCTCTAATCAAAAGGCATAAAATTGCTGAACGGATAAAAAATCAAGATCTAACTATATGCTGCCTACAAGGAATCACTTCAGGGGCGCCTGGGTGGCTTAGTCGGTTAAGTGCCCGACTTTCGCTCAGGTCATGATCTCGCGGTTCGCGGGTTCGAGCCCCGCGTCGGGCTCTGTGCTGACTGTCAGCTCAGAGCCTGGAGCCTGTTTCAGTCTGTGTCTCCCTCTCTCTCTGCCCCTCCTCCACTCTCACACATATGCAGTCTCTCAAAATAAATAAATAAGCTTAAAAAGCCGAACACGTATAGACTGAAATTGAAGGGATGAAAAAAGATTTCCATCCAAATGGTATCCAAACAGAAAATGG